>NC_092176.1:9710650-10036473 GCF_045791955.1 Oncorhynchus clarkii lewisi | reverse complement strand
GCATACCTGTGCAGTGACCCTGTTCTGAAACCTAGTGGCCAAAGAACTCAAAAGAGCGAGCGCAAAAGGAACAGAGGAAATAAATCACAGATAGAAGTGTTGCATTGATTCTTCGGGCCAATCAATAGTGTACATATGAGACTTGCTGTTCTGGACCTCATGTACACAGTGCACGTCCACATATAACTCTGTCGTCGCTCAGCAATCTCTACAAAGTAAACACTGGATCCATCAGCAAGGCATATGCAACACGGAGGAATGCTTTATTTGTGCTGGCTGATGAAAAAACATTTGCAATGGAAGTTAAGCCAGGTGTAAGAACAGGAAGCAGCCAATGTCTAGTGCTTGTTCTCAGCTCTACTTAACTACCTCTCTGATTCGACTCTGCTGGTACTGGATATCCGTTGGCCACTGAAACCATGCCTGGAGATTCATGCCACTGTGACCAAACCACTGGCCTCTCCTGCAGTAGCTACAGCAGGATCAATTCTCCATCCCAACCCGTCAACACTCAGATGAAATGGTGCTGCCGGCGTATTGGCCTGTTTGGAGTCAGGCGGCAATGATAGTTCAATGATTACACTCCTTCCTTTCTGTATCCACCCGTCCTTGGTAGGAGGATGTTCGGGAGGGTCTGAGATATTCAATCATTAAGAGTGTAGGACGAGTGTGAAGGCTGCTTTACAATGGTCTCGCACTTGCGGATAATATTGCATATTATCATGTGAAAATTTGATGGATCCAAACGCTGGCATAGTATAGATGTCGGTAGAGGAATTGAGATGGGAGGTGACAGGTCTGCCACTACAAGAACACCTTACTGTGTGGTCAACTAGTCTGGACACCTCAGGCTGAAATAAACAAGGACAATATTCAGTAGGACTGACCAATTGAATTAACATTTTAGTGACATGCCCTTGCATACCACACATGTTTTTCTTAGTAGGTGCATTGCACCCTCCTCCAGTAGCTTATTATCGCCACATTGACCTCCCTCCCAGTTTAGATCCACACATTGCACTTTTGACCTCCACAGGGCGTTCAACAGGGGAAGATAATACACTCTAACCAACCATTTCATACGTCTCAATAAGGAAGTGCACAGCAGACACATGGGGGGGCGAAAAGGTCACCCAAAGCAACTTCACCTGACCGTAGATTACACAAAGCAGACCGCAAAGCAATTATGAAGACAATCATAAATCGGAGAAGAGACAATGGACTTTTCACACACTAATAACAAACCGCAGAGATTTACTGTAAGATAAGTTATTGGGAGTTTTTATTCTATTACGACTGAGCCTGGGAGGCCGGGAACCTCTATTCAAGTAAAATGAATGTGAACTGCTATTCTAAAATTGGACACTGCAGGAATTGCTCCGAACAATAGTTTTGATCTAAACACGGAGGCATCATGCGAACTAACACTAAAAAGTAAAAAAGTGAATGTGAACTGCTATTCTAAAATTGGACACTGCAGGAATTGTTCCTAGCAGTAGTTTCGATCTAAACAAAGAGGCATCATGCAAACTAACACTAAAGAGTAAAAAAGTATGCCAATCTATGCATCTAAGTCTCAATCTACGCTGAACAAAAATACAAACGCAAGATGTAAAGTGTTGGTCCCATGTTTCATGAGCTGAAATAAAAGATCCCAGAAATGTTCCATACGCACAAAAAGCTTATTTCTCTCAAATATGGTGCACAAATTTGTTTAGTGTGCATTTCCCCTTTGCCAAGATAATCAATCCAACTGACAGGTGTGGCATATCAAGAAGCTGATTAAACAGCATGATCATTACAAAGGTGCACCTTGTGCTGGGATCAATAAAAAGCCACTCTAAAATGTGCAGTTTTGTCACAAACACGACGCCACAGATGTCTCATGTTTTGAGGGAATGTGCAATTTGAATGCTGACTGCAGGATTGTCCACCAGAGCTGTTGCCAGAGAATTGAATGTTAATTTCTCTACCATAAGCCACATCCAACGTTGTTTTAGAGAATTTGGCAGTATGTCCAACCAGCCTGTGTGGTTTAATATGTTAAGATATGAGAAAAAGAGTCAAGCCAAAATGTGAAGAAAATAATTTGCCACGGAGAGTCTATAGTGAATCTAATTTCACTACAGTGTGGTATCCAGGTGGATTGAAGTTGTTGAATAGAATTCATTCTGCCTACTCAGTTATCCTGAGAGTGATCCTAGGCTACAGTATGAGCAGAGAGAGTAGATTGTTGTTTAGTGCAGCACATAACTGCAGCCAACTCAGGGAATTAAATCCACAAACTGTACACACACAGCCTACCTGCCCCTCATTTGTACAGGATTGTATTACCTGCTTAACAATCCGTTAAGAAAGTGATATACTGTGTGTATACTATATTTTTAACAGTATTTTTATACTGTTGCGGGGCGGGTAATCACAGGGTTGCCGGTTCAAATACCAACGCTGATGACTGCACCCTTGAGCAAGTCACCTAACCCCTAACCAGCTCCAGGTGCGCTGCTCTTTGGCTGCCCCTGTGCTTCTTTCAGCCAGTGTGTGTGTCTGTGTGTGTGGTGTGGTGTGTAGTGTGTGATGTGAGTCTGTCATGTCTGGAGGGTTGGGATTGAAAGAACAGACAAACAAAAATAAAAATGTCTGTCTTGATGGACAATAAAGTTGTACCAGTATGTTAACATATGCTGATGTTAACATTAAGATACATCTAGCCTTTGATGGAACTCCATTGAGCTTATTGGTCTGGATGCAAATTCTATTTAGTTTCAATCCATAGTTATTGATGTTATTGGTGTACAGAATGTATATTTCCATCTATTTTGGACAACCTATTCATTCACATAGCTTTGGAGGGTAAAATTGTCTCGAGGTCTCTGTGTTCCTTATTCCTGGGCTCTATGGCAGGGAAACAAGGCACGGCTGTGAATTAAATAGGCCCCATTGAATCCAATAGAAACACAGTCAAAGTGATTCACTAATGTTTCATTCAGCCAAATTGAACGCTGCCCCTTCAGTTTAGCCTCATGTCTTCATCCTGCCTCTAATAGCAAGGCTTCCCTGAGTGGCCATAATTACTTTCATGGCTAAGTTACACCACTGAAATCTAGGATGTCACAGGAGGAGGAGATTGCAGTCGATCAGTCTCTAGCTGATCTTTTCTCATTTACCATATATAAGTCAATATCAGAGCATGTTAATAGTTTTCTCTAATACCTGCATTTGTTCAACAGCTCTCTCCGTGACGCACTCATGCACGTAAGCACATATGGACGTATGGACGCATTCACGCACCCACACACACATACAGACAATCCCCAACTCCTAAATCTCTTACCTGCAGAGGGGGTCTTGGCGGCAGTTCTTTCTGAGCTCCAGGCAGTAGGGTTTGACTTTGTCCTCAAAGGAGCAGAAGGGCACGATGGTCTGCCTCCTCCGTTCAGCACAGCCCAGGTCCTGGCAGGGGCAGAAGAGCAGCTGGTGGCTGTACTCGCTGGGCACCCGATCCAGGAACTGCCTCAGGGCCTTGTGGCAGCGCTTACGGTTACAGGGTTCCCCTTTGTTGCAGGTGGCAATGTAGGTGGAGCGCTGTTTCTTACAGGTGTTGTTGAGGTTGCAGGCCTTGGCTGCATCCAGACATGGGTTACAAGTCTTGCCTGGGTCAGAGCAAGTGTTGGCTTTAGGGGTGACAGTGTGCATCCCTGCAAGGAAAGGAGAAGAGGAGCACTGAAAAATAATATGCACGTAACTGCCTATTGCAAAGCCATGTTGTTATCATAGATATGACCTATAGCATTTGTCAACTGGCTCATGACAAAACGCTTTCACACAATAATGATGATGATGACACATAAGTTGATGTGCTCTGACTACTTGACCATGTTGGATGTCATGTTTGTGTGTGCTGAAACTGGGCTTCATGTGTTAGATCTCTCCCTATGCTGGGGGATATTCAATATCATATTTTTCTCCAAGCCAACCCCAAGCCATCTGAGACTTGTATAGCTCGCCCATATCCATTCTTACTGAATTATTTATTTTTAGAGGCCTTGAGTGAAATGTGAATGAATAAAGTATGGATTGAGATAGTAAGTATATTCATCTTCTTTCACATTCAGTTTTGACTTCATGAGTGTGTCAAGTTGATTCTGCTCATCTGATTGCTTCCAGCACGAGCACATGATGTACTACAGCAGCTACTGTAAACACCGTGACACAGACCTTGATGCCGTTTACAACACGTGAATTAGATTTCTTGTTGCTTTTTGACATGTGTAATTGGTTTGTCAGTATGGACATTAAACACAGGTGCTCAAGGACATGGTAAAGACTCACTCTGTGCTGTTGAATTGTGGCCTTTTGAACACAGATGAACAATTTCTTATTGTCATCACACACTGCCACCTAGCAATTGTACTGTAGCAAACAGACGGAGTCATTAAGTGTGCATATTCTGAGAGCACTCTGAACTGGTGGTACACGCCCACCTGCTATTGAGATGTCATAAAACAAAAACAAAAAAACGGTATCACATTCACTCATATTCCACCTCCCTTGTATTCAGGGTGTATTAGAAAAGTTAACCTCCCTCCCCATGTAGATAATGATATTTCAGAGGCAGCGCTGGCTCAGTGACATCCAAGGAGATTCATCTCTTATTCAACAGAACCAATCTCATTCTGTGTCTATCACGCAGTATCGAGGAAAAGCCTTTCCTATGGACTGGATGAGCAGCTGTATTGTCTGTAAGTGGTGCATCACAAAAGATCAATCCTAGAAATGTCATACACAGAATGGACACAACACACTCAGAGCCAAATAAAACAGTATTTACCTTATTCAACCACATGGCAACATAGAGGCAACTTCATGTCGATGGGAAGAAAAGTGAAAAGGTGGATTCTATTTTGTGAAGACAGGAAAAGATTGTTGCCTTTCCAGATCTTTGTGAGCTTTGTCTTTATCCCTCCAGCAACAAGGCTATCCCGAGGAGGAGATCATGCTAGGTCAGAGGGCTGTGGGATGATCTGTGATTGGACTTCAAAGACAGCTGACATTAGCAGCAGGGATTGAGGCCAAACTGGGCAAAACCTGGCCAAATCGGTACAGAACCAGGCCAGCCCAGCTGGAGGGGTGGTTTGGGGTTCTATCCAAAGGCCCTACACATAACAATGATGGATTGCAGCTCCTAAATCTCCTCTGGCCATCTGCAGCCTTTAATGCGGTGCACAGGGGGTCCAGGATAAAAACAAAATAGAAGAGGGACGAGGTACAAAGATTTATCTGACCAAGCAGTGCAGTGGTTTGAGGTTTTACTACTTCTAATTGGAGAGAAAAGATTGAATTCGGTACTGAAAGCAGAAAGATGTCCTGAGGCTCGCAAAGACACAAAGGCCCTCAAAGGCTCGGTATACATATACAAACGGGAATGGAGTAGATGAATGGAAAATATATAGTGTTATAGGAAAATAATAGATTTTTCAAAGTGCATTATGAAAGGTTTTGCCTATACACCTTTCGGTAATACAGGAAGGGTGACAGGCTACTCGCAAAAACGGAAAGCTTTTGAAATCAGAGGCAGAATAGAGTCTTGCTGATTACAGCAGGCCATCACTGATAGAGGAAACAATGTGTCGTGTACTGCCAAGAGATTGGACCACCACTTATGTATACGTGCTCAAGTGTCTTCAATTAACCTGGCCGATCATCATCACAATCAGCCTTTCACATGGGCTGTAATGATCAAACATTCCTCAAATCTCTCTAGGTGTCATTCCATTGCTGCATACACCAGCTACAGCCAGTCTTGGGAAAGCCTCACCACCCCACCTCACCATCCCAATACCCTGATTCCGAGCCTTCTGCTGTATTAGGAAATCATGGAAAAAGAGGGCTGTGTCCTGATTATTCCAGTGTACTGGTGTCTAAGGTGTTCACTGTGGGACAACAACTGATTAAGTGCATGTTGCTGCATATATATATTTTTTAGACTCTGTGACTATGTTGCCATGAGGCTCTGTTGACACATCTTTGCATGATAATCAGAGTCGTGCTTCTCATGCAATGAACGCTAGGTAGCAACGCGTGTGATTTTAATTGGTTTTTGGCACGCACACAAAAATACCAAATTCCCTTCACAAGAAAAAAAGGTTTACCAATGTTACTTCACGCTTCCATATAGGAAAGAAAAAAATCTCCCGGGGAATTGTAAACAAGCGCTTTTTATCGTAAAGTAAAGAGTAAAGTCATCATTTAACCTAACCAGTTAAATGTAATGTTATAAAATGTAGATTTCCGCCTAAATAGACATACCCAAAAGTAATTATTTATCATGAGGTGGCCATAAATAATCCCTAGTAATGCTTATACTGCCAGAAAAAGTAACTGCCAGTAGAAAAAGTTATCCACTACCGTTCAAAAGTTTGGGGTCACTTAGAAATGTCCTTATTTTTGAAAGAAAAGCACATTCTTTGTCCATTAAAATAACATAAAATTGATCAGAAATACAGTGTAGACATTGTTAATGTTGTAAATGACTTTTGTAGCTGGATTTAAAAAAATGACTTTTAATGGAATATCTACATAGGCGTACAGAGGCTCATTATCAGCAACCATCACTCCTGTATTCCAATGGCACGTTGTGTTAGCCAATCCAAGTTTATCATTTTAAAAGGCTAATTGATCATTAGAAAACCCTTTTGCAATTATGTTAGCACAGCTGAAAACTGTTGTCCCTGATTAAAGAAGCAATAAAACTGTCCTTCTTTAGACTGGTTGAGTATCTGGAGAATCAGCATTTGTGGGTTCGATTACAGGCTCAAAATGGCCAGAAACAAAGACCTTTCTTCTGAAACTCGTTAATCTATTACTGTTCTGAGAAATAAAGGCTATTCCATGCGAGAAATTGCCTAGAAACTGAAGATCTTGTACAATGCTGTGTACTACTCCCTCCGCAGAACAGCGTAAACTGGCTCTAACCAGAATAGAAAGAGGAGTGGGAGGCCCCGGTGCACAACTGAGCAAGAGGACAAGTACATTAGAGTGTGTAGTTTGAGAAACAGACACCTCAAGTTCTCAACTGGCAGCTTCATTAAATAGTACCTGCAAAACTCCGGTCTCAATGTCAACAGTGAAGAAGCGATCCCGTGATGCTGGCCTTCTAGGCAGAGTTCCTCTGTCTAGTGTCTGTGATCTTTTGCCTATCTTTTTTCTTTTTATTGGCCAGTCTGAGATATGGCTTTTTCTTTGCAACTCTGCCAGATAATACTGCTTTTGCTGCAAGGGCTAGGCTCTCCCGTTTCATAATTTGTACTGTAAGCGGAGATTGCGAGGTTCACAGCCAGAGGAAATCAATCCTTTGTCTTGATAGGCCAGAAAATGTGACATGTCTCTCCCTATGCAAATGAGATGTCAGGTTTCACATACTGCATCTCAGATGAGAGCGGAGAGTGACATGTGAAGCGGGACAACCAGAGCTTTCACAGAGGGCACACCACTTGATGTTGCACCATTCACAGAGTACTCTGTGCACAAAAATGTTGGTCGGATCCGGTCCAGAACAGCTCAAAGTCCCATAAATAGGGGACTTAACGTTTAAGAGTTAACTGTTAATAGGGGGCTCGTCCACAGCGTTCATTAGTGTAAAGTACGTGATGGCCATCTACTGAAAAGCACAATGTAGTCATTACAGGCCGGGCAAGAGATCAGGATTTAGCCATTTTCAAGAGAAGGGATCTTCCTTCCACAGTAATTGCTCTCTCCCTTATTTGAATCCTGTATTTCAGACATCATCCTAGACTCTGGGGACCAGGAGTTCAGTCGAGGTTAGAGAGGGGCTCTTGGCTCCGGGTATGCTCACTGTAATTAGGATGGGTGCCAAAGTGTGGATTTAATATGGCCCTTAGTGAGTGTGAAGGAGCTTGTTATAAAGTATTTAGTCTATACCCCTGGGAGCCTTGTCAAGCATTTCTCTGTCAAAGAGTTCATCAGTTATTAGCTCAGGCTTGTGTCAGAGCAGGGTTTTCAGGGGTTAGGTAATGCCACGGGTCCACGCTACGACATTTCCCAACAGTAAAACTGACTGTGCATGTTTGGGATCTGTAATGATATCGGTAGGACCGCTATTTTACAAGCTGTTTATATGTGCTCTAATAAGATAGCGGCTGCTTTAACAGTTCAGAAGTGTTTTCCAAATACGAGACCGATAAAACTAGCACTTCAGTTCTATGGTCTAACACACAGAGTGAAAGTGAGGGCAGCCACTGATTTTAAAAGCATGTCAGCTCTACGGTACGTAAACATGTTTCCAAATTATTGAGTTGCTTGTGAACAGCAGCTGACACTGGGCTTCAAAACACTTCCTGCTATGTTGCAGTATTGCTTTATGTTCAGTATTCAGATTGCAATTGATGGTTTCCTCCGTCGTGCAGTATTATTCCTTCAATAGTCCATCATGTTTGGTAATCATGCATATCAAACCTGGGACAAAATATCATTGGAGCAGAAATGGAGAAGCGAGTCGATTCAAATCTCTATCAAGACGCTGGCGTTGCTTCACATATTCCCCTAAACATCAGTCTAGTTCTGCTAACAAAACGAACTAATGAGCATTGCCATGTCCATGTTTGGAGGATTATTCAATATTCTGTTTAATTCCAACTTGTTAGAATAGCGCCGACTGCACTAACAACTCATACGTTACCCTTACACCCAACACTCATTAAGAGTCCATGGAGAAAACGAAGAGGCAACTCCTAGTTGTAAATGTAAACCTATTGTAAGTACACATAGTACAGCAGCTATTCAACAGCAGTACACTGGCATAAAGCACGGCAACATTGCCTTTGAGAACGGGATGGTAATTGTTACGAGGGCAAGGTGAGAATGTCCAGTGTTGGGCTGCATGCTGAGCACGACTGTTGCGCCGGTCCTTCCCCCCCCCAGCTGTATAGAAATAGGTTTCTCCATTTAATTGGATGGTGGGCATGTGGAGCAGAGAGGTGAGAGGCTTAGTAGGAAGTGTTAGAAGGTCTAACTAAGAGGTGTCAAAGTCAATTCCTGGAGGACACGTGCTGCTTTTTTAAAATCCTGGCCTCTGCTCTTAATAAGTGAATTAGCTCAACATTGGGTCACAAGGATGGAACAATTTGTCTAAAATAAAATAGAAATTACAGTCAAGTATATATTTGTATGCTATGGGATAATTTGTTATATAAAATTCAGAATCATCTGGTGTTGGATGAGGGGGCAACCTATTGAGGTAGAAAAATTCTATGAGTGCTAACCAATATCTCTCACAATGCTCAAGAGTAAGACTATTGACTTGTACACATTGAAGTAAGAAAATGGTGGACTTGGGCAATGCGTACTCTCACTTCCCTCTCAGTCATTTGCTTTATTACCGCTGTGTGAATTTAGAGATACTGTGGAGTATGTTTTTTTCCCCATCAATGGTGTCCTTATCTCTCTCACTATAAACTCTTAAGTTGTGGAGATAATTTTTCAATTTTCAGCCTTCCTCCTAGAGAGTGTATTTCCCCATCCACATCAACACAGCAAGATATCACATTCCCTGAGCTTTGGTTCAGATTACCATTTTAAAAGTGATTAAGCACACTTTTGTGCAGTTGAAATCGGCGGGGAAAAGTATTTCAGAGAACAACTGTAATTACTTATCTGTTTGCCTGTGGGCTTTTCTCACCACCACAATCAATTATTCTGTCCTCTGAAATAATAAATGACTAAGGCTAAATGGATTTAGGAGAGCAAATCAGATATTTCACCTTTGAAAGAAACATTGTTGGAAACAGTTCTAGAAAAAAATGAACACATTAATGAGCCCCAGCTGCTGTTTCAAAAGGTGCTGAAAAATGACCAGGATGTAGGATACACAACCATTTGAGCCTCCTTCATATGGACCATAGGTTAAAACGCCAAGGTATTCAAAGCCACTTCCAATTTTGTATTTTGTCTGGTGTTCTCCTTTTTGATAGATCAAAACAGTATATTTTCAAACAACCTATGTCGTTTACTGACTTCAAGCTAAAGGGATTATGCAGAAAGCGTGTCTTTCTTGTACCTCCAAGATATAAAACAAAGCATGAGGCATCAGCCAGGAAAAGCAAATGTGGCATCTCTGCTGTATACTGCTTTTAGCAAATGAGGCTCGGTCATCCTCCGGCAATTTCTGCAGGATCTGGAGAACGGAAGTGATTGAACGTTCAAATGACTGTAGCCTATATTTCCTACAGTTGTGGCAATGGCCCTGCGGTCCTCATATTTCACCTTTTTTTAATATATATATATTTTTTGCGATAGTCTCTCTCAGGGCTTTATTTCCGACTGGCGTTAAGGCGGCGCTAGATTCAACTTGTAAAAGCTAGGGTTCTGCTAGTTAAGACTGGCCAAAAGCTTGTCATAGATGTAACGCGATTTGTTACGGCATTTTCTTTTGTCAAAGGAGGCGCACAGTAGCCTAATCAGTAGCCTATAACCAATGTTTTATTAAAATATCATAAGCAGCAAAACAGTCAACAGACTTTCTTTACATTTCTGTTGGATCTAACCGTCAAATCGCATGAATTCTGATCGCTGCCCTTGGTGCTGAATCCCCTTGGAGCCTAAGCCATTTGCCTGTTTTATTGTTTGCCTTTCACGTGACAAAGTCATTAACAGGCCATATCAACAGATATGGTAGGCTAATCTTCTTAACTTTTGTCCAATTGTCCATGGCTCAAAAATGTATAGCATGTGAGTGTAATTTGTGTAGACTAGTATTTCCATGTTGAAGCCAGATTAGCTAAATGTTTGTTATAACTAGGCCTATTGTAAGATTAGTGTATACTATTTAATAATCTATATTCAATGGATAGGACAAACATCCATGCCTCCGACTGAAGGATTCCTAGAAGGCTAGCATCCCAGAGTCGCCTCTTCACTGTAGACGTTGAGACTGGTGTTTTGCAGGAACTATTTAATTAAGCTGCCAGTTGAGGACTTGTGAGGCGTCTGTTTCTCAAACTACACACTCTAATGCACTTGTCCTCTTGCTCATCTGAGATGCAGTATGTGAAACCTAACATCTAATTTGCATAGGGAGAGACATGTCACACTTTCTGGCCTATCAAGACAAAGGATTAATTTCCTCTGGCTGTGAACCTCGCATCTCCGCTTACAATACAGATTATGAAACGGGAGAGCCTAGCCATTGCAGCAAAGGCAGTATTATCTGGCAGCTTCATCAAATAGTACCCGCAAAACACCAGTCTCAACGTCAACAGTGAAGAGGCGACTCCGGGATGCTGGCTTTCTAGGCAGGGTTGCAAAGAAAAAGCCATATCTGAGACTGGCCAATAAAAAGAAAAAATGGGTAAAAGAACACAGACACTGGACAGAGGAACTCTGCCTAGAAGGCCAGCATCCCGGGAACGCCTCTTCACTGTTGTGCACCGGGGCCTCCCACTCCTTTTTCTATTCTGGTTAGAGCCACTTTGCGCTGTTCTGTGAAGGGAGTATTACACAGCGTTGTACGAGATCTTCAGTTTCTAGTCAATTTCTCGCATGGAATAGCCTTAATTTCTCAGAACAGGAATAGATTTTGAGCCAGTAATCAAACCCACAAATGCTGATTCTCCAGATACTCAACTAGTCTAAAGAAGGCCGGTTTTATTGCTTCTTTAATCAGGGACAACAGTTTTCAGCTGTGCTAACATAATTGCAAAAGGATTTTCTAATGCTCAATTAGCCTTTTAAAATTATAAACTTGGATTAGCTAACACAACATGCCATTGGAATACAAGAGTGATGGTTGCTGATAATGGGCCTCTGTTCCATAAATAATCTGACATTTCCAGCTACAATAGTCATTTACAACATTAACAATGTCTACACTGTATTTCTGATCAATTTGATGTTATTTTAATGGGCCAAAAATGTGCTTTTCTTTCAAAAACAAGGACATTTCTAAGTGGCCCCAAACTTTTGAATGGTAGTGTATGTTTAACAATGTATTTCCATATTGAAGGAATACACTCGGCGCTCCCGAGTGGCGCAGTGGTCTAAGGAACTGCTTCTCAGTGCTTGAGGCATCACTACAGACACCCTGGGTTGAATCCAGGTTGTATCACAACCGACTGTGATTGGGAGTCCCATAAGGCGGCACACAATTGGCCCAGCATCAACTGGGTTTGCCTGGTGTAGGCCGTCATTGTAAATAAGAATTTGTTCTTAACTGACATGCCTAGTTAATAAAAGTTAAAAAAAAATAAAAAAAATAAAGAACAATGTGGACTGCAAACATGTTCAACATATTTAGCAAATATGGGGCAGGCCATTTAACAAACTAGGCTATAACGGACTACAATCGAATTGGAGATGATGACGAGGCAATACATAAAACACTGTAAAGACAACTTGAAGCAACCACATATTCAGCGATGGAGCAAGTTCTGATTGGCCAGTGAGGTGTCAAGCCTCGACATACCCACAACTTGATAATTCATCAAAACCCAGAACTTTTGTGCCACCTCCAGCTACTCTGCACATATTCTGGAAGTAAAATAGCAGAACAACAAAAATCTGTCAGCAGCACTAAGATTTGCCATATGTATTGGGTTTGTTAAAATAGAGCCCTTAGTGTAATAGCCATTGTAGCTGTGTCTTATAATAAGATCTGCATTGATTTGTATTGCCCTTTCAGTAATAACCAGTAAACGAAATGTGAGCAATAGTTCCCTTGATGAATACTTGCTGTTTAATTAGTAAGCAGAACTCAAACTGAATGGAAAATCAATAGATGGGAAATATATGGGTTTACGTAATCAAGACCCCTTGGTGAACTAAGGAATATAAAGAGGAATCCATCATATTTACTGAAAGTGTCAATCTCCTTTCCACCTAATTTAACACCTGATTTACTTAACAGGCACTTCTCAGTAGGCGGTCCCTTTGACTTTTCCCACATTTTGTTACATTACAGCCAGTAGAGGCTCCTCAGTGAATTTCTCCTCAGTGAATTTCATAAAAATAAAACATTTAAAATGTTATATTTTTTTGTTGAAATTATACTAAATATAATCATCAAATAATAGATTAAAACACACTATTTTGCAAAGAAGGTCTAGAGTAGCCTCAACAGCACTCAGTAGGGTAGCACCATGGTGTAGCCGGAGGACAGCTACCTTCCGTCCTCCCCTGGGTGCATTCACTTCAATACAAAACCTAGGAGGCTCATTGTTCTTTACCCCCTTACATAGACTTACACAGTAATTATGACAACTTCCGGAGGATGTCCTCAAACCTATCAGAGCTCTTGCAGCATGAACTGACATGTTGTCCACCCAATCAAAGGATCAGAGAATGAATTTAGTACTGAAAGTATTAGTTACAGCTAGCTAGCACTGCAGTGCATAAAATGTGGTGAGTAGTTGACTCAAAGAGAGAGAGAAAGACATTAGTCGAACAGTTTAACAAATTAATTTCTTCCAAAATGAAGGAGAAGCAAGAGAGAAATATATATATATATATACACTGTATATAGAGAGTGATTTGATAATTGTTTTAAACTTTCAGTTTCACTTACTTAGCTAGCAAATGCAGCTAGCTAGTTTAGTCTACTAAAACACCCTGCTCAAACAAACAGATGTTATTTTAGCTATCTGGCTATGACTTTCCAACAAAACAACTCTTCCAAGTCAAGGTAACCTTTTGGTTTTACAAATGTATTGCCACCGGGGTCCACCGGTGTAACTGCTTACTGACTGTACACTAACGTTACTGCATGATTGTAGTGGGTTTACTAACACATTAGTTCTATTAGCTATGCTGACTATGACGTTACTTCTTTAGCTAATATTGTAACACAGATGTAGGCTGTGTGTAGTGGTTTGGCTTGGAAACGTTTTTTCGCCTGGTCACATACAGCTGATGTGTTGAGCATTGAAGTCCACAAGCGAAGGCACAAGGTGAGAGGACGAGAGTGTATTCATTCCGCTGATTCTGTGAAAAGCATTTCTTAAATGGAAGCAAATGGAACAAATCGGGGATAACATACCTGAATTTGTCACATTTTTGGACGAATAATTACACCCTATATCAGCTAGATGCAGGCAAGAGTGTGCAAGGCGGTGTTGAATGTCAAATGTGTCTCTCGACACCTCAAATGTGTCTCTCAACCTGTGTGCACCTACGTTGTAAACCGTCAGTCATAGGCTAGCCCAGTGGTACCCAATCCTGGGGACCCAAAGTGTTTTGCATTTTTTGATTTTGCCCTAGCACTGCACAGCTGATTAAATTATCAATTGATCAACTCATCAAAAGGCTTTGATGATTTTAATCAGGTGTGTAGTGCTAGGGCAAAAACAAAAATGTGCACCCCTTTGGGTCCCCAGGACCAGGATTGAGAACCACTGGGCTAGGTTGTAGCAACCTTATAATGGGGGAAGGGAAATCTGAGTATCAAATATTAGCCTAAACCTATCGCTGTTACATTTAACTGCGTGAATGGAATATGAATGAAAATAGTCCTCCCTCATCTTAAACAGCACTGACCGCCACTGATTACAGACTTATTCTAAAATGGATTCATTGTTTTTTTTTTATCAATCTACACACAATACCCTATAATAACAAAGGAAAGTGGTTTTTAGAAATGTTTGCAAATGTATAAAAAAAAATGAAATATCACATTTACATAAGTTTTCAGACTCTTCACTCAGTACTTTGTTGAAGCACCTTTGGCAGCGATTACAGCTTTGAGTCTTCTTCGGTATGACGCTACCAGTTTGTTACACCTGTATTTGGGGAGTTTCTCCTATTCTTCTTTGCAGATCCTCTCAAGATCTGTCAGGTTGGATGGGGAGCATCGCTGCAGAGCTATTTTCAGGTTTCTCCAGAGATGTTAGATAGGGTTCAAGTCCAGACTCTGGCTGGGCAACTCAAGGACATTCAGAGACTTGTCCCGAAGCAACTCCTGCTTTGTCTTGGCTGTGTGCTTAGGGTCGCTGTCCTGTTGTAAGGTGAACCTTAGCCCCCAGAGGTCCTGAGCGCTCTGGGGCAGGTTTTCATCAAGGATCTCTCTGCACTTTGCTCTGTTCGTCTTTCCTTCGATCCTGACTAGTCTCCCAGTCCCAGACGCTTGGCTTTTCAGGCCAAAGAGTTCAATCTTGGATTCATCAGACCAGAAAATCTTGTTTCTCATGGCCCGAGAGTCTTTAGGTGCCTTTTGGAAAACTCTAATCATGTGCCTTTTACTGAGGAGTGGTTTCCGTTTGGCCAATACCATAAAGGCCTGATTGGTTGAGTGCTGCAGAGATGGTTTTCCTTCTGGAAGGTTCTCCCATTACCAAAGAGACACTCTAGAGCACACTCTAGACACTCTGTCAGAGTGACCATCGGGTTCTTGGTCACGTCACTGACCAAGGCCTTTCTCCCCCGATTTCTCAGTTTTGCCAGCTCTAGGAAGAGTCTTGGTGGTTCCAACCTTCTTCCATTTAAGAATGATGGAGGACACAGTGTTCTTGGGGACCTTCAATGCTGCAGAAGTATTTTGGTACTCTTCCCCAGATCTGTGCCTCGACACAATGCTGACTCGGAGCTCTACGGACAATTAATTCAACCTCATGGCTTGGTTTTTGCTCTGACATGCACTGTCAACTGTGGGACCTTACATATACAGGTATGTGCCTTCCCAAATCATGTCCAATCAATTGTATGTACCATTGTATGTACCACAGGTCAAGTATTAGAAACATCTCAAGGATGATCAATGGAAACAGGATTCACCTGACCTCAATTTTGAATCTGGGTCTGAAGGTATTTTAGTTGTTTTATTTGTAATACATTTTGAAATTGTTCTTCTTTTTTTAACTGTTTTTGCTTTGTCATTATGGAATATTGTGTATAGATTGCTGAGGATATTTTTATTATTTATTCAATTTCAGAATAAGGCTGTAATGTAACAAAATGTGGATAAAGTCAAGGGGTCTGAATACTTTCCGATGGCACTGTATACAGTGTATCTTCACAGTCTTTTAACATGGAATAGTCATTGTGGAAGCAAAAAAATGATAACACTAAACATTTGTTCTTACCTGAGATAATGGAAGCGAGACGGAATGCATCAGGGTAGCGAACAGGCATCACAGGTTCATAAGGGGATGTTTCATAAAGCTCTCCACCTGGGAAAACAGTACATGATGAAATTGTTTTGATAAAAAGGAAAATGATAGTGTGTTCACACCCACATACTGTAGTTCATGGTACATTAATTATTGGGTATGTGTTGTGGTACATTTAATAAAGGAGTATGATCTCAAAATGTATACAAAGTTGTTGACCTTCATGTGTCAAAGGCAAGGAGTCATGGTTTTAGAAACATTGCACAGGATAAAACTTTTTTTTTTGTGCTAAAACAATAAGCAAATATTGTTTCTGTTGATAACAGTAACCAGTGAAGTTTGAATTCTACAAAATTTGTCAACTTGAGCTTTTGGCTCTTAATCGGTCTGTCTGACCAATAACACATTTTACACCCTGAAGATTTCAATGGTGTGAACATTTGGCTAATTTTGTGATATGCAAAGCAGATCGTTCACCACGGTCAGATAATTTGATTTTGGAAAGAACATTTGGTCCTGGTGCTCTGTGATTTAGGTGAAGCAGCCTCCAAACGCTGAATTGCTGTGGCTGTTTGTAAAAAAAAAAATGAATCAAATTAGCACTCAACTGACTGTGCTGCTCCCCTGTGCCTCTCTCTCAGAAGCCTCTAATCCTGTGTTTAAAATTCACAGCCATTCGGTGTGATCCAGACAAAACCCTCCAGTGTGTAGCATTGCATTTTGATGCTAACAGAAACACAGCAAGGCTGGTGTGGGACAGGCAGGGAGCCCACCGCAGCAAATGAGAAAATCCAAAACCTGTGGGGAGAGGTGAAGCTCAGTGGATAACCATCCAATCAATAAATATCACCATTTGTTTATCACAATTCTCTGTGCGTTTGAAAAGAATAACCTCATAAAGTGTTCTTCCAGCTGTTCAGAGAATGGAGACTTCAACGGAAGGTAGTGTGTGATTCACATATGTGTTGATCATGTTGTACAGTATAGTGCATATTTCATTACCAGGCTGCCGATCAGGTGGAATAAAAAAGAATACCCTTGAAGATGTCACTTTAGTAACACAGTGTGACGTGGGTTCACAGTACACTTGTTGAAAACAAAACATTGTATTATGATATGTTATCTTAGTTCCATCGTGAACAGGGGGATACAAAAAGCGTCAGTAAAACAACTATTGAAATACACCAAACTAAATATGATCAACTATAACGCCAAATGGCTAAAAAACATGTCATTCAACAGGAGTGAAAGTTGCGCCTACCAGCATTATAAACTGCAGAGGGACGACATTGAACTCTTCCCTTGCCAACTCCTGAGCAAAAGTCCAAGGAGGGCCACACTAAGGCTGATATAATGTCTTGTTCCCTTCCGCGAGGGGGAGAAAAAAATCATAACCAGTTTTCCCATCTGATAATGAGGAAACATCTCTAATAATTACGATTTTGACCATGGACCCTGACCAGGACTCCAGACACACTCCATAGATTCCTAGACATAATACATTACTATAAGAAAGTAAGCAACCCGTTGTAAGACATTGCAGAGAGACTGTCAGCAGCCACACCACCCTACATCCTACTGACTGCTTGCCTCTGAAACTAAGCAGGGCAGGGCCTGGTCAATTCTTGGATGGGAGAATAGAATATGCTGAATGTGGTGTTGGAGGGCCATAAGACAGCACTATTCCATCTGGTAAGGGAGTGATGGGGGGAGGGGGTAACTAAACTGCATAAAGTGCCATCATTCAAATGAGACATTAAACAGATGTCCATAATCTCTGTGGTCATTAAAGTAGCCATGGCACTTGTTGCAAGAGTTAAAGGTTAACCCCACTGTCAAAGCTAAAATCCTAATCCGGCTTCTCATACTCCCTTGGCCACCTACAGTGATTTTCTCAAGCTTCCAACGGACTCATTCAACCCCTGCAACTCTTCTCCAGGTAGAAGATGATGTGGTAAAATGAGGGTCAAATAAAAGTTGGTGTGTTTGGCCTTATCATTGTGCTTGTTCATACTGCTGCTTCATAATCAAAACGATTGATTGAACTACAAATCAAATTGTACTTGTCACATGTGCCGAATACAACGGGTGCAGTGAAATGCTGATTTACAAGCCCTTAACCAACAATGCAGTTTTAAGAAAATACCTAATAAAAGTAACAGATAAGAATAACAAGTAATTCAAGAGCAGCAGTAAATAACAATAGCAGGGCTATATACAGGGGGTACCGGTACAGAGTCAGTGTGCGGGGGCACCGGTGTCGAGGTAATTTAGGTAATATGTACATGTAGGTAGAGTTATGTTAGTGACTATGCATAGATAATAACAGAGAGTAGCAGCAGCGTAAATTAGCTGTTTGATTAGCTTTTCAGGAGTCTTATGGCTTGGGGGTAGAAGCTTTTTAGAAGCCTCTTGGACCTAAACTTGGCGCTCCGGTACCACTTGCCGTGCAGTAGCAGAGAGAACAGTCTATGACTAGGCTGGCTGGAGTCTTTGACAATTTTTAGGGCCGTCCTCTGACACCGCCTGGTATAGAGGTCCTGGATGGCAGGAAGCTTGGCCGTGGTGATGTACTGGGCCGTACACACTACGCTCTGTAGTGCCTTGCGGTCGGAGGTCGAGCAGTTGCCATACCAGGCAGTGATGCAACCAGGATGCTCTTGACGGTGCACCTGTAAAGCCTTTTGAGGATCTGAAGACCCATGCCAAATATTTTCAGTCTCCTGAGGGGGAATAGGTTTTGTCGTGCCCTTTTCACGACTGTCTTGGTGTGCTTGGACCATGTTAGTTTGTTGGTGTTGTGGACGCCAAGGAACTTGAAGCTCTCAATCTGCTCCGTCAATGAGAGTGGGGGCATGCTCGATCCTCCTTTTCCTGTAGTCCACAATCCTCTCCTTTGTCTTCATCACGTTGAGGGAGAGGTTGTTGTCCTTGCACTACATGGTCAGGTCCCTGACCTCCTCCCTATAGGATGTCTCATCGTTGTCGGTGATCAGGCCTACCACTGTTGTTTCATTGGCAAACTTAATGATGGTGTTGGAGTCGTGCCTCGCTGTGCAGTCATGGGTGAACAGGGAGTACAGGACGGGACTGAGCACGCACCCCTGATGAGCCCCCGTGTTGAGGATCAGCGCGCGGATGTGTTGTAATGTACCCCTACCACCTGGGGGTGGCCCGTCAGGAAGTCCAGGATCCATTTGCAGAGGGAGGTGTTTAGTCCCAGGGTCCTTAGCTTAGTGATGAGCTTTGAGGGCACTATGGTGTTGACTGCTGAGCTGTAGCATTCTCACATGTTCCTTTTGTCCAGGTGTGAAAGGGCAGTGTGGAGTACCATACAGATTGCATCATCTGTGGATCTTTGGTATGCAAATTGGAGTGGGTCTAGGGTTTCTGGGATAATGGTGTTGATGTGAGCCATGACCAGCCTTTCAAAGCATTTCATGGCTACAGACGTGAGTGCTATGGGTTGGTAATCATTTAGGCAGGTTACCTTAGTGATCTTGGGCACAGAGACTATGGTGGTCTGCTTGAAACATGTTGGTATTACAGACTCAGACAGGGAGAGGTTGAAAATATCAGTGAAGACACTTGCCAGTTGTTTAGTGCATGCTTGGAATACACATCTTGGTATTCCGTCTGGCCCTGTGGCATTGTGAATGTTGACCTATTTAAAGGTCTTACTCACATCGGCTGCGGAAAGCGTGATCACACAGTCGGCCGGAACAGCTGATGCTCTCATGCATGTTTCAGTGTTACTTGCCTCGAAGCGATCATAGAAGTTATTTAGCCCGTCTGGTAGGCTCATGTCACTAGGAAGTTCTTCGCTGTGCTTCCATTTGTAGTCTATAATAGTTTGCAAGGCCTGCCACATCCGACATGCGTCAGAGCCGGTGTAGGACGATTCGATCTTAGTCCTATATTGACGCTTTGCCTGTTTGATGGTTTGTTGGAGGGCATAACGGGATTTCTTATAAGCTTCCATGTTAGAGTCTCACTCCTTGAAAGAGGTAGCTCTACCATTTAGCTCAGTGCGAATGTTGCCTGTAATCCATGGCTTCTGGTTGGGGTATGTACGTACAGTCACTGTGGGGATGACGTCATCGATGCACTTATTGATGAAGCCAATGACTGATGTGGTGTACTTCTCAATGCCATCAGAGGAATTCCAGAACATATTCCAGTCTGTGCCAGCAAAACAGTCCTGTAGCTTAGCATCTGCTTCATCTGACCACTTTTTTTATTGATTTAGTCACTGGTGCTTTCTGCTTTAATTTTTGCTTGTAAGCAGGAATCAGGAGGATAGAATTCTGGTCAGATTTGCCAAATGGAGGGCGAGGGAGAGCTTTGTATGTGTGTGGAGTAAAGGTGGTCCAGAGTTTTTACCCTCTGGTTGCACATTTAACATGCTGATAGAAATTTGGTAAAAAGGATTTAAGTTTCCCTACATTAAAGTCCCTGGCTACGAGGAGCTTGTTTGCTTATGGCGGAATAGAGCTCATTTAATGCTGTCTTAGTGCCAAGCTCCGACTGTGGTGGTATGTAAACAGCTACGGAAAATACAGATGAAAACTCTCTAGGTAGATAGTGTGGTCTACAGCTTATCGTGAGATGCTCTACCTCAGGCGAGCAAAACCTAGAGACTTCCTTAGATATCGTGTACCAGCTGTTGTTTACAAATATGCATAGTCCCCCGCCCTGTGTCTTACCAGAGGTTGCTGTTCTATCCTGCCAATAGAGTGTATAACCCACCAGCTGTATGTTATTAATGTCGTCGTTCAGCCACGACTCGGTTAAACATAAGATATTACAGTTTTTAATGTCCCGCTGGTAGGATATACGTGCTTTCAGTTCGTCCCATTTATTTTCCAGCGATTGAACGTTAGCTAACAGTACGGATGGCAAAGGCAGATAAGCCACTCGTCGCCTGATCCTCAAAAGGCTTTTGTTTGATTATGAAGTAGTCTAGATCAGTTGCTTATTGAGTGGTGGAAACAATGCTGAAACCTTTGTGTTGTGCACCCTAAGGACAAAGAAATCCCATTTCTACCACTTCCCTAGCTTCCCTTCACTACTTCAGTCAGCATTGACGATCATCACAACGTGTAACATCACCACAGGCAGTTCTCTAAGAGTAGCTATTGCAGAAACCATGGGGGAGGGTTGTGAGATAAGGGGCTATTATCCCTATTTCTCCCTGTCCACATTTTTCCGTATCATCCTACACATCTCTGTAGTGAGAAAGCAAAGGCAGCCAGACAAACATTCTTACTTCTCTCCCTTAGCATGCCTAAGTACAACAATTGCCAATTTTTACGAGTGCTTGGAACTCTTAGGGAACCCACAGTTACCACTGAGATAGGTCCTTTTTCCCAGAGACTTCCCATAAAGTCTGTTTACCCATCCTAAATGGCCATTGTACAATAGCAAAATCTTCAAACAAAGCCAAATGCTCTAGCTTTGAAAGTGCTGTGGCCAGCCTCGGGGCCAGCTTATAGAGGATCATGGATGATGAAGCTCTATTCTTCTCCGGGGGGACTGAGGGGAAGTTTAGGGAAACAAACTATTTCAGTTTCACCCAAGTGGCCAAGAAGAAACTTCCCTGCATATCATACAAGTATATTATAATTTAGCCTCATCCCCATACACTGAGTATACAAAACATTAAGAACTCTTTCCGTGACATAGACTGAGCAGGTGAATCCAGGTGAAAGCTATGATCCCTTGTTGATGTCACTTGTTAAATCCACATCAATCAGTGAGGATCTTTTCTAGCACGAGAGCTACTTAAAAAAAAGGAAACATGTCACGAGCTATTCATTTTTTTCTTTCTTTCAAATAGGCTAATTCTGCTCTTCTCCTCCCCACTGCAACTCTTCCCCGGGTCCTTAGTGTAAGAGAAAGTAATGTTTTCTGTCAACATATCTGGTAAAATAAAGGTTAAATAAAAATCTGTTGTATATTTCCAAAATTATTTTCCTTCAAAATTAGAATTGTTCATAGAGAAACAACGAAATTGGATGTTCTGAGTCCATGTCAATGGTTAAATCATATCAGAAGAAAAACATTTTTAGGCCTGGAAGATTTTTAAAATGTAATTCCCCTTTAATTGCGCATCTAGAAATTGAGGAATGTGCCATCTAACATGCTGACCCCAACGTTCGCGTTCGCGTTATGTGCGCTTACGTTGCAAAATAAATGTACACATACATGTTATTCAATCATTTCATCCAAACTGCTTGCGCGCATCAATGAGCGTCTGTGTAGCAATGCTTTAAAATAGAACATGGTTTTTAGGAGCATACAGTGAATTTGGAAAGAATTCAGATCCCTTGACTTTTTCCACATTTTGTTATGTTACAGCCTTAATCTACATTTTTGAAAATGTATTTTTTAAAAACAACTGAAAAATCACATTTACATACGTATTCAGACTCTTACTCAGTACTTTATACAAGAAACTTTGGCAAAAATTACAGCCTTGAGTTTCCTTGGGTATGACCCTACAAGCTTGGCACACCTGTATTTGGAAAGTTTCTTCCATTCTTCTCTGCAGATCCTCTCAAGCTCTGTCGGGTTGGATGGGGAGAGTCACTGCACAGCTATTTTTAGGTCTCTCCAGAGATGTTCGATCGGGTTGAAGTCTGATTCTGGCTGGGCCACTCAAGGATTATTCAGAGACTTGTCCCGAAGCCACTCCTGCGTTGTCTTGGCTGTGTGCTTAGGGTCGTTGTCCTGTTGGATGGTGAACCGTCGACCCAGTCTGAGGTCCTGAGCGCTCTGGAGCAGGTTTTCATCAAGGATCTCTCTGTACTTTGCTTTGTTCGTATTTTCCTCGATCATGACTAGTCTCCCAGTCCCTGCCGCTGAAAAACATCCCCACAGCATGATGCTGCCACCAACATGCTTTATCGTATTGGCATTCAGGCCAAAGAGAATCTTGTTTCTCATACTCCAAGCGGGCGGTCATGTGCCTTTTACTGAGGAGTGGCTTCAGTCTGGCCACTCTACCATAAAGGGCTGATTTGTGGAGTGCTGCAGAGATGGTTGTCCTTCTGGAAGATTCTCTCATCTACACAGAGGAACTCTGTGTATCATCTACTGCATCTTTATGTAATACATGTATCACTAGCCACTTTAACTATGCCACTTTGTTTACATGCTCATCTCATATGTACAGTGCCTTGCGAAAGTATTCGGCCCCCTTGAACTTTGCGACCTTTTGCCACATTTCAGGCTTCAAACATAAAGATATAAAACTGTATTTTTTTGTGAAGAATCAACAACAAGTGGGACACAATCATGAAGTGGAACGACAGTTATTGGATATTTCAAACTTTTTTAACAAATCAAAAACTGAAAAATTGGGCGTGCAAAATTATTCAGCCCCCTTAAGTTAATACTTTGTAGCGCCACCTTTTGCTGCGATTACAGCTGTAAGTCGCTTGGGGTATGTCTCTATCAGTTTTGCACATCGAGAGACTGACATTTTTTCCCATTCCTCCTTGCAAAACAGCTCGAGCTCAGTGAGGTTGGATGGAGAGCATTTGTGAACAGCAGTTTTCAGTTCTTTCCACAGATTCTCGATTGGATTCAGGTCTGGACTTTGACTTGGCCATTCTAACACCTGGATATGTTTATTTTTGAACCATTCCATTGTAGATTTTGCTTTATGTTTTGGATCATTGTCTTGTTGGAAGACAAATCTCCGTCCCAGTCTCAGGTCTTTTGCAGACTCCATCAGGTTTTCTTCCAGAATGGTCCTGTATTTGGCTCCATCCATCTTCCCATCAATTTTAACCATCTTCCCTGTCCCTGCTAAAGAAAAGCAGGCCCAAACCATGATGCTGCCACCACCATGTTTGACAGTGGGGATGGTGTGTTCAGGGTGTGTTCAGGGTGATGAGCTGTGTTGCTTTTACGCCAAACATAACGTTTTGCATTGTTGCCAAAAAGTTCAATTTTGGTTTCATCTGACCAGAGCACCTTCTTCCACATGTTTGGTGTGTCTCCCAGGTGGCTTGTGGCAAACTTTAACCGACACTTTTTATGGATATCTTTAAGAAATGGCTTTCTTCTTGCCACTCTTCCATAAAGGCCAGATTTGTGCAATATAGGACTGATTGTTGTCCTATGGACAGAGTCTCCCACCTCAGCTGTAGATCTCTGCAGTTCATCCAGAGTGATCATGGGCCTCTTGGCTGCATCTCTGATCAGTCTTCTCCTTGTATGAGCTGAAAGTTTAGAGGGACGGCCAGGTCTTGGTAGATTTGCAGTGGTCTGATACTCCTTCCATTTCAATATTATCGCTTGCACAGTGCTCCTTGGGATGTTTAAAGCTTGGGAAATCTTTTTGTATCCAAATCCGGCTTTAAACTTCTTCACAACAGTATCTCGGACCTGCCTGGTGTGTTCCTTGCTCTTCATGATGCTCTCTGTGCTTTTAACGGACCTCTGAGACTATCACAGTGCAGGTGCATTTATACGGAGACTTGATTACACACAGGTGGATTGTATTTATCATCATTAGTCATTTAGGTCAACATTGGATCATTCAGAGATCCTCACTGAACTTCTGGAGAGAGTTTGCTGCACTGAAAGTAAAGGGGCTGAATAATTTTGCACGGCCAATTTTTCAGTTTTTGATTTGTTAAAAAAGTTTGAAATATCCAATAAATGTCGTTCCACTTCATGATTGTGTCCCACTTGTTGTTGATTCTTCACAAAAAAATACAGTTTTATATCTTTATGTTTGAAGCCTGAAATGTGGCAAAAGGTCGCAAAGTTCAAGGGGGCCGAATACTTTCGCAAGGCACTGTATATACTTTACTCGATACCATCTACTGTATCTTGCCTATGCCGCTCTGTACCACCACTCATTCATATATCTTTATGTACATATTCTTTATCCCCTTACACTTGTGTGTATAAGACAGTCGTTTTGGAATTGTTAGTTAGATTACTTGTTGGTTATTACTGCATTGTCGGAACTAGAAGCACAAGCATTTCGCTACACTCGCATTAACATCTGCTAACCACGTGTATGTGACAAATAAAATTTGATTTGATTTGAGCTCTGTCAGGTTCTTGGTCACCTCCCCCGATTTCTCAGTTAGGCCAGGTGGCCAGCTCTAGGAAGAGTCTTGGTGGTTCCAACCTTCTTCCATTTTAGAATGATGTAGGACACAGTGTTCTTCGGGACCTTCAATGCTGCAAAAATGTTTTGGTACCCTTCCCCAGATCTGTGCCTCGACACAATCCGGACAGTTCCTTCGACCTCATGGCTTGGTTTTTGCTCTTATATGCACCGTCAACTGTAGGACCTTATATAGACAGGTGTGTGCCTTTCCAAATCATGTCAAAAATCTATTACATTTACCACAGGTGGACTCCAATCAAGTTATAGAAACATCTCAAGGAGGATCAATGGAAACAGGATGCACCTGAGATCAATTTCAAATCTCATAGCAAAGGGTCTGAATACTTTTGTAAATATGGTATTTCTGTTTGTATTTCTAATAATTTAGCATAAAATGAAAAAAACAACGGTTTCGCTTTGTCATTATGGGGTATTGTGTGTAGATTGATGAGCAACATTTGTTATATAATAGATTTTAGAATAAGTCTGTAGCGTAACAAAATGTGGAAAAAGGGAAGGTGGTGTGAATACTTTCCGAATGCACTGTATACCCACATGGGTGATTGAAAGTATAACTGAGGTCCACACTCCAGTCCAATTTGTGGTGGTAATGCACCTTAAAGTTGGTTGCCAACCGCCATATAAAGTCAGAATAAGATGAATGAAGGAGTAGAGATTACTAGAAACGAACTAGGTTTACCCTTTTAGCTGTGGATTAATTGTCGTAGTAGAGGACCTTGTGCATTTCAGGTAAGATAACAACCCAATGTTTATATCCCAGGACAAATTAGCTAGCAACAGCAAGCTAGCTAAATGGCCATGAGTCTTTCATGCGTTTCGACCTGTCACCAAATTAATATAGTTGGTTCAGAGTTCATTGTGATATTTCAACATGCGTGTCCTGATCACATCTGGTGTGGATGGACAAAATCAACAGACGCACGTGCGTGCCCGGTCTAGTCAGCATGTAATGGGCCAGTCTAGCGATGGTTCTGTAGGCATACTGCTGCTCATTTCATGGCAAATTTAGCAAATAACAAATAATAGATACAAATTATATACTTACTTATGATATACTTCTGCCAGGTAAGCCTACTTTGCAGTTAATATTTCTGTCAACCCACAAAATGGTAACCACATCACTGGCTACACACAGAGTGATAAACAAACAATCGCACGCACCACAGACAGACAGGGGCAATATTACTAGAAATTCATTGGCAGATACTGTATTAGGTTATTAGCTTATTAAGCCCATAATGGCAAACCAAATGTGAGATAACGTCATTGTCATGATGTCTGATACTTGTGAGATTGGTTTATGACAGTTTGCGGTGGAACACGTGAAAATTGCATGTACTTTCAGAATTGTTTGGCGAGCTACTCATAAGTGGGCTCCGAGTTACTGGTAGCTCGCGATCTACCTGTTGGAGACCCCTGGTGTAGATGAAGGGGAGGAGACAGGCTAAAGAAGGATTTTAAACCTTGAGACAATTGGGACATGGATTGTGTATGTGAGCTATACAGAGGGTGAATGGGCAAGACAAAAGATTGAAGTGCCTTTGAACAAAGTATGGTAGTAGGTGCCAGGTGCACTGGTTTGTGTCAAGGACTGCAACATTGCTGGGGTTTTCATGCACAACGCTGACCAGGTCGCCAGGTGCACAGTGTTTCCTCCGACACATTGGTGCGGCTGGCTTCCGGGTTGGATGTGCCCTGTGTCAAGAAGCAGTGCTTGGTTGGGTTGTGTTTCGGAGGACGCATTTCTCTCGACCTTCGCCTCTCCCAAGTCTGTATGGGAGTTGCAGCGATGAGACAACACTGTAACTACAACCAATTGGATACCACAAAATTGGGGAGTAAAAGGAGTTTAAAAAATACATTTTAAATTTTAAAAACTTTAAAAATATATATTTTTTCTACCACCTAAAGGACATCCAGCCAACTTGACAGAACTGTGTGAAGCATTAGAGTCAACATGGGCCAGCATCCCTGTGTCCATGCCCTAACAAATTGAGTCTCTTCTGAGGACTGTGTTCCTAATGCCTAATGTTTGGTATTCTCAGTGTATAATAACAACTCATTTGATTGTAAGTCAAAGAAGTAATAATTCCTCAATAACATTGTCAAACATAAAATGATAGCATGAATGAAGGTAGTGAATGGATTTTGAAAGTGTTTTCTAATGTTATCACGTGCCATGCAAAATTAGAACTGCACAAGTACAGCATCGCTCTCTCACTTGGGGTTTGACAGATTCACATTCACAGCAGGGGGCCATGGCACTCTGTTCTTGAACAACTGTGCTATTTGACAGTCACCCAACCAATAATGTATTCCTCAGGTAATACAAAACATTATTCCCAGCTGTTTAGTGTATGATGGTTTGCCGTAGGGCAACAACTTATCGTGGTAATTAAGACTCAGTTTGACTTAATTTGCTCTGACAGTGTTGCGCATGGCCAGAGTGAAACAGACAATCATTAGTCCCTTGTAGGTGGATATTGCTCTTACCCCTATCAGTCCCAAGGTTTTTCATTTATCTGACTTTCATTTATCTGCATGTCCAGCCCTTATATTTAGCCTCACAACAAAGTGTTTGACCATTTTATTTTCAGGACAACCAGGGCCACAAGTAGAAAACAAAACAATTTGACATAAACAGTTGCATTCATGAGTTTTATTGACAATAATGAGTTCTGCCAAAGCAAATATCTGATCAAAATGAATTTATACGAATGCTGTACGTTCAGAAATTCTTTGCTCAGTGAGAAATGAATATCCAACTAGTCAGCGACAACCGCGTGGAGTTTGTGACAGGGAACATGTGAGCTTATTACAGTATTATAGACACTATGTCCTGAGATTTCCGATACAGTTCTTGTGTAGCTTGTGGGCGTCATAGAGCAAAATTTGTACGTGTTCGTGAGAGTTTCAGCTTTTTATAGATAGCTTTTAATAGTTTGCAGCGCAAACCATTCGGTCTCCACAGACGTTGTTGTAAAAATACCCAACCCCAGGCCCCATCAGGATATCATAACCACCGATGGTACAACCCAGAAATCTGTAGCTTAAACACCCCATTTTTTAAAAGGGGTTAGAAGGCCGAAACATGCTGCCGTTACGGTGGGACTCATTGGGTTAAGTTGATTCAGTGGATGACTGCCTAAGAGTTTAAGCTTTAGAGAATCTAAAATCCATCACATATTCATTATCAATAGGAGTACATTCCTGAGGTGATGGAAGTGTCCTATGGATTTTTCCGGTCTTGGCAAACAGCTTATAGCTTGAAGCAAAGTACATTTTAATAGCTGTCATTCACCTTATTTGTTTAAAGTTGACCTGGTCTATTTGCATAAATGAAGAATATTGATTACATATTTCTCAATGGTTGAAGACCATCTGTGTAGAAGAAAATGGCAACGGCTCTGATAGCTAATCCATTCGCACGATTCCAATGATCCGCATTCAATCATCCACAAACCGTTATGGCGGAACAAATCCAAATCCCCACTTGCCCGTATTCAGAAGGCAAAATAGTCTGTCTCTTCCTGCCAGGGTAAGAGGGGCGAATTTCCCAACTATAGCAGCCACTCTGGGTGTCATTTCAGTCAAATTGAAATCTGCTCGATGGAGCTTCAGTTACAGTAAAGGAATCATTAGAGGGATTTGCAAGAACATAGAATGCCATCCCTGTCATCATATTTCATTGATCCTTTTCACAGGTTTTGGGGGGCCTGAAAATCTCTTATTGATTTGTTCCAGAAAAATATTGACAAGTCTCTTCCTCTGATGATGAAGCACCCACCTAGCGAGCGTGGCAAGATGAGTAAAAACAGAGGACACATTCAGCATGCAGAAGCAAACTCCCATTGCCTCACTGGAGAAATGTGCTCCTTATGACAGAGGATGGCTAAGGTAATGGCTGGTGACTGCTACCATTGCTCATGGTAATGATGGTTTCACTGAGGAATACTGTGTACCTCTGTAACCTTATGCGTTTCTCCCTTGACTCTGCCTGGGTCCTAGGAATAACGTACTCAAGCTGGCATAGGGTTCCTATTTCCCCGCTCTAAATTAGCTGTGTAGTGATATTAGCATGGAATACTGACAGATTCTTCTCCTGACCTTTAGAATACCAGTGGGAAAATCATTATTTTTAAGTGCTTACTTTGTTATTTCATGTAAGATCTCACAATGGCCTGAGACAGACTCACGTATGCTCCCTGCTGTAGAAATATATTCTACTAATTAAACTGCAAGGAAACCGCCCACATAAAGGCCTTCAATTCTCTTAGCTATCTGCTCAATTCACTTTCATTTGAAAGAACAAAACGGTGATATGTGAAGAATGGGACTTCTTAACTGACTGTCCGGAACTGCCTCAAACCCTTGTGCTCTCTCCATGAGGCTTAATCGAAAGAGAAATGCAGCTACCTTTATGTTATTAAAGAGTATGCTTCCCACATAGTAATTACGCCTTTTATAGATTCAGACTCCAAACCCCTGTTGTCCGGCAGTGAGAAGGACCTATTCAAAAGGCCAACCATTATCTGTCACTGACACATTGCATTCAGCTGGCATTTCTTTTAAAACCTCAATTAACAGTTCACGTGTACAATATTAACGATGGCCAATGAATGCTGGTCCTTTTCACAGCAGCAACGCCCTCCGGTTTGCTGCCTACATGCACAGTGTAACAAAGTCTAAGCAGTCACTAATCCTGGAATACAGCAAAGTAGCCTTCTTTATCACACAAATAAGGGCAAATTTAGTAAACAGAAATGTAAAGGCCGCTAACGTGTGAGATTTGTGGTTATCATTGCACTAGGAGTGTAAGTCCTTATCCCTGCATTATGCTCAGAGCATTTCATGAATATAAATATTGGAAATCCACGAATCAAAAGAATAGAAGAGAAATATTATAAAAGGACAATCAATTTATAGGAAACTAGCAGATGGCGTGCCTTTGCTCATTTTATCTCCCCTCTTAATGTCTATCGCCCCTCTTAATGTCTAGGCAGGTAGCCTGGCGGTTAAGATTGTTGAGCTAATAACCGAAATGTAGCTGGTTTGAATCCCCGAGCCGACTAGGTGAAAAATCTGCCGATGGGCCCTTAAACAAGGCACTTAACCCTAATTGCTCCTGTAAGTCGCTCTGGATAACAGCTTTTGCTAAATGACTCAAATGTAATTTAGCAGACGCTACCTACAATTCATTAACACTATCTACAATTCTTTATGAAAAAATGCAGAGAACGCAACATTTTTGCTGCAATTTAGCACACACAAACCTTTAATAAATATGCCCCAAAATTCCCTAAATAACTTAATATTTTAGTCAACAGCAACACAGGCTGGCTCTTAGGAATTATCTACATGGCCTGTAGACATTTCCGTATCTGCTGAGAAAACCTTTCAAGCTGGTGCTCTTCCTACAATAACTTTTTCTGGGTTTTGTCCACAACCATTTTTTAAGTGGCTTGCAGCGTTTTTGAGGGTCTGTGGGGAATTGGCCCTCGTGTTTGTTTCGATGGAGAACAATATTATATACTGATTGTTTCCAGTTAACAAAAGCCTGGTTGACTGCACAATGGATCATGATTAGATTAAAGCTGCACTGTAAGAGCCCTGTCCTCCATTAAAGCCTGTTTTATCTCCCTGGACAGTGCCAAAATGGGACACTTGCATTGTTCGGTCAAGTATCCTCAGTGAAAGACACAGGGGAGGTCTGTATTTGTCAAAACAGCTTACTGTATGTAGCCTACTGTAAGTCCAATTGTAACTCCGTTCAGATAGGCCTGCTTTAGTGTCCTAACATTTCACTTGAACCCTCTATTCTAGAGCACAGGCATAAAGTTAGCTCCTGGTAAAAGTGACTTCGCCACAGTTGAATAGCATATGGTGTTTCAAAGCTTTTGACTACATTAGAGCTTGTGATTTGATTTGACATCAGCTGCAGTGATGTCTTAAAACATGCATCATGCCACGCTTCTGACAATGTGAAGTAGGCTTTTGAAGGACTAAGGTCTAAGTGAAATATTACCTCCTGGATTGTGCAAGTGGCTGGCTCCAGGCCATTGAACGGTGGGTTTGTAACCTAATAATACGATAATATGGAACACTTTAGGTGAAAACCAATCGCGCACCCCTAACAGGTCTTGCTGCTGTAATTGCATTATTGCTCCATTATTTCACAGAGAATAGAAAGCATATATTTTTCATCAGGGGTATCAATATACAGTGCATTTGGAAAGTTTTCAGTCCCCTTGACTTTTTACACCTTTTGTTATGTTACAGCATTATTCTAAAATTGATTAAATATTTTTTTCCGCTCATCAATCTACACACAATACTCCATAATGACACAGCAATAACATTTTTTTTGAAATGTTTTAAAATGTATTAAATACTAAAAATGGAAATATGACATTTACATAAGTATTCAGACCCTTCACTCAGTACTTTGTTGTTGCACCTTTGGCAGTGATTAAAGCTTTGAGTCTTCTTGGGTATGACGCTACAAGTTTGGCCCACCTGTATTTGGGGAGTGTCTGCCATTCTTCTCTGCAGATCCTCTCAAGCTCTGTCAAGCTGGATGAGGAACATCGCTGCAGAGCTATTTTCAGGTTTCTCCAGAGATGTTAGATCGGGTTCAAGTCCGGACTCTGGCTGGGCAACTCAAGGACATTCAGGGACTTGTCCCAAAGCCACTACAGCTTTGTCTTGGGTTGTGCTTAGGGTCATTGTCATGTTGGATGGTGAACCTTCGCCCCAGTCTGAGGTCTTGAGCGTTCTGGAGCACTTTTTCATCGTGGATCTCTCTGTACTTTGCTTTGTTCATCTTTCCCTCAATCCTGACTAGTTTCCCAGTCCCTGCCACTGAAAAACATCCCCACAGCATGATGCTGCCACCACCGTGCCAAATTCTTGTTTAGTTGCCTTTATGGCTAACTCAAAGCGGGCTGTCATGTGCCTTTTACTGAGGAGTGGCTTCCATCTGGCCACTCTACCATAAAGGCCTGATTGGTGGAGTGCTCCAGAGATGGTTGTCCTTCTGGAAGGTTCTCCCATCTCCACAGAGGAACTCTGGAGCTCTGTCAGAGTGACCATCTGGATCTTGGTCACATCCCTGACCAAGGCTCTTCTCCCCCGATTGCTCAGTTTGACCGGGCGGCCAGCTCTAGGAAGAGTCTTGGTGGTTCCAAACTTCTTCCATTTAAGAATGATGGAGGACACTGTGTTCTTGGGGACCTTCAATGCTGCAGAAATGTTTTGGTACTCTTCCCCAGATCTGTGACTCGACATAATCCTGTCTCGGAGCTCTACGGACAATTCCTTCGACCACATGGCTTGGTTTTTGCTCTGACATGCACTGTCAATTGTGGGACCTTATATAGACAGGTGTGGGCATTTCCAAATCATGTCCAATCAATTGAATTTCCCCAAGGTGGACTCCAATCAGCTCAAGGATGATCAATGGAAACAGAATGCACCTGAGCTCAATTTTGAGTCTCATAGCAAAAGGTAAACAGAGGACTCCAACTCTGAGATGAGAACAACGGAGGCTGGTACCCGAGGCTACTCTGAAAAGGAGATAGCCCGGTCGCAGACGAAGGAAGCGAGTTGTGGGCGTATTCTGCCCAGGGGAGCTGCTCATTGAGGATGAGTCTTCCCCGCTCAATGACGCGTGTCATGCTCCCGGGTGGGCCACCAGAAACGCTGGCGAATGGAAGCAAGCGTACCCCGAAACAGAATGCACCTGAAGAGACGAGACAAAGAGCTCGTCAGAGAGGGAGCGCTGAGAAAGGATGGCTCCCACTCCCACCTCTGACGCGTCAACCACGTCAGGTGTAACAAGGATAGGAGCGGATCTTGAGGAGATTTGAGTCTCATAGCAAAGGGCTGAAGAAAACACAATATCACACTGGGTGAGGAACGAGCGGCATTCAGTGGGCTCCCCAGAGTAACACGGCGGGTTATTGATTCTGGGCTCCGGAGATTCGAAAGCCCTGGAAGTGGCCGGTGGATCGAGGCGGAGATGGTGAACCTGTTCTGTGAGGTTGGAGACTTGGGTGGCCAGGGTCTCAACGGCATGTCGAGCAGCAGACAATTCCTGCTTGTGTCTGCCTAGCATCGCTCCCTGGATCTCGACGGCTGAGTGGAGAGGGTCCGAAGTCGCTGGGTCCATTCTTGGTCGGATTCTTCTGTTGCGGTGCGTGAATGAGGACCCAAAAGCGAATCAACTTAAACAGAGCTTCTTTAATTACCAAACATAGGTAGGCTCAGATGGACCGGCAGATTCCGACAGGACAGGACAAGGTTACAGCAAACATGACGACAGTCTGGTTCAGGCATGAATGACACAAACAAACAAGAATCCGACAAGGACAGGAGCAGAAACAGAGAGAGATATAGGGACCTAATCAGAGGGAAAAAAGGGAACAGGTGGGGAACGGGGTGAATGGGTAGTTAGAGGAGACAAGGGACAGCTGGGGGAAAGCGGGGGAGAAAAGGTAACCTAACACGACCAGCAGAGGGAGACAGGGTGAAGGGAAAGGACAGAGACAAGACAACATGACAGAAATGCAAACACTGCTAAAAACCTGTTTTCGCTTTGTCATAATGGGGTATTGTGCGTAGATTGATGAGGGAAACAATTCATTTAATCCATTTTAGAATAAGGCTGTAACCTAACAGGAATATGGAAAAAGTGAAAGGGTCTGAATACTTTCCGAATGCACTCTATCCTGTAGCAGGTGCAGCATACAATCCATGAGACTTTCCTTATTCTCTGCATTTTTTAAAGAGACCTAGATGATCATGTAGCCACTGTATCTAATTAGATCTAATTTGCTGATTACGTGACATATACAATTCATAATAGCAGAGTTATTCTGTCTGTATATGTTTATCGTCTATATATTCTGTGTTTTGATTCAGTTTACTGCTGCAACACCATTTCACCAAATCAAATTCCGTTTCTAATTCTTACCTATGCACATACATGCAGATCTCATTATGCAAGTATCTATGTATATGGTACAAGACAATTTTTTAAAACAATTTATTCATTGATATCAGTCTCACCTTCGGTCAGGCCCATGTGGATGCTCCAATAGCTCTGCAGACACTGAAGCTCTTTCTTCATGCCCCTTTTACAGCGACAGTCATACAGCGGGCTGACCAGCAGCACCTCCAGGGCAGCCTGGCACTCCCTGTTGGCCAGCATGGTGTCCCTCTCTTTGCCCACCAGGCACTGACGCATCACCCGGTAGCGGGAGCTGCACTGGGGGTTCTGGTTGCATATGTCACTGGCCCTCACGCAATCCAACCAGCCATGGGCACCCGTCCCAACCAGGGCCGATGAGGAACCACCCCAGGAGGACACAACCCCGTCTGAGGGAGGGAACAGGAGGCTGTTTCCATTGGTCTGACATATGGAGTTACACATGCATGGGAATATTTGATGGATTTACTGTGTCACTGGTGCAGTATGAGCATTTCATAAGGTAAGGCAGTGTTTGCTAAACCTCTTCTTGAGTACCTCCAGGCGTTCCATGTGTTTGATACCAGAACTAGCACATCTCACAAAATGTACTCAAGAGTGCTAGTAGTGGAACACATGAAATAAGTGTAAAAGCTGTGGGGTACTAATTGAGGTTTAGGAAACACTGGTGTAAGGGATTTCTGATCACTGGATATTTTGTTTACGAATATGAAACACGCAAAGAATACATACACATACGGCATAAGGAAATGCAATTAAACAACCGTGTCATCACCCAGCGGACAAAAATGGTTGCAATGACGCCATTCTGATGGTTCTTCTGATGCCTTGTTTGGGTTGAAATATTTGTATATGGTTTTCTGACCAGATATGGCATATTATATTTCATGTCTCAATGTTGTCATGAAAAATACATCTTTGGTCGTAATGTATTAGCTACAAAAACAAAACAAAAAATCAACCAGAAAATGACATCATTATGACATCCCATGCCAAATGTTGTCCACTAGGAACTATATATTGGTCCTAAACCGTCTTGAGAGTGTAATAGTATTACTCTTCTCTCAAGAGCAGAATCTGATAGACCCATTATAAACGCAGGCTACTGTGCAATTGGAAACTCAAACTCCTTACAATGCTGCAATCTCAGCAGGCAGAATTTGGCATGGGACATAACAATCACATATTCTGGTTGTAAACTACATTTCTGGCTGTAGAAACGTCAGATTACCAGATTACAACGGCATCAAGTAGTCTGAGGACAGACTTCATATTTTGGTTGTTATCTGGTCAGATCACCAGATTAGAATCAGTTACATGTGTTTTGTCTGGTCACTAAAGAGATGTATTAAAAACGTAATGTTGAAATCAGTATAAAACGCAAACATGACGTCATTGCAACCGGTTTTGCCAACTGGGATGAAACAGGTGCAAGATTTTCTTTGACAAATAGACCCAGGAACAGATCGAAATATATGATAGTTGTTTGACAAGTCATTTGTTGTTTGACATGTTCATTTGTATGTAGGCTATGATTAGCACACACGCATTTGATGCATCAATTAGTAATATGATATATTTCAGTCTATTATCTGTTATGCTTCATGATATTTTGCCCATTTATTGGCAAGATATCAGATCTGATTGGTCAAGACCAATAATTTGGCAAAATATCAGAATTGGGCTGCCTGTGCATTGATCCCAATGCACTTACCTTCAGAATATTAAAGTGTTCCATATTGTTGTTGTGTATGGCAGTCAAATCAATAACAAACATAGGGAGAGCAAAACAGAGGCTTATCTGTTGAATGGCATAGACAAGGAAAGATACAAACACTGACTCCTATTTAGATTGAAAGACTGACATGAGAGATACCTTCAGGTAAACCTGCAAACTGCTAAGGGAGATATTGCTATAGACTTTGCAATTGGTTTAAAGTACAGGGAGTATGCAGTACAACTAAATGATGCATATAATCACTATCAGTAACTGATTAATTGAGCAGCTTCTACCAACAAGACAGATCACCACCATCATCATCATCATGTTTAGGCTATGCATTAACTTTATATGAGTTATTTCACTATCTCAACCTTAATCAAATAGGCAGACGAGATGCGAAAAGACAATACAACAAGCACTAACAACAAGTTGGGAGTATAGGTCAAATGTTGCACCTAATAAGTTCAAACGTGCATTCTATGGGTAATTAAGGAAACAATTTAAATGTAATGATCTGACAGTAAAATGTAAGATTCATTTCACAATAAGTAGGTTAAAGGCGAAACAACCTCAAATGAAAGAGTCCTACTGAATGTATAATATTCATAATATTCACAACAATTACAAAACTATCCCCATGCATGTCGTGCAATTGAATACATTGTTTTGTCTGCATTTAAAACTTAAGAACCATCAGAATATAAATGTCTCACCTAATAGAAAAAGAACGAGATAGAAATAAATCCACATCATGAAGAATTGGTAGCCTAATTAGATTCAAGGTCAAGAACCTGTGAAAATGAGGATCCGATTTAATTTCTTCCTTTTGTAAACGTGTTGTAATTCCCTTTCCAAATAGTTGGTTCCGTCGTAACTACAACTGGGAGAATTTAAATATTCGCGCAAAAAAAAATAGAATTTAGGCTACGGAACGCGCCTTCACAATTTCCACTCTCATTAATCCAGATTCCAGATTCGAAAATACACAAAAATGACTATCTCAAAATCGTCTTGGTAAAGGAATTAAATCCCAGTCTGTGAGCAGCTATTTCATAGGTCGTAGCCTATATATACACTGTACATATCGAATGAACTGTGGCATCTCTGCATCAAGAGCTCTGATGATCCAATTCGCAGCTCCCACACTTGAAACGATATGCAAAAAAAAAAGATTTGGCAACGATAATGATGTCAGATAACTTTTTACAATGACATTTATCTGGAGGAATACGGAAACTACAACTACTGTAGCCTACGCAGGAGGGATATCGCCGAGTGAAGTCTTGACTGTCCAAAAGCCGCGCGCCTCTGACTTTCTGAGTATCTGCGCTTCTTTTTGAGTGTTCTGGCATCACAGGAGTTAATTTCACGAGCTTCGGGAAACCAGCAGAGGGCGATGCTGACTCACTCATTTACTGGAAAAACTATGAACAACGCTATTTATGCAAGAATATGGCTTCTGTCAAATTATTATGAGAGGAGTCCATCTTCTGGTTGACTGCTCGATTACTGGCCTACGGCAATTATCTTCAGTAGATTGTGACATTTCGGGAATTGGCTGTATCATGTATGTCATCAAATTAATTGTTGTTTTAATGCTTCCACAATTCCCTCATGCACCATGAAACGAGCATCCTCTTTAAAAAGTTAAGGCAGGACATTTGCCTGTTCCTGCACATCACAAAATGTTTTATATATGTTATGTATTTGTCAGGTATATTCATGGGATCACATAAATGCTACTTTTACCATGTCAATGCCAGGTCATAACATATAGGCCTACATGTCTAACAGAGTTATCAAATGCAGACCTCTCAGATGGCAGAGATAACAACAACAGGCAAATGCATTTCCACTATATCCCATCATTACACTTCATGGGACGTTATATTCATGGTCTCAAACCAGGAAGTAAATGTTGAGGCAAAAAAAACTACATTTTTCAAAATGTCTTTCACTAATGACTGTTGTTTTTCATTGCTTAAATAGGTTCTGGCCATCATACATCTTTACAAATCTTGAAAACAAAGTCTATTTAGAGACAGGCACATTGAAAAACTGCATGGCCAGTGCCTAATAATGATGATAAACTGTCAGATGGTCATGTGTTACAGGGGCAGCACTGAGCTAGCCTGCCACGTCACTTCCTGGACTAGCTCAAACTGCGCATTTTATGTCTTGAAAATCTCCCCCATGAGATGCCATTTTGGTCGTTAAAATCGACTTCCTTGACTTTAAGTGTGCCATTGAGTATTCACATAGAATTGAATGGTGTGATGTCATTGATGGGTTTATCAATTTATATATAACATCCACAATCTTAGAAAAAAACACACGCTATCTGGATTCTAGAACGTAATTGGGTTCTTCGGTTGTCCCTAGGGTTGAACATTTTGGGGAATATTCAGAGGTGGAAACTTTCCGTGGAATTAACGGGAATATATGCAAATTAATATTAACCATTTAAATGTAGATGTTTTTCACACTGAATATATTTACCATATCATAAGTAGATGTAATTGCACATGATTAAATCCCTCCAATAGAAAAAAAGTATAATTTAGTTAGGAATTTTACTTTAATTAAATGAGTTGACTCTTCACATGGGATGATTTCACTGAACAAAAAAAGGGAATATTGAATGATCCCCAATGATCCATTGCATCTGTAAAGCTTTGGTTGTCTTCCTCTCAGGCTTCCATGTCTTCTCCCTGGACCTCCTCAATGTACACCTCTTGAACATCAGACTCTGAGGTCTCATCTTCACTGTCACTTTCCAAACTTCTTAAGGATGGCTCGTTGTCAGGCTCAAAAAGCCTCAAATTTGCCTGGATGGACACCAATTTTCAACCCTTGTATTGGTCAGCCTGTTGTGTGTTTTGATGTGTGTGTTCCCAAAGAAGGACCAAATGCGCTCTGAGGCAGCTGATGTTGGTGGAATTTGGAGGATGATGGAGGCAACAGGGGAAAGAGCCTCAGATCCACAAAGTCCCTTCCACCAGGTGGCTGATGAGATATGTTGGCACGACTGCCATATTGCATCTCCATCCCAAAGCCCTTGCTTGAAAGTGTACCTCGCCAGACTGCCAGCATACTTGGGGTCCAACATGTACGCTGTGGTGTGTGTATGGGCTTCAGGCAGAAGTCTTCAAGCTATTTGATATATTTCAGAACTGCAGTTCCCTCTGCTTGGAGCAACAGCGAAGTGGGCAGGGCAGTACGAATTTCTTCTCTTACATCTGCAAGTAGAGTCTGAACATGAGACAGGATGGCATTGTCTCCCTTAATCCGTGCAATGGCTACTGCTATAGGTTTCAAGAGTTTCAGGCTGCTTACCACTCTCTCCCAAATACATCATCCTGGAGGATCCTCTTGAGGGGGCTGTCTATATCAGCAGACTGTGATATGGCCATTTCTTGGAGAGACTCCTTTCCCTCCAGGAGACTGTCAAACATGATGACAACACCACCCCGACGGGTGTTGCTGGGCAGCTTCAATGTGGTGCTCTTATTCTTCTCACTTTGCTTGGTGAGGTAGATTGCTGCTATAACTTGTTGACCTTTCACATACCTAACCATTTTCTTGGCTCTCTTGTACAGCGTATCCGTGGTTTTCAGTGCCATGATGTCCCTGAGGAGCAGATTCAATGCATGAGCAGTACAGCCAATGGGTGTGATGTGAGGGTAAGACTCCTCCACTTTAGACCAAGTTGCCTTCATGTTTGCAGCATTATCTGTCATTGTCTGTCATTGTCTGTCATCCAAGGTCATTGACTGCCTTCAGCTCATCTGCAATGTAGAGATCGGTGTGTCTGTTGTCCCTTGTGTCTGTGCTCTTGTAGAATACTGGTTGAGGGGTGGAGATGATGTAATGAATTATTCCTTGCCCACGATCAGTCGACCGCCCATCAGAGATGATTGCAACACAGTCTGCTTTCTCTATGATTTGCTTGACCTTCTCTTGAACTCTGTTGAACTCTGCATCCAGCAAATGAGTAGATAAAACATGTCTATTTGGAGGGGTGTATGCTGGGCGTAGAACATTCCGAAATCTCTCCCAATACACATTGCCTGTGAGCATCAGAGGTGAACCAGTTGCATACACAGCTCGAGCAAGACATTCATCAGCATTTCTCTGACTACGTTCCTCCATTGAGTCAAAAAACCTTCTGATTACAGGAGGACCATGAGCTGTTACTATTGATAAGGTGTCATCATTTTCACCTTGAATAGAAGTAGAGGAACTTTTGTCAGATGTTGCTTGTTGTGAGCGCTGAGGGAAATTTATGAACTTGGCCAGACTATTCTGCATCCTTGTGGCCTTCTTCACATATAATTTGGCACAGTATTTGCAAATGTACACAGCTTTTCCATCTACATTAGCTGCAGTGAAATGTCTCCCCAGATCAGATAGTGCCCGTTGCATTTTCCTGTAAAGATGAGAGAAAAATGAGTAAAAAACAAACAAATACAATTCCATGTACAAATAAATAGTTAAGCAGTTAGATTAAACAACTCCTTTGTATGATAAATGTTTAAAAATGAAACATGTATGGAAACAGGTGAATTAACACTCCTCAGTTAGCAGCCTCAAGCAAGCTAAACCCCACATATCAGCAAAAACTAACTGGCAGAGATTGTTAACAAGGTATACATGATTTAAACACACTTTGCTGTAGGCTACTATTTACAAGTTAACAAAAAATTATGTATGTTATATTAAATATATTCACCCCACCCAGTATTGTAATCAAAACTTAGCAGAAAGCATGTAGTCCTTTGCTCAGACAATGTGGTTGGTTGGGCTCAATAGCATCTCATTAGTGTGAAAGATCTTGAGAATCAGCTGTACATGTGATGGAAGAGAGCACTGCACACATGATGGAAGAATACACTGTGCATGCAGAGGGTTGCAATTCCATTGAATTGGGGAATGTTTAACCAAAATATGCCACAAGACCTAGAATTGCCTTGTGTATCCCACAAAAAAAAAGGTTAACTGTTATCAGCTAACCTTTTTGATGAATTATAAGAACATTTCCCAAAATTCACAGGCTTAACTTCCCATGGAAAATTTCCAGGAAAGTTTCCGACCCTTTGCAACCGTGGTTGTCCCCATAGGAGAACTCTTTGCATAACCGTTTTGTTTTTGTTTTTTGCCTAACCTATTCCCCAGAGGGTTCTACATGGAATCCAAAAGGGTTTTACCTGAAACCAAAAAGGGTTCTACCTGGAACCAAAACAGCTATCCTATGGGGACAGCTGAGGATCATTATTGGAACCCTTTTTACTGAGAGTGTATGGTATTAGCCCTAAATTGCAAGTCAGTGATTTAGCCAACAATTGTGAGTTCTCCTTTTCACCATTAATAATCAATTTATATGATAATCCTGCACACATACATCCTTTTCATGCAGTGCTCTGTCAGGTTATCTGCCTCCTTAGTGGGAGTTTGAGGTTGACATGGTCTACCAAGGCTCTCTCCATGGGTACCGCATATAATGGCTCCAATGTAGCATTGCAAAGTATCTGCAGTGTTAGGCATGTCAAATTTGAGAGAAAGCAGGACTGGGATGTTGCCTCATACACCAGACTCATAGGCTAGCTTTCCCACAATAAGACTAGGATCGGCACTACACAGACCATAAATCAGGGGAGTCAATCTCAATTCCTGGAGGGCAGAGTGTCTGTTGGTTTTCACTCCTCCCTTTTTTCTTGATTTATTAATTAAGCCTATGAGACCCAAGCATAGATCCAAATGAAGAAAATATGTTGTTATCCTTCAGAAATACTTGTAATAGGCTGGTTATGAAAATAGTCTGTTTTGTAAATTTCTAGTTTGCAGAACAATTCACTGGGAATGTTGCAATGTGATTTATTAATGAAAGCAGTGAAATGTATTAAAGAAAGCGGTGAAATTGTTCATGTTCATTGTTCATTGTTCATTGTACATGTGATGGAAAATAGTGTCTTATGGTACAAACATTAAACAGAAATAACGAAAACCAGCAGACACTTGGCCCTCCAGGAATTGAGTTTGACACGCCTGCCATAAATTAATCTGAGTACGAGAATGAGTTGTTTTTCTCAAACGTTTCTCCACCACGAAGTGTGAGTGATATAAAGTGAACATGGAGATGATGTATCATCTTTGAAACTTGGCCCCTTAAACATTCCTTTAAACATGTGATCTGAAAAAGGCAATCAAATGTATTATTGTTTACAAAATCCAACCATTTTGCTATACACAAATTAATGCCAAATTTATTCAAGGTCGATATAGGAGGTCCCTGACGGCCCCTCACACCAATGTTCCTGCCCTTTGGATAGACTACTAATTAATTCGAATTTTGGAGTACACAGAGAAGTTATGCATGACTGATTAGATCAGGTATTATAGGGTAATTAATAAGCAACCTAGGGAAGCCAGGCTTGAATGGAAAATATGATTGAATAGATCACCATTTGATACTTCAACGGCTTTTAAGGCTTCCAACTCTCACTAATACATGTGCAACCTGGTGGACTACATTCCCTCCAGTGACCAGCTAAATTATGACATTGACAATGAGAATGACAAAGTATTGAGAATAGAATATAGTTATGTTATATATATATATAGTCCGAGTCGGTATTAACAACACAGGGGATTTCTCATAGACCGTGTTTATGAGTGCCTTTCACACTACTTTTGGATTATAATTGGATTGTAAGGCTCGTATGAATGTCCTGCTTAATATAATGTTTGTGTCATCATCGCTAGTCAAGTGCATTATACTTAAAAAAAACACTTAAGACTTCAACCAATAAAAATGCCTTTTAGCGAACTTTGCTAGAGTCTATGTCAATGAGCGTTAGCATTCTAGTTAACAACTACTGCATCCAAAAAGGGTATTTTGCAAAGATCTTAACCAAATGTAATCTTAACGACTGTTCAAGCAATAATCAAAACAACATTGTAAGGGTATGAGAACCCCAAATTGGTTATTGTTTAGAATCAATAACTATGTAAATCTAGGCTGTGTGAAATGGGCGCAGATGGCGAACGGCAATTGTTTTCCCCATGGTGGCCAGGGGACTACTTGTTTATGACGTGAATAATGACTCAGAGTATAAATCAATTTGACCCTTCCCCTAGCCCTGCCCCAGAACTTTGGGCAACCAATCGCAGCGCTCCAATGAATAGCAACTATCTTTGTGTCCGTCACCTCGGACAAGCTCACGTTTTAAACGCATGAGAGCCAGTGAGGGCATGGCAAAACGAAGTTTTCTTTAAAAAATACATCGTTTAAATGGCTAAATAATTGAACAGGTTAAATGCTACCTACTGTGACTCCGGAAATGCAGAGCCTGTTGGAGTATTTATTTACGTTGTTTGCAACCTCAGCTGGTTAGCTAGCTATCAGTCTCATTGATCTTGCTCAGTCTCACCCAATGTAGCTATTGCTATCTAGCCACTTAATATGACTTGTTTTATCAAAATGTATGTTAGCTAGCTAAGTTACCCATGTTATGAATACAACTCTCTCCTGCTGTCGACATCAGGATAAGATTTGAGAGCATTAGTTAGCTCTAAAAGTGGTTAGTAGTTTCGACTGCATGCTGACAGCTACACTAGAAACATAATTTTACCAGGTTCAACTTACTATTGAGAGTTCGAGCTCTATTCAATAGCGCTTGCTAACAATAGCGCTTACTGCTAACCTACAAAGCATTACATGGACTTGCTCCTCCCTATCTCTCCGATTTGGTTCTGCCGTATATACCTACAAGTACGCTACGGTCACAAGGCGCAGGCCTCCTTATTGTCCCTAGAATATCTAAGCAAACAGCTAGAGGCAGGGCTTCCTCCTATAGAGCTACATTTTTATGGAACGGTCTGACTATCCATGTGAGAGATGCAGACTCGGTCTCAACCTTTAAGTCTTTACTGAAGACTCATCTCATCAGTAGGTCCTATGATTGAGTGTAGTCTGGCCCAGGGGTTGCGAAGGCGAATGGCAAGGCACTGGAGGGACGAACCACCCCTGTCATGGTCAAAACATATTGATGCAACAGTATTTAAGATGGGGAGTCTGTCCGTAATAAAGCGCTTGTCTGCTGTCTTGACTTTGCTATCAACGAAACACGTCCTACAGGCCCTAGTTTTGTTGCACTTGGACTAATGTCTAATCATATTGTCAAGTGCCACAAATATGGACATAGGCAAATTACAGTTGGCTCAGAACAGGGCAGCACGTCTGGCCCTTAAATGTACACAGCGAGCCAACATCAATGACATGCATGTCAATCTCTCCTGGCTCAAAGTGGAGGAGAGATTGACTGCATCTCTACTTGTCATTGTGAGAGGTATTGACTCTGGAAATTGCACAGTGCTACACAGAGCCATGACTACTACATAGAACTCTATTCCACATCAAGTAACTCATGCAAGCAGTAAAATCAGATAAAAAAAACAGAATACAACTACACCTTATTGAACAATGTGGACTGTGAGGAGACACACACTCACAGGCTTACGCTAGCATACGTACACACAAGCACACACACACTACACACACATACTGTCACAAATTCCACCGAAGGTGGCTCCTCGTCGCCGGTCTAGCTGCCACCGATCCCTTTTCTTTTGGCTTTGTCTGTCTTGTGTTCATCTATGTCTAGTTTAGGTTAATCAGTGGGGTATTTAATCTCGCCCTACCCACTAGGTTTTGTGCGGGATTGTTTGTGTATCTGTTTGGTTTGGGTTGCGTTTTTGTTTGTTCAGTTTAATAACAGGTGTTTTCACGGGACTGTTTTCCCTCACGTTAGTTGAGTCAGAGGAGTGTTGTCCTCCGTGTTCGACTGGACTGCGTTCCTGGGTTTTAGTGGCTGCTGTTTTGGTCCTGTGCTTGTTTTGTTGAAGGACTTAAAACGCCCTTCTTGCAACTCTTACTCTCCTGCGCCTGACTCCACACCCACCTCTCCTAGGGAGAATCTGACAGAATCCCGCACCAACAATCATGGAGCCAGCAGGAGTGGACGCGCCCTTCCCGTCCATGGAGGAGTGTGTCCTCCAGTATACAGCCGTTCTACACCGTCTGGGGACGGCCATGGATCAAGTGATGGCGAGAATGGAGAGATGGGAGAGGAGCGGCCACCCTACTCCGTCTTCAGCAACTCTCCAGCCTGCACCACCACCTTCTCCGGCGGCATCCAGCCCCAGCGTGTCAACGTCCTCTTCTCCTGCCTTTCAGGCAATGCCCTGGAGTGGGCCAACGCGGTCTGGGAGGGTCCAGACTCGGCGAGGGACCATTACCCAGAGTTCACCCGCCACTTCCGGGCTGTGTTCGACCACCCACCGGAGGGCAGAGCGGCGGGTGAACGTCTGTTTCATCTGAGGCAGGAGACGAGGAGCGCACAGGATTTCGCGCTGGAGTTCCAGACCCTGGCCGCCTGCACGGGGTGGAATGACAGGGCCCTGATGGACCACTATAGGTGTAGTCTGCGAGAGGACGTCCGCAGGGAGCTAGCTTGTCGAGACACCACCCTCACTCTGGACCAACTGATGAACATGTCCATCAGGCTGGACAACTTGCTGGCTGCTCACGGGCTTCCAGATCGGGTTCTGTTCATTCCACCCCCCAGCTCTCCCGCTCCGACACCCATAGAGTTAGGGGGTGCTGCAGCTAGGGTGACCGGAGGAGGAGCCTTCTCCTGCACCAATTGTGGTCGGAGATGGCGCACAGCTGACTGGTGCTGGAGGAGCTCGTCTGGGTGTCGAAAGGGCACCAGGCTCACCCAGAGCTCCCTGTTGGCCATATGTATGTGTTGATTTCCTTTCCTGAGTTTTCCCTTCATTCCCAGCATAAGGCGCTAGTAGATTCAGGTGCAGCATGGAGTTTTATGGACCGTGAGTTCGCGCTTAAATTAGGGATTCCCTTGGTTCAGATGGACCAACCCTTCGCCGTGCACGCCCTAGATAGTCGACCATTAGGGTCAGGTTTGCAGTAATTAACATTGTTACTTCGACATAGTCTGCATCTGGGTCTTACCTTGTCCTGATGTAAGGATAGCGTAGCTAACAAATTGTCAGCCAACATAATGTGTCACTTATATGACAATTCCTTACTTTATTACATTGTTCAACATTTTCTTAAAATCTTTCATAATTAGTTAAAGCAATGAATTTGTATCCTCTTTCGTTGCACTTCGGCTGCATATTTTCCACCATTTTCCTCAAATCTGAAAAGGTTGTGAAGCCACGCCCATTTTGGAAAGAATTGCATTATGGGCCGTAAAAGCATGAAAATAGTGTCTACTGCATGAACACTTCATATTTTGGCGAATTTAGTACGACACCCGGGAACTTTAGGCATACTAACTGTATCCATACTATGACCAAGCATACTATAACCAAGCATACTATAATCTATAACCAAGCATACTATAAACTCAATTCACATCACAAATATTACGGTTAGTGCGGTTAGTCTGAGTATTCGAAGACAGCTCTTGACTTTTTCTCCATTTTGTTACGTTAAAGCCTTAGTCTAAAATGGCTTTTTTTTATCCCTCATAAATCTACACATCTTACCCCATAATGACAAGCAAAAACAGGTTTTTAGAAATATCACATTTACATAAGTATTCAGACCCTTTACTCAATTCTTTGTTGAAGCACCTTTGGCAACGATTACAACCTTGAGTCTTCTTGGGTATGACGCTACGAGCTTGGCACACCAGTATATGGGGAGTCTCCCATTCTTCTCTGCAGATCCTCTCAAGCTCTGTCAGGTTGGATGGGGAGTATCGCTGCAGAGCTATTTTCAGGTCTCTCCAGAGATGTTCGATCGATCGGGTTCAACTCTGGCCCCTGGCTGGGCCACTCAAGGACATTCAGAGACTTGTCCTGAAGCCACTCTTGGCTGTGTGCTTAGGGTCGTTGTTCTGTTGAAAGGTGAATGTTTGCCCCAGTCTGAGGTCGTGAGCGCTCTAGAGCAGGTTTTCATCAAGAATCTCTCTGTACTTTCCCCCGTTCATCTTTCCCTTGATCCTGACTACTCCCCCAGTCCCTGCCACTGAAAAACATCCCCACAGCATGATGCTGCCACCACCATGCTTCACTTTAGGGATGGTGCCAGGCTTCCTCCAGATGTGACGCTTGGCATTCAGGTGAAAGAGTTCAATGTTGGTTTCCGCAGATCAGAGAATCTTGTTTCCCATGGTCTGAGAGTCCTTTAGCTGCCTTTTGGCAAACTCCAAGCAGGCTGTCATGTGCCTTTTACTGAGGAGTGGCTTCTGTCTGGCCCCTCTACCATAAAGGCCTGATTGGTAGAGTGCTGCAGAGATGGTTGTCCTTCTGGAAGTTTCTCCCATTGACACAGAGGAACTCTGGAGCTCTGTCAGAGTGACCATCTGGTTCTTGGTCACCTCCCTGACCAAGGCCCTTCTCCCCCGATTGTCACTGTACTCTTGGGGACCTTCAATGCCACTGTGTTCTTGGGGACCTTCAATGCTGCAGACATATTTTGGTACCCTTTCCCAGATTTGTGTCTTGACACAATCCTGTCTTGGTGCTCTACGGACAATTCCTTCGACCTCATGACTTTGCTTTTGCTATAACATGCACTGTCAACTGTTGTACTTTATATAGACAGGTGTGTGCCTTTCCAAATCATGTCCAATCAATGTAATTTACCACAGGTGGACTTCTCAAGGATGATCAATGGAAACAGAATGCATCTGAGCTCAATTGAGTCTCATAGCAAAGGGTTTGAATATGTATGTAAATAAGGTATTTCTGTTTCTATTTTTAATATATGTGCAAAGGTAAAAAAATTAAAAAAATAAAAAAAATAACTTTATCATTAGGGGGAATTGTTTGTAGATTAATGAGGAAAAATGTAATTGAATCCATATTAGAATAAAGCTGTAACGTAACAAAATGTGGAAAAAGTCAAGGGGTCTGAATACTTTCCGAATGCCCTGTAGTGTACAACAAAACATTACAGATTAATTTTGACAGTACCTAAGGAGTTCTGTGAAATCAATCAATTAATTAATTTTATTTCTAAAGCCCTTTTTACATCAGCAGTTTGCACAAAATGCTTCATGGTGTTTTTAAAATCCTATCTATTACTATTATCATTACAGTAACCCAGCCTAGACCCCAAATAGCAAGCATCAGAACGACGGTGGTAAGGAAAAACCTTGAGAGGAACCAGACTCATAGGGGAGGGCCTTCCTCCTCTGGCTGTGACGTGAAGGGTCCAAGAGTACTTCAGTAGTTAGAGATGTTATCTTAACAGCATCAGAAGAGACATCCATGGCTGGAGTAATTTCACTAGCAGAATGCTGAAAGGGTTGTGAGGTTTGCATTTTCAGCTCATTTCATTAAAAACTCCATGAGTTCCATATGGAATGTTGACTGGAACCTCTGCCCAGCTCAGAAGGTCTTAGCATCCAGATCCAGCAAGAAAATGATTTTCTCCTGGAAACAGAAATATAGAGAGGTTTGTACAATGTTATGTCTTAGGTCATATATTGATGGTGAATATCCATTTCTGTTTAGTTTTTGTTGTTGTTTACTGTTCTGGGTGTTATGATGACGGACATGACCACACCATCGTGCTCCTCTGTTGCTTTGGGTGCAGGAACAAACACAGGCTCAGATGGGAACCGAACAGGGTGGCACCACGCCTATACAAATTAAATGTAAATGCATTATGCCCTTAAAAATTTGACACAACGGTCTCTAGATTAATCTTCAGCAGGGCGTCACTGTGTCTGAAGCCACATGCGTAGTTGTAGCAGTATGGACGCGGTATGGATGCACATTGTAGTGGGCATAGTTGATCTGTGGGAACTCCAGGTCACAGTACTGGAGCAACTCTACGTCATAGAAATCCGAGTGATTACAGAGTAACTGTAGCACACCCAGAAGGGATACATTTTGGTACACCCTGGGGCAGCAGGGTAGCCTAGTGGTTAGAGCGTTGGACTAGTAACCAGAAGGTTGCAAATTCAAATCCACAAGCTGACAAGGTACAAATCTGTCATCCTGCCCCTGAACAGGCAGTTAACCCACTGTTCCTAGGCCGTCATTGAAAATAAGAATTTGTTCTTTAAAAAAAAAAATATATATATATATATATATATATATATATATACACTGAATGTCAGGTAGACATGACAACAAACACATCAACTTTTCTTTTCATCAGCCAGAACATGCGTCACAATGCCTTAGTGTTAACAGACAGAGTTAGCCATTTATGGTATGATGACTAAAGGGGTTGCTGGTTCAATTGCAATTGTGCTTGAGTGCTTTGCTTCCCCTCTTAGAGCAACAATCCTTAGTTTGGTATAAAAAGACAGACAATGGTATAAAAATGTCAGTAAAACATAAACACAAACACACACATACACATACACACCTCTCTACACCCAGTGTTTTCTGCAGTTGCTTGACAGAAAGGTTGAGAGACAAGGTTTTGGTCACTAGTTACCTTCAGGGGTAGGATGTGTCTCAGTGGAAGGTTTCTGCACAGGGAGTTATAAAACTGGCATACCAGAAAACGGAAACATTAACCATTGTATCACCATTACGAAATAGATACAATATCAGAAACAGACATTCCAAAACAAAACCAATTGCCTATGATTAATAACCCTATCAGTCCCGAGATTCCAGCAGAAATGCGTTCTCTAACATCTGAACTTTCATGTGCCTTAATAACAAACATGTATGCCATCTGTAAATACGAATACAATTGTTAAATTACGAGCCTAGTTGGTTTAGCCAGACAAAAAGTCAGCAACCTTCCCGCTAGCCACGATTGAATGAGATAATGAGTAGGCTGGACATGCCGAGAGATGAGTTTGGATTGGTCTGCCATATAGCACGCTTCTGTCTATTTGAGTTGGTCAGTATGTCTAGGTAATCCTGTCTAATGTGACTTTTTAAACAATGTATTGTGTATTGAAATTGCATAAGTGTTGCTCTCCACTTTCTGGAGGAAAATATGACAGCTAAGGAGATGGAGAAAACACCTCTCTCCGTGTCACATCTTCAAACTAAGTGCAAGCATGGCATCCGACAGGAGCCGCATCCAACCATGAATGATGTATACGGGTAAGATAGTCTAGCTAGCTACATTTTCAGATATTACAAGTTTCTAATTTTGACAGAAAGAGCCAATTGCTTGGATAGCTATAGCCTAATGTTAGCTCGCTAACACTGAACATGGTTGGTTAGCTACCTGCAGATTCATGCAGGGTAGTAACCTCATGAGTTGGGATTATGGTTCATTGTTTACCTATCTAGCTAGCTACATGTTTTAACAAAAGACTCCACTGTGCAAGTAACCATTTTGGGTGCGTTCGTAAATTCAGTCTGGCCATCTTTCAGAGCATCCATGGCTCTGAAAGATGAGAGTTCTCCGATTTCAGAGCACTCTCATCTGAGTGTGCCAGAGAGCACATAATTACTGATGAATTTACAAACGTTCAACACCTGTTGAATACGGCCAGTAAACGTCGGCAAAACAAGCGTAATTAAATTGTTGCCATTAGCACAGTGACAGTCACCAACGCTCTGGATAACATGAAAACAGCCAGCACTGCTAGGGCGAATAAAATGGTCAGAGTGGGGTGTTCTCTCATTATGTGTCTGGAAGTAGCTTGCAAGCTCGCTAATGTTAGCCAGTTAGCTTGGGTGCTGGACTGTCGTTGGGATCAACTCTACTCATCGGCCATAGGACAATTTCAGTCACCAACGCTCTGGATAACATAACAGCCTAACCAGCCCTGCCATGGCGAGTAATGTTCAGTGAGCTTTTCTCTCACTTAGATGTCTGGAAGAAGCTAGCAAGTTAGCTTGGGTGCTAGACTGCTGTTGTTAGTACATTCTGATGGTTGGGGCTAAAGCTTAAGAGGGTGGGAGCGATGCTGAATGGGTGTAGACAAGGAAGGGCTCTCCAATAGTAGTACCAATGCATTTAAAAGGCCATTTTCAGAAAAATGAGTTTACAAGTTTATCAACTTTCAAAGCAAAATTACTTTCCCATTGTTCCTCAACTGTATTGTATGAAATACAATTTTGTAACTCTGAGTCTCTACTTTTATTCAGTGTAAAAAAAACACAATTTCAAATTTTTCTACAAGAGCCGGTCGGTCACATACTGTAAATGCATAAAGCACACAAACACTTAAACATACTTAAACCAGTGCTGAATTAGAGAAACAGTCAGAGACAGTGACATAGAGAATACAGGCATCCTGGAGATGTTGTAGCTGCAGTAGTAAAGAAAGAAGTGGGGAGAGTGAGAACCAGTCATTAGTATTCACCACCGCTGTTGTCGAGAGAGAAAGAAGCATAAGAGAAAAGATAAAGGGAAGGGGAAGGGAGGAGATGGATAAATACCGAAGCTGTGGAATTAGGGTGGTGTACTGGAGTCAGACGCTGAGGACCTGAGCTCCACTGAAATCAGCCTTTGTCCTCCCCTTCTCCCTTCTCATCAGCCCCAGTTTGAGGCACACAGATGATGCTGTAGAAATATCCTGGGGTGAGACACATGGGCCAATAGAGTGTGAATTTACACAACCAATCAACATGTCAAAAGGTACATTATAATAGTGATTATTATGATTATTATGATGATTATTAACAACATTATTATTATTGTCATGAAATCAAGTGACTAAATTAAACAGACAGACAGATAGATAGATATGCACACATACACACACATACACATATTCTTGCTACACACATCACAACTGCTGCAACTAGACTCTTATTATTATTATTTATAAATACTGCACAATTTAAACACTTGCAAAAAAAAGGTTTTTAGAACTTTTAGCAAATGTATTAAAAATAAATAAACAGATACCTTATTTACATAAATATTCAGACCCTTCGCTATGAGACTCGAAATTTAGCTCAGGTGCATCCTGTTTCCATTGATCATCCTTGAGATGTTTCTACAACTTGATTGGAGTCCACCTGTGGTAAATTAAATTGATTGGACATGATTTGGAAAGGCACACACCTGTCTATATAAGGTCCCACAGTTGACAGTGCATGTCAGAGCAAAAACCAAGTCATGAGGTCGAAGGTATGACAATAGCACTCCAAGACAGAATTGTTTCAAGGCACAGATCTGGAGAAGGGTAGCAAAAATAAATCGTCAGCAATGAAGATCCCCAAGAACACAGTGGCCTCCATCATTCTTAAATGAAAGTAGTTTAGAACCATCAAGACTCTTCCTAGAGCTGGCCGCACGGCCAAACTGAGCAATCGGGGGAGAAGGGCCTTGGTCAGGGAGGTAACCAAGAACCCGACAGAGCTCCAGAGTTCCTCTGTGGAGATGAGAGAAACTTCCAGATGGACAACCATCTCTGCAGCTCTCCACCAATCAGGCATTTATGGTATAGTGGCCAGAAGGAAGCCACTCCTCAGTAAAAGCACATGACAGCCCGCTTTGAGTTTGCCAAAAGGCACCAAAAGGACTCTCAGACCATGAGAAACAAGATGCTTTGGCCTGAATGTAAAGCGTCACGTTCCCACAGTGAATCGTGGTCTTGGCAGCATCATGCTGTGGGGATGTTTTTCAGCTCCAGTTGGGAGACTAGTCAGGATTGAGGGAAAGATGAACAGAGCAAAGTTTAGAGAGATCCTTGTTGAAAACCTGCTCCAGAGCGCTGAGGACTGAGGCAAAGGTTCACCTTCCAACAGAACAACGAACCTAAGCACACAGCCAAGATAATGCAGGAGTGGTCTCTGAATGCCCTTTGCAGAAATCAAATCAAATCAAAGTTTATTTGTCACATGCGCTGAATACAACAGGTATTTCACCTTATAGTGAAATGCTTACTTACAGGCTCTAACCAATAGTGCAAAAAAAGGTATTTGGTGAACAATAAGTAGGTAAAGAAATAAAACAGTAAAAAGACAGGCTATATACAGTAGCGAGGTTATAAAAGTAGCGAGGCTACAAACAGACACCGGTTAGTCAGGCTGATTGAGGTAGTATGTACATGTAGATATGGTTAAAGTGACTATGCATATATGATAAACAGAGAGTAGCAGCAGCATAAAAGAGGGGTTGGGGGGGGGGCACAATGTAAATAGTCCGGGTAACAATTTGATTACCTGTTCAGGAGTCTTATGGCTTGGAGATAAAAACTGTTGAGAAGCGTTTTTGTCCTAGACTTGGCACTCCGGTACCGCTTGCCATGCGGTAGTAGAGAGAACAGTCTATGACTGGGGTGGCTGGGGTCTTTGACAATTTTTAGGGCCTTCCACTGACACCGCCTGGTGTAGAGGTCCTGGATAGCAGGCAGCTTAGTCCCAGTGATGTACTGGGCCGTACGCACTACCCTCTGTGTCTAAAAACCTGTTTTTGCTTTGCAATTATAGGGTATTGTGTGTAGATTGAGTGGGAAAAAAACTATTTAATCCATCTTAGAATAAGGCTGTAATGTAACAAAATGTGGAAAAAGTTTAGGGGTCTGAATACATTCCGAATGCACTGTATATCACACTAACCCACAATAAACTTAATGTTCAAATGCCAAGACTCCAAGACCATTGAGCGCTTTTGAAGTTACAGCTGGGCACAAGATTTGTACCCATCTCTACTGCGCTGCATCAGCACAATGGACTGTGCCCGACACAGTAAAGTAAGGCTTATTTGGCAATGAAAATAGGCTACAAGACAGATAGGGTCATTCTCCTATTGCAATAAGCCTATGTGAATTCAGCCGTACACACAGCTGTTTTACTCAAATAATGCGAACTAAATGCTGTAAGTAGTAGCCTAGTTATTCATGCAAAACTAAAATATTGAATAGCAGTTTGGCTTAGATTACCGACAATTATGAATGTAAACGAATGAATGTGAACAAAACAGCGGTAGGCCTACTATAGGCCTATAAACAAAATATCAGATCGATAAAGGCATTACAAAATCTATATTTAGGTTAGTTACATTAAGAACAAACAAACACAGTAAACAAAAGGCGAATGCAAATAACCAAAACATAGCCTACTAAAGTGAGATGCAGCCAACCACAGCTGCATTGACAAATAAATGGGCCTATAGGCTTCAAACATGCTAAATCAAGCAGCTCATGAGTTCTGCAACACATTGCACATGGCACAAATTCAGCCCACCCATGTAATCAATGTTTTTTATTTCACCTTTATTTAACCAGGTAGGCCAGTTGAGAACAAGTTCTCATTTACAACTGCGACCTGGCAAAAATGCAAAGTAGTGGGGAAGGAGAGGAGGACCAAGGTGCAGCGTGGTAAGTGTTCACATTTTAATGAACACTGAAAACAAAACAAACAACCAACGAACAGTCCTGTAAGGTGCAACACAACACTAAACAGAAAATAACCACCCACAAAATACAATGGAAAACAGGCTACCTAAATATGGTTCTCAATCAGGGACAACAATTGACAGCTGCCTCTGATTGAGAACCATACCAGGCCAAACACAGAAATAGAAAATCATAGACAAACTAACATAGACACGCCCTGACCATACTAAAACAAAAGACAAAACAAAGGAACTAAGGTCAGAACGTGACAGTGACACAAACAAACACACAGAGTTACACATGGAATAAACAAACGTGCAGTCAATAACACAATAGAAAAAATAGGAAATAAAAACAATATGGGGATGAGGTAGGTAGATTGGACGGGCTATTTACAGGTGGGCTGTGTACATGTGCAGTGATTGGTTAGCTGCTCAGATAGCTGATGTTTAAATTTAGTGAGGGAGATAGAAGTATTCAACTTCAGCAATTTTTGCAATTTGTTCCAGTCATTGGCAGCAGAGAACTGGAAGTAAAGGCGGCCAAAGGAGGTGTTGGCTTTGGGGATGACCAGTGAGATTTGCCTGCTGGAACGCGTGCTACGGGTGGGTGTTTTTATTGTGACCAGTGAGCTGAGATAAGGCGGAGCTTTAAATAGGAAAGACTTATAGATGACCTGGAGCCAGTGGGTCTGGCAACAAATTTGTAGTGAGGGCCTGCCGACGAGAGCAAACAGGTCGCAGTGGTGGGTGGTATGTGGGGCTTTGGTGACAAAACGGATGGCACTGTGATAGACTGCATCCAGTTTGCTGAGTAGAGTGTTGGAGACTATTTTGTAGATGACATCGCCGAAGTCGAGGATCGGTAGGATCGTCAGTTTTACGAGGGTATGTTTGGCGGCGTGAGTGAAAGATGCTTTGTTGCGAAATAGAAAGCCGATTCTAGATTTAATTTTAGATTGGAGATGTTTAATATGAGTCTGGAAGGAGAGTTTACAGTCTAGCCAGACACCTAGGTATTCGTAGTTGTCCACATATTCTAAGTCAGAACCGTCCAGAGTAGTCTGGTGGGCGGGGTGTGGGCAGCGATTGGTTGAAAAGCATGCATTTGGTTTTACTAGCGTTTAAGAGCAATTGGAGGCCAAGGAAGGAGTGTTGTATGGCATTGAAGCTCTTTTGAGGTTTGTTAACCCAGTGTCCAAAGAAGGGCCAGATGTATACAGAATGGTGTCGTCTGCATAGAGGTGGATCAGGGAATCATACGCAGTAAGAGCGACATCGTTGATATATACAGAGTAAAGAGTCGGCCCGAGAATTGAAGCCTGTGGTACCCCCATAGAGACTGCCAGAGGTCCGGACAATAGGTCCTCCAATTTGACACACTGAACTCTATCTGAGAATTAGTTGGTGAACCAGGCGAGGCAGTCATTTGAGAAACCAAGGCTGTCGAGTCTGCCGTTAAGAATACGGTGATTGACAGAGTTGAAAGCCTTGGCCAGGTCAATGAAGATGGCTGCACGGTACTGTCTTATATCGATGGCGGTTATGATATCGTTTAGTACCTTCTGCATGGCTGAGGTCCACCCTTGACCAGCTTGGAAACCGGATTGCACAGAGGAGAAGGTACGTTGGGATCAGAACCACGCACGTAGGAGTCACTGTGCAGGAAGCGGATGCTATAGGTCACCTCACCGTCACGGATATGGAAGCGGTGCATCAAGGCCATGCCATCAAACCAGTGGTTGTAGCCGAGGAGAGAGACAAAGACAAATGGGTTTGTTTTTGGTGTGTGTGCTCCACATACAAGTATGTATATGGGCATAAGTGTCCTTTGTGCGTGCATCATGTTTATTTTGTGTGTGTGTGTGTGTGTGGTGTGTGTGTGCACTGTATGTCTTGAGTGTAAGTTTATTTTATACTTGTCTTTGCCAAACTCATACTTTCCAGGCCCATTCCGCAGGATCCAGGATATTACCATTGATCACCGTGGCGGTGGGCTTGGGGATCTCCTCAACAGAACACACCAGGGGGCCAATGCCCTCCAGCCCCGTGACCAAGGAGCATTTCTTCTTAGATGCTGCCATGATGAGAGAAGACAAATGTTCAACTTTCAGATATCACACATCATAGATTACATTTTCTCTTGTTTGGCGGAAGAAATAGGTAATCCAGCCAGTCAATCAACACACACAGGGTTTGATCTTGTGTTCACATCAACATTTTGTCCTGAAGTCTACACTACTTCAGGTCTCAGAGACTGTGACGTCATTGCACGATCGGTTACATCTGCATGCTACACACAAACACACATTCATACTGTATGCGATGACTTCACCATTGTCTTCGCTGAGTTTCTTTTGTGCTTCTCACGGCTGGGGTGCAATTTTTTTACCTGGCTTTGCTATAGGAAGTCACAGACCAACTAGAATTTAGACATAGGCTACTACGGTGAAAAGTCGGACACCACCATGCCAGTTGTCCTGTGTATGCTTCTACGCACACTGACTGACTGGGATTTAAACAGTATGAGAAAGAAGGGAGTCACCGACAACCTTTGAACTGTGGAACTGTGCTCAGGCCACCCTCTAACACTGTGGCTGACACTGTCTCTGACACGTCCCGGCTCTGATAAAAAAAACACACACAGACAATTTGTTTGCCTTGTTTTTAACTTATCTTTTAACGACTACATAGAGATGCCAATTCAATACAGGCGTTTTAACTGCAACTCTCTGATAAAAGTGCCTTGGTCTTTTTGATTTAAAGAGATAATTCGATGAACTCATAGATAAAAATGTTGTCTTCGAGTGCAGTTTGACGGAAATTTAAGGTAGTTTCTGGAGCGATTGCTAACTAGACGGAGCGCAATGACTGGAAGTCTATGCGATTAGCTAGCATACAGAAACTACCTTCAACTTCCTTCAAACAGCACGCAGAGACATTCAAATGGTATCCATGAGTTCCTCTGACTCTGGGTAACTAGAAAAAAAGGGCTTAAATGCCAAAATCTTAAACTAGCCCTTTAAGTTTTAGCCTCCATAAACAACCACACAGGTTTACACTGGAACCACCCCAGTAGAGCTGACAGGTTTATGTCATAGCAATTAACAGGACTTAAGAGTTAACAGTCAGTTACTCTACCACAGGCTACACACCTTATCTGGAGGATTAGGCTAGTCATGATTGAGTAACAAAGTATAATGTCACTGCAGGAATTATGACACATACACCAGCCATTGGCTGACACTGCAGTTATAGTTCATTTCAGAACAAACACAAACCGTTTTCCATTACAAACGATGCATGATCGTTTAAAGCGTAATTCTTAAAACATGTCAAATATACTGTGCAACAGCAGGACATAGAGCACTGCACATTTTGACATGACATAAACGTTCTGAACAAAAGATTGTGAAACAATTGTTTTTAGAACACCTGAACAAGTGTTGTCTCTTATCCCAGAGCTTACACTAAAGCTTCAGCTTAACAAGCAAATATGACTTGTTTCAATAACACCAAGTTAGTTATGGATTTCCCGACACTGCCTGGAATGAGGTTTTAACCAATCAGCATTCAGGATTTGACCCACCCGTTTTATAATGTGTTATAGGTATATGAACAATCACAGATTTGTTGGTGCTATATCACTCCTGTGTATGGATATCATGCCTCATCTAGTGGTTGACAAGTATATTGCATTTCTTCTTCTATCAGAGAAGTGAAACTGATTAAGTTCAGTTTACCACCAGTTTATCACCAGAGACTAAAGCATCACCCAGATCTCCCCTTGTGATTGGGTCCTCCGAACAGCATGTAAAACAGCATGCTATGCAAGTCAGCTGAACCTACCGTAGCACTGAATGTTTACACAATGTCTTCTTTGGTTACACACTTCTGCTTGGGCACGCACACACACGCACACCGACACACACGCACACAGACACACACGCACACACACAAACAGCCTTTGCCATATGTATAAGTCATGAATCAGATGCTTGTGACCCTCTCTCTGGACTCTTTACCAGGATACACGATAATATGTGCTGTAAGAATAAATGGTCAACAATCCTCTTTGAAGTGAACCCCCCTACCCCAACATATTAACACATTGACTGAATAGTATAATACATTCATGTGCATTGTACCTCCCTCTGCTCTTTTCCATAGCCATGTCTTTTAAATCACCAGGGGACTTTTCATCCATGTCCATGCAATATGCATAATATTTGCACATGTGTAATACTAATAAATATTTGGCTTAATAACTGCCATAAGTGGGGTTTATTCTGTAAGCTACAGGTTACTCTCTAACTGTCTTGCACAACATTGGTACAGGTGCTGAATTCCCATGGATCATATGTAACTCACTGGGCCAATCCAGAGGAGGAGTTTGTGGGCTATGGGTTCAGAGACTGTGGCATTGTTCACTCCCTTTCTCAGTACTGAATAGGACTGGACAGGTGAAAGCAATATGTTAGGAACTAGGTGAAGCTCTATGGCTTACAGTTTATATCCAGATTCTAGTGTATCTGAGAAATGTAGAAATACACATACATTGGTGAAAGGTGAGTGGAAAGTGAGGTGAAGGCCATGTGAATAGTTCCATGTGAATAGCAGTCTGCTGGCGATCAGGCCCCCCAAACCATTGGTCGGCAGTTTCACATTTCTTCTCTTTCATCCACAGCGGTCATGGAGGACCAATGAGAAAGTGTGTGTAATCAAGATGGGCGGGGCAGCCCTGAGGACTAGGGTTTAAAGTAGGATGTGTCATGCTGTCGCCAAGCAGACGACGTATCAATCAACATGATTCCCATTGTTCTGGCCTCAGTGCTCATCGCTAGCGGTAAGTGTCAGCCTCTATGTGTGTGGACATCAGACAGAGACTCCAACTGCAATCCTGGAAAGCTGAAAGGTGTGCAGGCTTTTGCTTGAGCACAACACTGACACACCTGATTCAACCAGACTGGCGACTATAATTTGTTAATCAGCTGAAACAGATATGCTTGTGCTGGGCTTTAACAATAACCTGCACTGTAGCTCACCAGGACTGGAGTTGGTAACTTCTGAGTTAGAGAGAAAGACCTGACCCTGATTGTCTCTCTGTCTACCCCCCTAGCCTTCGGGTGCGGCACCCCTCCTATTCAGCCTCTGACCACCCGTGTGGTCAATGGAGTGGACGCCAAGCCTCACAGCTGGCCCTGGCAGGTACACTGGCACCCTTATCTCCCTCTCTCTATGTACAATGATTATAATACTGGATTGCATTTACATAGGTCACTTTTCATCATTATGTATCTGTATGGAGTAACTCGTTCTATCCAACCTCAATATTTCTCACTCTCTCTTTTTTTTCTCTTTCTTTTATACTTTCTTTCTTCTTTTCATTTTCTTCTTTCCCTCCAGATCTCTCTGCAGTATGAGAGGGACGGTGAGTGGAGACACACCTGTGGAGGATCTCTGATTGCCACCAACTGGGTCATGACCGCTGCGCACTGTATCAAGTAAGAGAGGCTACACAATCACATTTACACGCAAATACACAGTGCATCAAAGAAGACCTTCGCACAGACAGACAGACAGACAGACAGACAGACAGACAGACAGACAGACAGACAGAGTTTTCCGCTCATATATGCTGTGATCACTGAGCATTCAACCTTCTCCAACCCTCCCAGCCTCAACCTGTCCTACAGAGTGTTCGTTGGAAAGCACAACCTGGTTGAGACTGAGGAAGGCTCCCAGGCCATCATCCCTGAGAAGCTTGTTGTCCATGAGAAGTGGAACCCCATCTTTGTGGCCTTCGGGTAAGAGTAAGGTCCACAAATAGACAGGCTAGCACAACAAACCTTGAATGCTACACTAAGAAAACAGATATTGACAATAAAGATCTGATGGATTGCTAAGGGTTGTATCATCAGCACCGAATGGAAGAAAGCAAAGCTTTGTTTTTTAGTCTTTACCTAAACAACACTGGATATGTAGAGCATTATGAGTAGCCTTATATACTTGCAGTACATCAACATATAAACTGGGCTGACTTTCAGTGGCATCACCTGTCTATCCTTTCCTTCTACAACCGTATCTCTCTCTCTGTGTTCCTCCCCTGTCTCTGATTGACCAGAAATGACATTGCCCTGATCAAGTTGTCTGAGCATGTGACCCTGACTGACCATGTGCAGCTTGGCTGTATCCCTGCTGCTGGCACTGTACTGGACAACCAGTACCCCTGTTACATCACTGGCTGGGGAAGGGTCTACAGTAAGCCTCTCTCTCTCTGTGTGTGTGTGTGTGTGTGTGTGTGTGTGTGTGTGTGTGTGTGTGTGTGTGTGTGTGTGTGTGTGTGTGTGTGCGTGTTTGATGATCACTTTCATGTGTGTTCCTGTAGGGTAACTAGCTGCAGATTGACATGTGTGTGTGTTTTAGCCGGAGGCCCCATTGCTGATAACCTGCAGCAGGCTCTGATGCCTGTGGTGGACCACGCCACCTGCTCCAAGCCCGACTGGTGGGGAATTGCTCTCAGGACCACCATGGTGTGTGCCGGAGGAGATGGCATTGTCGCTGGCTGTAACGTGAGTACCCCTGGGAGATGTGAGAGGCAGAGAGACACAGAGAAAGAGAAAGAGAAACAGAGTATGTATTGTGTGTGATATATGTGTTTGTGCATGAGCATATTTTTTGTTTGTTTGTTTGTTTATATATATGTGTGTGTGTGTGTGTGTGTGTGTGTGTGTGTGTGTGTGTGTGTGTGTGTGTGTGTGTGTGTACATGTGAGTGTTTATGTGTTACTGTTAGTGTTTGTGTTGTGTGTGAGAGTAACACATTAGTGAATTACATTCACTCCTCTACGTATTTTTTTGTAAAGTGAAGCTAAAAGATTTCATTTGGTTCTATACTCCAGCATTTTGGATTTGAGAGGAAATGCTTCTTATGAGGCGATAGTACCGGATTTCACCTTTTAATTGATAGTATTTTCATACATATCTGTTCCACCGTTTAGAAATGAAAGCACTTTCTGTACAGTATCAAATCCCCCCATTTGTATTTGGACAAATTCACTTAGAGTGTATTAAAGTACTCAAAGAATGTAGTATTTGGTCCCATTTTCATAGGACGCAATGGCTACATCAAGCTTGTGACTACAAACTTGTTGGATGCATTTGCAGTTTGTTGTGGTTGTATTTCGGATAATGTAGTGTCTCTTTCTCACTCATCATTATTCACAATTCATTCATGATTGTCCGTAACTATGGTAGCATCCACATTAACGTAGTAGATTTCAGAAACGAATTCTATTGATATTTACAATACAAGCGACTCCAAAATGACACAATACATGATTTACCATTAATTCTATTGGGCATAACATAACAAAACAAACCAAAACAAAATGCAAATGCATCCAACAAGTTCATAGAGTCACAAGCTTGGAATATGGGACTAAATACTACAAGTTTTGACTACTTTAATACACTTTAAGTGAATACTTATGGGGACAAGATACATAAAATGCTTTCATCTCTAAACTCTAAAACATATGTATGAAAATACTCTCTAATAAAGGTTACATTCTGTACTGTCACCTCATATGAAATATTTTATTTCAAATCCAAAATGCTTGCATAGAGATACTATTTTTAGCTTCAGTGTTCAAATAGATGTATCTTTCTCAACACCCCTTGGGTGCGGCAACCTTCCCATCGAGCCTCTGACCACCTATGTGGTCAGTTGAGTGGACACCAAGCCCCACATAGTTTTAATTTTAATGAAATGTTTCATATCCAAATAAATGCATAGATATCCAAATAAATGCATAGATATCCAAATAAATGCATAGATATCCAAATAAATGCATAGATATCCAAATAAATGCATAGATATCCAAATAAATGCATACAGTGGTTATCATAAGTATTTACACACCTTGGATATTTTTTCACATTTTGTTGATTTACAAAGTGGCATTAAAATGGATCTACACAAAATACTCCATAATGTCAAAGTGAAAAGAACATTTTTACAAATGTTTACCAATTAATAGAAATGTAATAACTAAAATACACATATTGTATGCAACAAGACACTAAAGTAATATTGCAAAACTACATTGCAAAGGAATATACCTTTTGTCCTAAATGCAAAGTTTTATCTTTGGGGCAAATCCAACACGACACATCACTGAGTAACTGCCTCCTTATTTTCAAGTATGCTGGTGGCTGCATTATGGTATGGGTGTACTTGACATCGGCGAAGACTGGGGAGTTTTTCCAGAATGGAGCTAAGCACAGGCGAAATCCTAGAGAAAAACCTGCTTCAGTCTGCTTTACACTAGACACTGGGAGAGTAATTCACCTTTCAGCAGGACAATAACCTACAACACAAGGCCAAATCTATATTGGAGTTGCTTACCAAGAAGACAGTCAATGGCCAAGTTACAGTTTTGACTTAAATCTGCTTGAAAATCTATGACAAGACTTAAAAATTGCCGTCTGGTCATAATCCTCAACACCTTGACAGAGCTTGAAGAATTTTGAAAACAATAATGGGCAAATATTGCACAATCCAGATGTGCAAAGGTCTTAGAGACGTAGTCAAGGAGACTCTCAGCTGTAATCACTGCCAAAGGGGTTTCTAACACGTATTGACTCATGTATATATTTTTCTTCCATTTACAAAGTATTTTGTGAGATCATTGACTTATATTGACAATTTAATCCATTTTAATCCCACTGTGTAACGCAATAAAATGTGAAGAAATCCAAGGGTGGTGAAAATGTATGCCTTGTTGCATGTCTTTGGTTAAGTATGAAATAAATTCCCTCTTCTTCTCCTATAGGGTGACTCTGGTGGGCCCCTGAACTGCAAGAACCCAGAGGGAGTATGGGAGGTCCATGGTATTGCCAGCTTTGTTTCTGGTCTGGGCTGCAACTACGCGAAGAAGCCCACCGTCTTCACCCGCGTCTCCAACTTCAATGACTGGATCGACCAGGTAAAAGGACATGTTGACATGACTCACAGAGCTAAGGTTTACACGCGTCATTACAGTGTTAATTAGCCCGACGTCGGCATTCTGGAAAAACCTTACATCTCGATAATGTCGACTTTTCAGACATTGCAAAAAAAAAACATTTTTTTCAAATGGATGAATTGTTTAGTCCTAGAGTCATGGAACTTTCACAGAACATGGAGGGGAATGATTGATGTGTATATATAGAAAATGAAATCCCCAAAAGTGAGCTACACGGTTTTTCCAGGATGCTGATGATGAGGGAAAACCTTTTCAGGAAATGTCACCAATGACTTGTCCTGTTCTGTCTGTCTATTTTCTCAGGCTATGATGAGCAACTAAAGTGGAGCAGAATGGGGAAATGAGTCCAATAAAAAAAGGACTCAGCAAAATGGCTTTGTGATGTATTTTATGTTCATGCCACAAGATGTCCTCAGTCACTCAAGATAAAGAGAAAGGATTTCCATAAGATGTTTCCTTTGTTGGAGTTCTATCTATACATGTATCTCCATACATTCAGTACTTGATCAATCATTTTGGCATTCTGATTTTTCATGCTGTATACCTAATATTTGCTAATAGGAGCGTTTTGAGACATTCTACTTGAGAATGTGTGAGGGTGATATCCTTCCAATGAAATGCGGGCTTGTTTTTAGAAGAGTAAAACGTAGACCTGTATGTTCACCCCACTTCAGAAAGATAGACATCTAGTTTTCCACTTTATGCTGTCATACATACTCTGAGAATGGAAGGGTTTAATTAATGGGTGAGCCAGGCCAGATGTATTCTGCTCTCAATAAAGTCTTCCTACATCTTCGGCTTTCGATGTGATTACACTACACAGACTTGGCAGACAGGCTGGGAATGAGAACGCCACAGAATGAGGGCTATAGGGAAAATGATGTTTAAATTAGAATTTACTAGACATTTTTCGTATCCATCTCTCTCTCTCACTCGAGCCCACGCTCACTTGCTTGCACGTCCCCAAACACACACTCACAGAGATACAGACGTACACACGAGCACACACACACACATACACGCAAACATACTTGCTGTTTATTGACAGGGAAATTCTTAAATGAGGGAAGATTCATTGACAGGCTGACAGTAGACATCTCATGTCCGATTAGAGAAGTTCACTGTCACATCGACTGTGTGTGTGTGTGCGTGCCGTGCATGGACATGTGCGTAAAGTACATTGAATTTCTCATTATCTTAGTGTATGTTTTCTCAGTGTCTATGCATGCACACAATAGTTTAAAACATATTTTGAAGCTACACATCAAGGGGCCAATTAAAGTCAGTCAAATCTTAAGCTAAACTGTTTATGTGTAAACAAACGTTATGTTCGTTCACGCTGAACCCATCCGGAATATAAAAAATTATATTCTACATGAATATTGGCATAAATCAATAATTCTAATGACCATTGGACAGAACCCAGGTTGTACTGTTAAAATAGTTGCTTGAATCTGTTGTTGCTCTGGGGATCTCTAGCCAGCTTTCTCTGGGCAGCTTTTGTCTGACGTGGGGGTCTGGTCTGAAAAGAGCTTTGTCTCCCCCTCCCCCACCCCCCTCATGCTCTGAAAGGAGCACCGGGAGACAGCTTGCCGCCTTGAATGCTAAATGCGCAAATCCCACCTCCCCAAATCGTGCAGTTTTCTAGCTATATGTGGTTATAAGTTAAAGACAATAGGCTAATTTGGCTGTAAATTCAAGTGACAATAATTTAAAGTCAGGACGTCAAAGCTTTCCCCTACAACAACTCCATACGGTGTGATGCAAGCTCCAACGGGACAGTGCATATGACAGTGTCCTATGATCAAGGCACCACATAGTGTGGGAGAGAAAGCCGTTTACTGGATGTTCTCTATAGGCTACTTAAAATAGCTCAGTTTAACTGTGATTCCTCCATGCCTGAGCAGGGAGCGGGAGGGGAGGGAGAGAGAGGGAGTGTGTGTGCGACATCACAGTGATCCACATTGACAGTGGCGTCACTACTCTGTCGCCTCGCTCGAATCACCCGTCTGCTAACTGGTTGGACCTTGCAGGCTCTCTCTCATTCAAGCAGTGCGCAGTGGATATTGAACCACTAAGAACTGTTGGGAAGATTTGCCTGGTACTTGGTGGCAACAGCCTTGTAAAACAATAATAGTGTGCTTTCTTGGCTTAACTTTATTCCTGAGGAGGCAACGGAATCCATTGTAGAGTCTGGTCGACTTATGGAGATGTTTGGAGAGGATCTATGAATATGGTAATTCCAGACGGTGCAATCTGCTAAATGAAGCAGCTACGAGTGAGTGAGTGAGATTGAATTTGTGATGGGCACTGTTTTAGTGCCTATTGGTCTAACTAATTGATGATGACTAGAATAGCTATCATTAGAAGAGAACAAGTTGAAGTTGCAGTTGCACAGTTGCACAGTTGCACAAAACCCTTTTGTTGTCCAAATAGCCATTTCCCAGCCAACTATTGCATGTGTAGTTGAAATCTGCTATTTGGAACAGTAGGCCTATGTGTAACACACACACACACACACACACACACACACACACACACACACACACACACACACTCTCTTATTGTTTGTCCAGAGAACAGAATCCAAGCCGCTCATCCACGTCCACCCCATTCTAACAAACTATTGTTATCCACATAGCCATTGCATAACAGTTGGCAGTGGGTTTCATTGTATTGACCATGTCTGGTGGAGAGGGCACCGGCCCGTATCGTACACTTTGGACTCACTCGTCACTGAAATCCAACTGACATTTTCTCAGTCAGTCTGTCCTAAGTTACTTCTGGGGCCTGCTTTTTTTTAGAACAGATATGAGGAAAGTTTTGCTTCGAGTAGAATTTATTTTCTACTCCTCAGTCTCTCTTGATAGCTAGTGTCTAGCTATTGAGACCTGGTTATCCCACGCTGCAAGGCTTTAGCTAACTTGGCTAGCTAGCTGGAAGGATAGCTAACCACACTACAAAGGGATAGCTCTCACCGTAAGGCTTAGCTAACCTGGGTAACTCACCACCAGGCTAGCTATACCAAACTAGCTTTTCTTACCTGGAAGGGTAGAATTGCTAGGTCTACTCTTGCGTTTAGCTCAACCCACTCAACCCAGAATCGACGGGCCTGCACCCATGGGACTAGTTCTATGGGAGGAGACTCCCCTCTCGCACCCCCCCAGGGAAGCAACTCCTCTCAGTGGTCCGAGCTAGCATGGTATTAGTCAAAGGTGACTGGGGAAAGCCCTTTTTCAGCAAGGTCCAAAGCAGGCACTTTGTTGGCATGGACATTTAGGGTATGGAGGAGATAGGCCTTGACAAGCAGCTGGTGGTCAAGCTGTCATTGACTGGCCACCTCTACCCCAGTGCCTCATCTATAACCGGCACTACTCTCCCTGGTAAGACGGAGCACTTCACCGTTTCCATATTCTGAAAGGTCTACGTGATTGCGACATGTTCAGTACACGCATTGAAGCTAAAGTCCCTACTGTTGGCTTACCGGGCCAATTTTCAAGCAACAATTTACAAGAGATGGGCAATCTCTTAACACCCAGTGTAGTACAAAACAGATGTCTCTGTGTTTTATATACATATTTTCACACAAGGTTGAAATTGTGAAAATTAGGATAATAGCCTTTTAGTGTAAGATCTTTTTGAAAAGCCCCTGAAATTTCAGCCTGTTTTGGTGGGATGGAGTTTTGACCTGCCAGATTGTAAATTAGTTAATAGACCAATAAGAAAGAGAGTTCCAAACTTGTCTGCCAATAACAAATTGTTTTCAGTTTTCCCCTCCCCATTCAGGACACTCCCAGACAGTCCAAGCAAGATTCTTGCTTGAGAAATTGCACTTTGCTAAGAAGCTATTTTCGTTTGTTTTTTTTACCATTTTAATTGAAAACAATCACATTAAGGTACTTAATTGTTACCCAGAACTTAAATGATACTGAGATAAAAACGTCTGTATTGGACCTTTCATCAAAGGCTCAGCCAACCAGAACCGATGGGATGAGATCTGTGCCAGTGCAGATATCAACCTCCAGGCCTCCAGAGGTGCCATCCAAGGCTGTGGGCGTGCCATTAGTGCCGTTAGTCTTCTGATGATGGGGAGTTGTGGCTCAACTTGTCCAGCCTCTCGGACACAGAAAAGGCAGATTTCCTTGATGCTACTATCATGCCGAAGGAACCGTTAGGGCCTTCTGTCGCCGGCAGAAGCGCAAACTTCGCAAGAAGGAAGGTGAAGCCTTTAACCTCTGCTTGCACGCTGACCTGGGTACCGTGGCAAACTGGTCTTCGCCTCTACGAGCCAAGGCTTCGTGGCAGATAGAGGGCAACTCGCTGGCACCAGGGTTTTCTATAAAGCAATTCCCCCAGCGACGCAGTAGGCTAGAAACCCACAGTTCGGCTCTCCTAACAGAGGAGCATGGCGTAAGAGTGCCCAACTCTTAATGTCTTGGGGCCCCCCTGCAACGGTTATCCCGTTGGATAGTGGAAGGTATTATATTTGCTTACCAAAGCAAGTGTTTACAGCCCGCTGAGGACCCGAGGGCTCATTCTTGGGCACTGTTCAAATGCATCACCCCATCACCCATCATACAGCAAATGCTGTTCAAATGCACCACTCATCATACATGTATGAGGTTTTGCCGACTGGATGTCACTGTACCTTCATTGGTACATATTGTCCTCAGTGTCGGGATCACTGAGTGGTGATGCTGTTGGGACTACCCTAGCTTCAGGAGTTGGCCATATTCCATATTGAGACATCAACATTTGTATTTGAAATAGAACTTAGGGTTATTTGAGTAACCCCAGTTATATGATAATATTAGTGAGATGTCTCACCGCATTTCCCTGCTCGCAAGACCGCAGGGAAGAAAGGCATGCTTTAGAATGACGTGATCTGGCAAGTGGCGCCTCGTGAAATTACTTTAAATGATGATCTCCACTGTCAATATAAATGTCCATTTAAACTTGATGGTCTCTTCTTCTCTCCAGTAAGATGGGTAGCTAATCTATCTCCTCTCCTATTTTTGATACCCTGTGGTCTCATTTCCCCTCTCATCAGTAATAGAGTTCTACAGAACATTCTAGAGCTGGCAAAGAGCCTGGATCTCACGTGGCCTGATGGCACAGCCAAGAAATCCCACCCATTCCCATTGTTATAATATTAACTCTAAGTCAATCAAGTGCATCATTGCCATAACCCTTATTAGGAAGTAAACCTGTCTTGATTTGGATTGGCTAAGAGTGGCAGGGAGAGTGGAGAGAAGTTTGAAATCAGTTTTCAACAGCAGCGTGTCTCTAAATTCACCTCACTCTATCGTTGCATGGGGAAATGTGTGAGGTTGTTCTCTATATTGAAGTGTAATTGGAATGATATTCACTGAAACAGACCCAATCAAACTCACTCAGTCACACATGTACAGGCCCAGGTTGATATCAACACATCCACAAACCTGCAACTAAACACACAATCATAGGGTCTACTTCACAAACAAATTAGAATTTGCAATTAGATGACATCTATGATATACAGTGCCTTGCGAAAGTATTCGGCCCCCTTGAACTTTGCGACCTTTTGCCACATTTCAGGCTTCAAACATAAAGATATAAAACTATATTTTTTTGTGAAGAATCAACAACAAGTGGGACACAATCATGAAGTGGAACGACATTTATTGGATATTTCAAACTTTTTTAACAAATCAAAAACTGAAAAATTGGGTGTGCAAAATTATTCAGCCCCTTTACTTTCAGTGCAGCAAACTCTCTGCAGAAGTTCAGTGAGGATCTCTGAATGATCCAATGTTGACCTAAATGACTAATGATGATAAATACAATCCACCTGTGTGTAATCAAGTCTCCGTATAAATGCACCTGCACTGTGATAGTCTCAGAGGTCCGTTGAAAGCGCAGAGAGCATCATGAAGAACAAGGAACACACCAGGCAGGTCCGAGATACTGTTGTGAAGAAGTTTAAAGCCGGATTTGGATACAAAAAGATTTCCCAAGCTTTAAACATCCCAAGGAGCACTGTGCAAGCGATAATATTGAAATGGAAGGAGTATCAGACCACTGCAAATCTACCAAGACCTGGCCGTCCCTCTAAACTTTCAGCTCATACAAGGAGAAGACTGATCAGAGATGCAGCCAAGAGGCCCATGATCACTCTGGATGAACTGCAGAGATCTACAGCTGAGGTGGGAGACTGTCCATAGGACAACAATCAGTCGTATATTGCACAAATCTGGCCTTTATGGAAGAGTGGCAAGAAGAAAGCCATTTCTTAAAGATATCCATAAAAAGTGTTGTTTAAAGTTTGCCACAAGCCACCTGGGAGACACACCAAACATGTGGAAGAAGGTGCTCTGGTCAGATGAAACCAAAATTGAACTTTTTGGCAACAATGCAAAACGTTATGTTTGGCGTAAAAGCAACACAGCTGAACACACCATCCCCACTGTCAAACATGGTGGTGGCAGCATCATGGTTTGGGCCTGCTTTTCTTCAGCAGGGACAGGGAAGATGGTTAAAATTGATGGGAAGATGGATGGAGCCAAATACAGGACCATTCTGGAAGAAAACCTGATGGAGTCTGCAAAAGACCTGAGACTGGGACGGAGATTTGTCTTCCAACAAGACAATGATCCAAAAAATAAAGCAAAATCTACAATGGAATGGTTCAAAAATAAACATATCCAGGTGTTAGAATGGCCAAGTCAAAGTCCAGACCTGAATCCAATCGAGAATCTGTGGAAAGAACTGAAAACTGCTGTTCACAAATGCTCTCCATCCAACCTCACTGAGCTCGAGCTGTTTTGCAAGGAGGAATGGGAAAAAAATTCAGTCTCTCGATGTGCAAAACTGATAAAGACATACCCCAAGCGACTTACAGCTGTAATCGCAGCAAAAGGTGGCGCTACAAAGTATTAACTTAAGGGGGCTGAATAATTTTGCACGCCCAATTTTTCAGTTTTTGATTTGTTAAAAAAGTTTCAAATATCCAATAAATGTCGTTCCACTTCATGATTGTGTCCCACTTGTTGTTGATTCTTCACAAAAAAATACAGTTTTATATCTTTATGTTTGAAGCCTGAAATGTGGCAAAAGGTCGCAAAGTTCAAGGGGGCCGAATACTTTTGCAAGGCACTGTATGTTGGTAATATTTAGCAATGATTGAAGTATAGTGCACTCCTAAGAACAGTGCTTTCAATGTATGATGCCAGCTCAGTGGTTTGTCAGTGGAAACAGCGCCACTGTTTCCCCCACCACCTTCGTTATTGTTTTTGTTGTGTTGATGTAACAGAGGGGAAACGGAGGAGAGGAGGCTCCGACAGCGTGGTATTAGAAATTGCGGTACATATTCTGCTGTTCTATCGCACGTCTAATGATGTCAGAGGGGGGGGGGGGGAAGTGTTTGTTGTTGGCGTTAACTTTATTGTTGTAATATCCAAAACGGAAGTGGCAGTTCCACCAGTCAAGCGTTCCAGTTTTAAAGGTCCAATGCAGCTGTTTTTATCTCAATGTTAAAATCATAACTGGGTAACAAATGTACAAAGTACTTTACTGTGATTGTTTTCAATAAACGTGATCAAAAACATGTTCTTAGCAAAAGAGCAATTTCTCAAGCAAGAACTTTGCTAGGACTGTTTAGGAGATGTCTGAGTGGGGAGGGGAAACACTGAAAACAATCTGTTATTTGCAGAGAGGTTTGGAACTCTCTTTCTTATTGGTCTGTTAACTTCTTAACAATAATGTCACCAGGCAGGCCAAAACTCCATCCCACCAAAACAGGCTGAAATTTCAGGCAGCCTTTTTTCAAACAGCTCTTACATTAAAAGGGCATTATTTACATTGACATTTTAGTCATTTAGCAGACTCTCTAATCCAGAGCGATTTACTGCATTCATCTTAAGATAGTGTAGCTAGGTGAGACAACCACATATCACATTCGTAGTAAGTACATTTTTCCTCAGTAAATCACCATTATCATCATTTTCACAATTTCACAGTAGTATTCCAACCTCATAGTGTGGAAATATATATAAAACACAGGGAAATCAAATGTTTGACTGCACTGGACACCTTACAGATGTAGGACCTTAATTTGATTACTCTGTTGCAGGAGAACCTTCCTACAATGCTTCTGAAGTCCCCTACGAAAAAAATATCAACTCCCACAAAAATGTCCATCAATTATAATCCACGTAATAATTCACATTTCCTGTTGCTGTAGGGTCATTTTCCTGCTGTAGAAAACTGGCTCAGATTACGATCTGAGGTGAATCACCTGTTAATGATATGGTAATCCGTCCCCAGTTAACCCCTCTAGCGTGTTAGCCTGGCCTAAAGAGTAGGTCCCCTCAGGGAAGAACATGTTCACCTCGGGTACATTGTCCCTGCACATGGAGGTCCTGACCCCTGGAAAAGACTGCCCATTATCTCAGTGTGTATGTATGTATGTGCATATGTGTTTGTGTAAGAATCCAGTGTTTAATGGGTGCGTGTACATGTCAATGTATTACATCTCCTATTTCCCTCTTTTCTCAGGGGCCACTTATTGGGGCTAACAGAAGGGACAGCACAGCATCAGTCAGCCAAAGCCATGAAGCCCACAGCAGTCCATTGACTAGGATGTGCCAGTAAACCACTGATTCGGGCTTGAGTGGAACATTAAGGATTTTTATTTCTATCCACCGAAGTTGGATTTTAGGGTGAACCAGGAAATTGAACATGGAGACAGAGCTGAGGACAGGTCTCTCTGTATGGGCCATAATGGCCATAGTGTGTAACTCTGTAGTGGGCGTCCTCACCCTCATCCTCTTTGTCATCCTCTACCAGGCCTGCAAGGTGCCTTCCTGCCAAGAGAGGGCGCCAGTGCTGACAGCAGCCCAGGAGCAACAGAAGGGCGATCAGAAATACTTACTCACTGTAGTCTGACGGTGAACATAAAGAGGAAAAACACTCTCTGGCCAAACAGACTACAAACACACGCGCACACACGCACACACGCACACACACACACACACACACACACACACACACACACACACACACACACACACGCACACACACCTCTCTCTCTGTCTGTATTTGAGTCCATTTCTCTCTCTCTCTGCCTCTCCCTGACACTCAGTTGATCTCGGAGCAAAAGAACATGACAAGTGTTAGGCATTGCGTTAAAAAAAAACATAAATCCTCTTATCTCCTTGGCTCTGCTCTGGGACTGTCCATCTGTCAGTTTGTTTAAACCCAGCAGTCTGGCCTTACCCTGCTCATCTCCACTGAACCAGTCTGATGATTTGAGGGAAAGGGTAAATGAAAAAGCGAATGAGAAGAGAGATGTAAGGAAAGACGGAAAGCGAACAGCCCTCATCTCATCAGGGACAGATTGTTTACTAACTGGAGAAATAATGCTGCCCAGTATAGTGAAATAGACCACAAGAGAGAGAGATAGAGAGAGAGATGCGGAAACAAAGGAAGGCCGAGATGAAGGACGAGAGAGAAGGAAAGGAATGTTTTGATGTGTTGTTTACTAAGAGAACGTTCAAGAATCTCAATAGTTTAAGAAAAATAACAAAAACAAAGGGAAATGAACTCAACATTTCAACTAAAAGTTGCGCTGTAACACTTAAATGTGTCCGTCTGCCACTTACTGGGTTCATAACCTTCTCAAGGAGTGACACCCAAAGACAGTATAATGAGAATCTTTTAGAACGACTCCCAGAGATAGTGATGTTGTGACGCGGAGAATCAAAATGACTACTTGAAACAGAAGGATCTACCATGTACTGTCCTATGCGAATAACCATTCCACATGTGTAATTATGATGGTGATGTTGTTCTATGAATCATGGACATAATGTTGGTTTTAATATTTTTAACACAATAAATGTTTTACTTTTGCGTAACTTTTGGGGATGTATATTACTGACCTTCATTGACCATGTCACTACAACCAGCACAAAATAACCACAGCATTGTCCTCACAGTGCATGACTATCCATAGAAATACCGGGAGCAAAGTGCAACTATTGCACTGTAGTAAACTGTTGCACTGTGGTTAACAGGTCTTGAATCACGTCTTCCACAGTGTTGATTTAACCACAATGTCATTGGTGTGGGTCACTCCTGTAGCTGCTGTAAGTTGCGTCATTAGCCTTCCAGATCTGTTTTGACAACTGCTATGGTCATTGTCACACAGACCTGGAATAATTACAGTAATGTATATCTCCGATCTGCTCAGAAATGCTAGTCTATGACACATTGTAATGCGCAGTCCTTGCATTATTTTGTAGGCTTCTGCATGATACAGGATCTCTGAGCTCCACAGGTCATTCAGTGTCTCTCGTTCACATGTGCTCCAGCACTTCCTGATTTACAAATGAGGCACTGTTACTGGAGGATACACAGTCAGGCCATAGCAATTGGGTAATAAGCCTCACACACACACATACCCACACACACGCGCGCGCCCACAATAAGCTCGGTGTCAATGTGAAGGACCATAAGCCTAACACAGGCTCTCATCCAGTGCCTCGGTTCCATCGCTGTCCTCTATCTCTCTACACAACTGTCTTCTCTTTGGTGGCTTGTTGTGCTTCTACCTAGCAGGGTTTTACTAAATGAATATGTTCATCAGAGAGGAGTCCCTCTATTGCTGCCCACTCCACCAGCTTTGCTACATCCTACTCTTTAGCTGCCTGCCTGCATGCCTCTCTCTCTTTCTGTCTCTCTCTGTCGAATAATTTCAGGTAACCTCACCCATTGTGTCTGCAAAGGTATGAAGGACATATTTGTTTTTTAGTCTAAGGGAGGAAATGTAAAATAAAGTCCATTGAAGGACTAAGCTTCTTCCACCAAAATGGCGACTCTTCACAGTTAATGTGATATATCCCACCATGTTTTAACAAAGGTGACATTTCCCTCTCGCAAAGAAACACTACGGTATTGTGGAGGACAGTTTACTTGACTGTCACTCATTTCAAATGACAAGTTCTGACTTATTTTAATGCAATACTGACCATGAATGACTTTGCTGACCTTCCATGATTCAACGATTGACCCCTGAAGGGCTGAGAGACCTTTTTTGATGGGGTTAGGAGGAACTGCCAATCCTCCGCCACTCACTCTTATCAACACGGTAAGCTTAGATCCATGGGATCCCTCCTATAAGGAAAGGACTGCATTATCCAGAAGCATTGGTAGTGCTTGCTCATCATTCAGTCTTCCAATTGACCGATCCTGGTTGAGATTTAAGAGCTGGACTCAGCATGGCATTACATAATGCAATAAGCAAATATTTGCAAACGCAAATTACTAATAAACAGGAGACAGGAGCGCAATAATCTGCCTCTCCATCTCCACCGCTTGAGGGTTTCCATAACCTACATCCAGGGAGAAAGGCTGGGATGAAGTCAGTCACTGAGGATACAGATCAGTGTGTGTGTGTGTGTGTGTGTGTGTGTGTGTGTCTTATTGAAAGATAATGGGGCATAGGACACACAGTAGTGGAAGTGAATAATGAATGAGTCACCAGGCAGCATCACATCTGATCACATCACATCTGTATAATGGGTGCCATTGGGATTTCCCCCCCCCCCCCAAAAAAATAAACATTCTGAAATCGGGTTTATCAAGCCGATTCCCAAATGTAAATCACTATAATTCAACAAATCAGCCTATCAGTTCTGTTTTGTCACTAATTTCATGTGTTTTCTTGTGTTCTGTCATATTTAGCCTCACATTCATGTGATTTGCTGTTTTCTTTTCTGGAAAACCAGGGCTATAAGTAGAAGGAGTTGTATTCACTAATGTCACTTCAAAAATGAGTTCCGCCAAACAAAAACCTGATAGAAAAGCATTTCTAAGAATAATGTAAGTACAGGAAATGTTGACTCGGTGTGAAACTAGTTTGTGACAACTGTATTCAATTTGAAGTTAGCGACAGCATGAGTCTAACAAAGTATTAGACACTATTCCCTGGGTGGAAATGGATCAAATGGACTGATATATCCACAAAACATCACCATTGTTTTATACCCATGCCTGTGGTCTGTCTGTTCATGTTTGAAGTCTGTCTGACAGCTAGCTATAAGAAAACTCAAGAAAACCTCAGGAATGATCACAATGCACTACTTCTTTATGAGCTTGCATATCGAACAACTATTACATTCTAACGAGTCCTGTGTTCGTGAAAGTAATCTAAAGTCACTATGATGGGGTCATAATAGTCTGTAGTTCAAACCTTTCAGACTTGATGTTGTCTTACACACCCAGTTCTAGCGCAGCTGCCGCCTACTACAGAGATGAGTGGCTGCTATGTGCGGATCCAGAACATACAGATGTCTCAAGCAAGTAGCTCAAACAGGCGATTCAGGAGAAAATGTGCAGCAGTTTTAACATAGGCCTACATATTGGAGGAGTCCCAGGAAGGCGTAATGTTGGCCTGTGCACCGCGCACGCGTAACTATCAATTCAGTACCATGGACAGTGACCGCAAGTCATGGCAAAAAAAATACAGAAGCATCTAGCTGCAATTTCAGCACCATTGGCTAGTGGACAAAACCGCACCTGTAGTGACTGCCATGATGTTCCCTCATGCTATGGTTCCATTTCCCCTCTCCCCAAGAATGTTGAATTGTAATCTGATAGGGAATACATTTGAAGAGTATTGAAACCAATTCTGCAGATTCCACTGGTATTCACGCAGGAACACACACACCAGATATGCATGCCCACACACACACACGCATGCGCACACACACACACACGCATGCGCGCACACACACACACACACACGCACGCGCACAGACACATGCGCACACACACACACACACACAATAAGCTCTGTGTCAATATGAAGGGCCATAAGCCTAACACATGGCCTCTGGGACCTTACCTTGGTCTCATGCAATTTGTAGGGGTGGAATTACAATGTCTCACTAACCTTCCATTCATCACATAGCCTATGTTTGTTGCACCATCTACTGGTTCATACTGGCAACTGTCCTTTCAAGACAATGACAACTGTCCTTTAAAATAATAATGTCTAAATATACTAGCCTAGGCTTTATTGTTATTGATTAGTGTGCTGTTAGTACATGGTATTGCTGCTCTTGGCTGGAATGATAATGAACATGTTGTTTTAATTGCCAGCCATTGAAATATGATGGAGGGGAAGGCACAACGCAGTTTGGAATAGATGTTCTCCGACAAAAAAAATGCAATATATTTCTAAAAAACATTTATTTAAACTATAGGCTGTCATATGCCAGAAGAGGCCTTGCCACCCCTCTGAGCATGGTTCCACTCTCGGTTTCTTCCTATGGAGGTTGTCCCTTGGTCCTGCAACTAGCCATTTAAATAAATACTTCTATAAAAAAAATGACTATTACTTAGCCATCTGTAACACTAAAAGCAAAAGTCAATTATTATTATTATTATTTATGTATTTAAATGGATAGTTGGGGGACAAAGATATCCTGGCCACTGTGCTTCTGGTTCTGCAGGCCGGAAATCTGTAAAGCAATTTGTAAAGCAAACTGCTGATTTAAAAAGGGCTTTAGAAAAGACATTTGATTGATTGATATGAAATGTTGCCTGTAATAAATCAATAAAAATATATACAGTACCAGTCAAAAGTTTGGACACACCTGCTCATTCAAGGGTTTTTCATAATTTTTTACTATTTTCTAAATTGTAGAATAATAGTGAAGATATTAAAACTATGAATTAACACATATGGAATCACGTAGTAATCAAAAAAGTGTCAAACAAATCATCTAGATTTTAGATTATTTAAAGTAGCCATCCTTTCCCTTGATGACAGCTTTGCACAATCTTGGCATTCTCTCAACCAGCTTCACCTGGAATGCTTTTCCAACAGTATTGAAGGAGTTCCCACATATGCTGAGCACTTGTTGGCTGCTTTTCCTTCACTCTGCGGTCCAACTCATCTCAAACCATCTCAATTGGTTTGAGGTCAGGTGATTTTGGAGGCCAGGTCATCTGATGCAGCACTCCATCACACTCCTTGTTGGTCAAATAGCCCTTAATCAGCTTGGAGGTGTGTTGGGTCATTATCCTGTTGAAAAACAATGATAGTCCCACTAAGCGCATACCAGATGGGATGGTGTACCACTGAAGAATGCTGTGGTAGCCATGTTGGTTAAGTGTTCCTTGAATTCTAAATAAATCAGTGACAATGTCACCAGCGAAGCATACCCACACCATCACACCTCCTCCTCCATGCTTCACGGTGGGAACCACACATGCGGCGATCATCCGTTCACCTACTCTGCGTCTCACAAAGACACAGCGTTTGGAGCCAAAAATCTCAAATGTGGATTCATCAAACCAAGGGACAGATTTCCACCGGTCTAATGTCCATTGCTCAAAATCACTGGTCCACATTGTCAGGCAATGGTAAAACGGTTTTACGCTCATTCTGGGGCAGCGTGAGACCATTATGGGCGAGACCGATTAACGGATCTGTACCCGGAAGTGGGTGGTTGAGTTACTGACTGGTTACCACTGCATAGATACTGCCTGCTGGGATGTGGCAGAGAACCGGAGAATCGCCGTTATTGCTAGAAATCTGAGAAACCGAAAATCTGAGGCACAACTAATTACACTTTTGGCCCAATACACGGCGCTGCCGTATAATTACCGAGGCATAAACGGTAGAACACGTCGCCAAAATGATGGAAGAGATACCAGTAGATAGATTTCAGGTTCCGAGCGCTGTCCAGGGAGAGATGCAGCCACTTGTAAGTGGAATGTGTTTTTTCATTGTGGTGATAAATTAAGTCATAGGCTAATATATTCTGTTCCTATATTATGCGACTAAACTAGCCTACTAGGTGTTTTACAACATACATGCTGGCTATAATGGATTGTTGAATTTAGATATTGGCCTGGTGATATTTTGTAGCATTTTTTTATTTTTATCTCTGATAAAGGTAACACATGTAGCATTGTTCTTGGTAGGCAACCATAAGGTCAGTAAAATATGATGCCTGGCTTTATTGCGATGAGACGCGAATTTGGAGAAGACCTCAATCAATAGACTATCCGTTTTTTAAGAGATTGAGATGGCGAGCTGTCATCGGTGATGCCTGGCGAAAAAAAAACATCCCTACACGTTCGCAGAAGCACATCCGCTCTGGGGACAAGCATAGGCCTATGAGGCAAAGGCCAGCTTTAACACGGTCACCGCAAAAATCCTAAATAGTTGATTGGAATGCATGTGACCGATTACGTTATTATTGAATTGTAGGCTCTTACTGAACATTACAAAGCAATCGGGTAGCCTATCAGAGCAACTAAGGCCTAGCTGATGTTCGATTTCTTCATCATGCAGAGACTGCGAGGAGCAGTATCCTCCACGACATCATATGTGGTGTTTAACTCTGAATCAAACCCACTGGTTCGCATAAGATGTTGTTAGGCATATAGTGATGTGTCTCCTCAGTAGGCCATCTTTGTTTGCTGTACAGAGTTCGTTTCCCAGGGCCCTGGGGTACAGTTGAACCTATCTGCAATACAATACCGAGATTTACGCAGTGGTGTAGCTTTTGGGAGCTTTGAGTGAAATGTGCATCATAGGAGTAGATGAATGGACTGTGTGCAATGAAGATGTGACTGCCTGACAACCTTTGGTGTGTGTGAATGAGAGACAGAATTGTATTAGGCTTGTAACTGCACCTCAGATTGCAACCCAAATAAATGCTTCACAGAGTTCAAGTAACAGACACATCTCAACATCAACTGTTCAGAGGATACTGCGTGAATCAGGCCTTCATGGTCGAATTTCGGCAAAGAAACCACTACTAAAGGACACCAATAAGAAGAAGAGACTTGCTTAGGCCAAGAAATTGTACTAGCCATGAATTTACTAGCCATTTACTAGCCATGTCATGAACATCCCAGATTATATGTTTGGGAGTCCTCTCTCTCTCTCTCTAGGACCCTGCATCATCCACAGCTTCTTCCGAAGCAGACTCAGACACGAGGGAGGAGGAGCCAGTCACTATTAACTACAAGCCCTCTCCTCTGCAGATGAAGATAGGTGAGTGTAAGAAGGCTGAGCCGAACCCACTGCCTGCTTCTGTTTATTTCAGCACCTTGGACAGGGGTCACATGACTGTAGAGCAATACAACGATGTGGGAAGCAATACAAAGGCTAGGTGTACTGGAGTCAAGGCTCAATCATTCCCCAAAACCATATTACCAAAATGAAAGGCATAAATATAAACACATTGACACATCTCATTGTGATGTCCAGTCTGTAAAATCATTGAATGAATCAAGAGTAGAAAGGAGCATTTTAGGTAGCAAATTTAGCAATTTTGTAATAAGACATGTCTTTGATGACCAACCGATCCTCATGATATCCTTTCAACAAATATGTTCCCATAAAATTTGCGAAGAGGGAGGGACCCCTATTTTTTTTGAAAGCCCTGGTCCCAAAGATATCTGCCCCAAGCCCCAGAAGGTCTGATTGATCAAAACCTCAAGCTAGCCCACTGCAGCCATTAGTCTGACATCTGTACACTGTTTTCCTCCTCGTCTGTGCGTGATGCAACATTAAGATTGTTAAACATTTATGTGAGTAAAAATGTTCATCTTAAATCAGCCATGAATTCCCTTGTGATAGGGGGAATGGAAGCTTGTTGTGTGCAACAGGGAGTGACAATTGAATGCAAGCGTCACAAAAAATATATATTTCTAGCCCGTCTATCTCACGTTTCATGTTTGTATTGTCACGTACACAGGTACAGTGAAATGCCTTTCTTGCGAGCTCTTTCCCAACAATTCAGTAATCAATATCAGTAGTGCTATATAAAAAAAAGTAAAGTAGAACAAAAACACACAAGAAATATAAATAAGAAGAACACGAGAAAGTAAGTAAGTTATATACAGGACAATGGTGGGAAAAGTACCCAATTGTCATACTTGAGTAAAAGTAAAGATACCTTAATAGAAAATGACTCAAGTAAAAGTGAGTCACCCAGTGAATTACTACTTGAGTAAAAGTCTACAATTATTTGGTTTTAGATATACATAATTATCAAAAGTAAACGTTATTGCTAAAATATACTAACTGTAAGTATCGAAAGTAAAAGTATAAATAATTTCAAATTTCTTATATTAAGCAAACCAGACAACATAATTTTCTTGTTTATAAAATGTACGGATAGCCAGGAGCACACAACACTCAGACATAATTTACAAAATAAGCATTGTGTTTAGTGAGTCTGCCAGATCAGAGGCAGTAGGGGTGACTAGGGATGTTCTCTTGATAAGTGTGTGAATTGGACCATTTTCCTGTGCTGCTAAGCATTCAAAATGTACCGAGTACTTTTGAGTGTCAGGGAAAATGTATGAAGTAAAAAGTACATTATTTATTTAGGAATGTAGTGAAGTAAAAGTAAAAGTAAAAGTTGTCAAAAATATAATTAGTAAAGTAAAGTACAAACACCCCAAAAAACGAATTAAGTAGTACTTTAAAGTATTTTGACTTAATTAAGTACTTTACACCACTGATCAGGGTCAGTTCAAGGGTCAGTGCCAATACCATATTTACAATGGGAAGGGATCCTGGAGGTGTAAGGGTAGATATGTATAGGGTTAAGGTGACTAGGCATCAGGATATATGATAAACAGAGTAGTAGCAGTGCATATGATGATTGTATGAGTGTGTGTGTGTGTTGAGTCAGTATGAATTTGTGTTATTTGTGTGTGAGCAAATTAAGTGTGTGTGTGTGTGTGTGTGTGTGTGTGTGTGTGTGTGTGTGTGTGTGTGTGTGTCTGTGTCTGTAGAGTCCTGCGAGTCTGTATACAGTCATTGCAACATAAAAAATAAAAAAAATAGAACAGTCAATGCAGATAGTCCGTGTAGCCATTTTTGTAGCTATGTAGCAGTATTATGGCTTGGGGATAGAAGATGTTCAGGAGGCTGTTCGTGTCAGACTTGTTGCTCCGGTACTACTTGCCATGCGGAAGCAGAGAAAACCGTCTATAGCTTGGGTGGCTGGAGACATCAACATTTTTTGGGCCTTCCATTCACACCTCCTGATATACACTACATGACCAAAAGTATGTGGAAACACCTTCAAATTAGTGGATTCGGCTATTTCAGCCACACGCATTGCTGACAGGTGTATAGAATCGAGCACACCGCCATGCAATCTCCATAGACAAACATTGACAGTAGAATTGCCTTACTAAAGAGCTCAGTGACATACAACTTGGCACCGTCATAGGATTCCACCTTACCAACGAGTCAGTTTGTCAAATATCTGCCCTGCTAGATCTATCCCTGTCAACTGTAAGTGCTGTTATTGGGAAGTGGAAATGTCTAGGAGCAACATGGCTTAGGCGCAAAGTGGTAGACCACACAAGCTCAGAGAACGGAACCGCAAAGTGCTGAAGCGCATAGCGTGTAAAAAAACGTCTGTCCTTGGTTGCAACATCAATACTGAGTTCCAAACTGCCTCTGGAAGCAACGTCAGCACAATAACTGTTCGTCGGAAGCTTCATGAAGTGGGTTTCCATGGCAGAGCAGCCGCACACATGCCTAAGCTCACCGTGTGCAATACCAAGCGTCGGCTGGAGTGGTGTAGACCTTGCCGCCATTGGACTCTGGAGCAGTGGAAACACGTTCTCTGAAGTGATGAATCACACTTCACCATCTGGCAGTCTGACATACGAATCTGGGTTTGGTGGATGCCAGGAAAACGCTACCTGCCCCAATGCATATTGTCAGCTGTACAGTTTGGTGGAGGAGGAATATTGGTCTGGGGCTATTTTTCATGGTTTGGACTAGGCCCTTTAGTTCTAGTGAAGAGAAGTCTTAATACTACAGCATACAATGACATCATAGATGATTCTGTGCTTCCAACTTTGTGGCAACAGTTTGGGGAAGGCTCTTTCCTGTTTCAGCATGACAATGCCCCTGTGCACAAAGTGAGGTCCATACAGAAATAGTTTGTTGAGATCAGTATGGAAGAACTTGACTAGCCATCACAGATCCCTGACCTCAACCCCATCGAACACCTTTGGGATGAATTGGAACGCCGACTGCGAGCCAGGACTAATCGCTCAACATCAGTGCCCGACCTCACTCATGCTCTTGTGGCTAAATGGAAGCAAGTCCCCGCAGCAATGTTCTAACATCTACTGGAAAGCCTTCCCAGAAGAGTGGAGGCTGTTATAGCAGCAAAGGAGGGACCAGCTCCATACTAATGGATATGATTTTGGAATGAGGTGTTCAACGAGCAGGTGTCCACATACATTTGGACATGTACTGTATGTTAATGTGGGCTATTTTTAGCACTTCTCTGGGATTCTTGATTGTTTTTATTGCTTTCCTGGGAGGCTCATCAGAGATAGACATGACAGTGATATTTATGTTTGAGTTGATAGTGCACGGTGGGCTTCCTACTCGGGCAAACCGCCTCAGTGCTAACAGTATAACTCAGGTTCATGGGCACATGATTACAGCATACAATAGCTGTAGGATTAACAGAGGCATCCAGGGGGGTTAGAGGGACATCAATTAGGTTATTCACATTATGACTGCCAGTGCCCTCGGGACAATGTACATTTGCAGCATCACTATGACAACTCAGCGACACAAGGGTAGGGCTTGGGTCACTGATAAGTCATTGTCTCAACGCAGCCTTGAAATGCGTGGACAGGGTCCAGGAGCCAAGATGATTCGGATGGACGCTGTTTTTCCTGTAGAGCATCGTCTTTTTTCTGTTCTTCAGTTATAAGGTTAAGATGGCCCCTGCCTGATATACAGTGCCTTGCGAAAGTATTCGGCCCCCTTGAACTTTGCGACCTTTTGCCACATTTCAGGCTTCAAACATAAAGATATAAAACTGTATTTTTTTGTGAAGAATCAACAACAAGTGGGACACAATCATGAAGTGGAACAACATTTATTGGATATTTCAAACTTTTTTAACAATTCAAAAACTGAAAAATTGGGCGTGCAAAATTATTCAGCCCCCTTAAGTTAATACTTTGTAGCGCCACCTTTTGCTGCGATTACAGCTGTAAGTCGCTTGGGGTATGTCTCTATCAGTTTTGCACATCGAGAGACTGAATTTTTCAAGTTCAAGGGGGCCGAATACTTTCGCAAGGCACTGTATATGACACAGTACTGACTCGAAACCAGATGACCAGTTTAATGGTGTCAGGAAACTGGTCAGCTGGGAGCTGCCATGCCAGGATTTTGTCTGTGACCGTACTGTATACACTGAAAGTACAAAACATGACTTAGACTGACCAGGTGAATGCAGGTGAAAGCTAAGATCCCTTATTGATCTCACTTGTTAAATCCACTTCAATCTGTGTAGATGAATGGGAGGAGACCGGTTAAAGAAGGATTTTTAAGCCTTGAGACAATTGAGACATGGATTGTGTATGTGTTACATTCAGAGGCTGAATGGACAAGTACAAAATATTTAATGACTTTAAACGAGGCATGGTAGTTGGTGCCAGGCGCACAAGTTTGAGTGTGTCAGGAACTGCAACGCTGCTTGGTTTTTCACGCTCAACAGTTCCCCGTGCGTATCGAAAATGGTCCAGCCAACTTGACACAACTTTGGGAAGCATTGGACTCAACATGGGCCAGAATCCCTGTGGAATGCTTTCAACTCCTTGTAGAGTCATGCCCCAACAAACTGAGCCTGTTCTTAGCGCGATACTTAATATTAGGAAATTAATTTTTTTGTTCATACTCTAATGTTCTGTGGTGTGCAGAGAAACAGCGCGAGTTGGCCAGGAAGGGATCACTGAAGAATGGCAATGCAGGTAGTCCAGTGAACCAGCAGCCGAAGAAAAACAATGTGATGGCCAGAACACGGTGAGAGCTGACTTTGGTCCTGATTAGGGCCTTCTTGATTTTGGCCCTACATTATTTTTTGTTTTATTTCTCCCTATCTCCCCCTTCACTGGTATCTTGAACCTCTCCTGTTTCTTTCACTCACTCACTCTCTTTTTTTTCCTCCTTGTCTGTTCCACCTCTTCTTCCTTGTGTACTCACTCTCCTGCCCACCTATAACTCTTCCCTCTCTCTTTCACTCTCTCCCTCTCCACAGGCTGGTGGTGCCCAATAAGGGCTACTCCTCCTTAGACCAGAGCCCCGATGAGAAGCCCCTGGTTGCCATAGATACAGACAGGTATGTGACAACATCAATGACTGTCATACACAGAAATGTCCACCATCACCCTTTAGTCTCAGATCTGCCAACATACTGTAGATACAGAATTTAGGTTAAGGGCAGTGTGTGAGGTGAAAATAAATATAAGATCAACAGTGATGACATGAATCTATGCAAATGCAAAACCATACACTTCCATTTATGTTGCAGTGACGATGACTTCGACATGTCCAGATACTCCTCATCGGGATACTCCTCAGCCGAGGTGAGATGTGTGAGGGCCCAGGTATCTATGCACTCTGGGTAACACTACTTAAGCCCGGTAAAGATACAACAGCCATCATAAGGAGAGGCAAGACAAAACTAACCAGTTTTAGAATTTTGTGTAGGACAGCTGACTAAAGACAGCTGCATTCAAATAAAACATTTTGAGACCGTTTCCATGGTGATGGTACCTCTACAATGACATAATACAACTTTGAAACAAAGTTGCCACTGGTTGTAGCAAGGTGTTGGAGCAAACGAGCATCATGAAATACATGCACCAGAAATAGGGCACACATTCTGCTAGGCTAGCTAGCTAACTGCAGCAAAATACAGTCAGATCCAATATTATTGGCACCCGTGATAAAGATGAGCAAAGAAATATACAAATACTGAGCAATATTGTATGCAAATAGTACAATTGTATTCATTCATACTAATACAATTGCTCAGAGAAAGAGATTTTGTTTAACAAGTAATAAAACAAATCTCTAAAAGATAGGGTTAAATTATTTGCAATAATATAGCACCCTTGGCACTGAGCGAGCCTATTTCTAAAATGTTATATGAGATTGGAGAACACTTCGGGAGGGATCTTAAACTATTCCTCCATACAGACTCTTTCCAGATCCTTGATATCCTTCGTCTGCACTTATGGACTCACCTCTTCAAATAAACCACAGGTTTTTATTTGGGTTCAAGTCCAGAGACTTAGATGGCAATTGCCATTAATTGATTTTGTCATCAATTAACAATTTCTTTGTGGATTTTGATGTGTGTTTAGGGTTATCAGTCTTTCCAAAGAGCTTTATTTTCAAGTCATCTGACCAGAGCACCGCCTTGAGTTTGCAAAATGGCATCGACACTTGAATTGGAACCAGTGCTATGGTCAGATGACATGAAAATAGAGTTCTCTGGTCATGAATACCGGTAGTGGGTTTGGCGTCGAAAAACAGATGCATATGCAGAAAATAACCTCATGCCTACTGTAAAATATGGTGTAGATCTTTGATGTTATGGGGATATTTTGCTTCCACTGGTCCTGGGGCCCTTGCTAAGGTCAACGACATCATGAACTTTACCAAGTATCTGAACATTTTAGGCAAAAACCTGTTTCCTCTGCCAGGACGCTGAAACTCGGCCACAAGTGGATTTTACAGCAACCCCAAGCACACATTAAAATCAACAAAGAAATGGTTAATTTACCCCAAAAAATTACATTTTGCAATGGCCATCTCAGTCTCCGGAGATTAACCCCAATGAAAACCAGTGGTCTAAATTGAAAATGGCAGTCCATATACACAGACGAAGGATATCAAGGATCTTGGAAAGATTCTGTATGGACGAATGGTCTAAGATCTCTCCCAATGTGTTCTCCAATCTCATAAAACATTATAGAAAAAAATAAAGCAGAGGTTGCTGGAGTATTATTTTAACCCCTGTCTTTTTGAGATTTATTAAACAAAATGTATTTCTCTGAGCAATTGTTAGTATATTAGTATGAAATATTCAAATTTTCAAAAATGTTTGAGCATACAATATAGCTCAGTATTTGTATTATTGTAACAATTATTTAATTTATGCAATCTTTGCTAATCTTTGTCAAGGCTGCCAATAATTTTGGATCTGACTGTAGCTAGGTAGCTGTCTGCTTGAGACGTTTCTGAAACTAGACTGTTTGATCAAGCAAACTTTGTTCTAAAACTGCATTAAACCATCTTGTCTCGTCTCGGCCATTGTATCTGTAATGGGCTGTACAGTCATGCCAAGCCATTGCCACTCACTCCCCAACACACTCACAATCTCAAGGTTCTTTCCCTTCCCAAACCTAATTACAGTAAATGCAGATTACTGTTGGATAGAAATTCAGGCTACCTATATTCATTATCCAAATATCAAACCAACACCACAACTGACTCATTCTCCAAGCCACTTACATTCATTATTTTAGCCTTATGTCTTTATCATGAAACCATTTAGCGATTGTACCAAGACTTTTTCCTGGTTTCCTGATATGATCACTGAAGTAAGTATACTCCAGTAACTCTTTTGAATCTGTGATAAGTCATAGTGTTCATTGATTGCCCTGTGTAACAATATGACGAGCCTTAGTTACATGATGGGTACTCCTTGAAGACTACTAACCAGCCTTTTTAAGTCTATGGTAACATTTCTTCAGCCTCAGTAATGTTATTGACAGACCCCTAAAACCCCTAGTAATGTGACTGACCATCGTATACAAACCCTAGTAACATGCCTGACCATCCAATACATCCCCTAGGAACATGCCCGACCATCCCCTACACCCCCTAGTAACGTGACTGACAATCACCTACACCCCTTAGCAGGGTTGGGATTATTTGTATGTAAAAGTAATACTTTACATATTCCTTGTTACTTTACAATATTACTTAGTGTGGAAAGTAAAGTGTTATATTACTAGCTATATTATTTTGCGTTACTTTCATGAAAAAAATCTCAATGTTTGTTTTACTGTCAGAGGGAGCAAGGCGAGCCATGCGCGCTCTACCAAGGATTGGTCAATTACTAACTCAGGTTTGATCACTGTAGTTTCTCCTTTCATCTGTGGCGCAGATTTCCTGTGGTAGTCTACAAGTGCTGCGCTATATATGGGGTGCTTGATTAGCCATATTCTGTATACTGTAAGTCAAACATCTGTACAGATTTCCTATCTTTTCATTAAAAATCTTTCTCTCGAGCTGCCAGTTCTGGTTATAGATCGCTCGTACACGGACCCATAGAGATGTATAGAGTGCACACTTGCCACTAGACGGGAAAGCCCTCCCTGGGCTTTGCTACTGTATCCCAGAAGCGACAATGGCAAAGATCAGCGGTGCGCCCTCTGTACATTTCTATGGACAGCACAGCCTTTCTCCACTCGCTCGAGAACTAGATGAGGAAACAAGTTGAGATTCCATCATGGAAACACACGCCCGGTAGAGATATGATTCTGAAAGTAACGCACACGTTGTTTGACAAAGTAACTGTAATAATATTACCCAATTTTAAAAAGTAACACTCAGTATTACTTAACAAGTAATACTTTGTTAATCATAAAAGTAATCTGGTTACATAACGCATTAATTTGTAAACGTGTTACCTCCAACACTGCCCCTTAGTAACATGACTGACCATCACCTACAGCCCCTAGTAACATGCCTGACCATCCCCTACACCCCTAGTAAGATGACTGACCATCCCCTACACCTCTAGTAAGATGACTGACCATCCCCTACATCCCCTAGGAACATGACTAACCATCCCCTACAGCCCCTAGTAACATGGCTGACGATCTCCTACACCTCTAGTAACATGGCTGACAATCCCCTACACCCCTAGTAACATGGCTGACCATCTCCTACACCTCTAGTAACATGACTGACCATCCCCTACAGCCCCTAGTAACATGACTGACCATCCCCTACATCCCCTAGGAACATGACTAACCATCCCCTACAGCCCCTAGTAACATGGCTGACCATCCCCTATACCTCTAGTAACATGACTGACAATCCCCTACACCCCTAGTAACATGGCTGACCATCCCCTACAGCCCCTAGTAACATGGCTGACCATCCCCTACACCCCTAGTAACATGGCTGACCATTCCCTACACCCCTAGTAACGCGACTGACCATCCCCTACAGTCCCTAGTAACATGGCTGACAATCCCCTACAGCCCCTAGTAACATGGCTGACCATCCCCTACAGCCCCTCGTAACATGGCTGACCATCCCCTACAGCCCCTCGTAACATGGCTGACAATCCCCTACAGCCCCTAGTAACATGGCTGACAATCCCCTACAGCCCCTAGTAACATGGCTGACAATCCCCTACAGCCCCTAGTAACATGGCTGACAATCCCCTACACCCCTAGTAACATGTCCATTATCTCCACCCTCGCAGCAAATCAACCAGGACCTGAATATCCAGCTGTTGAAGGATGGTTACCGGCTGGACGAGATCCCTGACGACGAGGACCTGGATCTGATCCCGCCCAAATCTGTCAACCCCACCTGCATGTGCTGCCAAGCCACTTCCTCCACCGCCTGTCAAATCCAGTAGCTCATGCATGCGCAATATGTTCACTCTGTCACTAGAGCAGCGACAGAGAGAATTGACAGAACGTGATAATTATATGACAACAAATAATTAAAACGAGGAGAATTAAGACAAAAATACACAAACATTTTCAAATACGACTAACAGTGATTACTTCCTCCTATGGTAGGACATGCACTTCTGTTTGTGTTTGAGGCCTCTCAGATGCCTCCTCCGGGCCAGCATTGTGTTATACAAGTGAAAATGATTACAAAATCATTTTCATGTCCCTAAGAATAAGACATATTATTGTTAACTGCTGCTGATCAAAGCTGCTCTGCTTACCTGACTTCAAGGTCATATTTATTGCGTTTTATTCAGTATCTTTTATTGGTCATGGACTTTTTATTTGCAGGATCTGTATGATTGTACATGCTGGGGTGTTTTTTGAAGATTCATATCTGGTTATGTATATCTGGTATCTGTAATTTGGTACTGAAAGCAGGGTTGTGTAGCACCGGCCTGGTCAATACACTCATTCAGTCTACATTCTTGCCCTCTTTCTTCTTTTTTTTTTATTGGTTTGAGGTATTTATGGTTTTGGTTTTTAGGGATGAATGTATTGCAAAGGGATGACATGCATGATGAGCACCTACTGTAAATGGATTGGGAGATTTATCTGAATTGGCTGTTTGTTCCCTCATCTTACTGCTGCACACTGCTATTTTGGCCATTCTTCATTGATTTATCACTTTTGAATGTATAATTCTTGCACATTTGAATTTGTTTGGGTTCTAAGGTGATATGCGTACATATGTCCCTAATCTGCGATGATCCTTATTCAAGAGGAAGATATAGAATTCATACTTTGCTCACCTATCATTGGATTCATTCTAGAACACAATGATTTCACAGCTAGATTACTATATTCACCCCCATAGAGGCCACAGGGAACAAGTGTTTGTGTAATAAAAGTATACGCTGACATTCAATATCTTTCTGGATACAACCTGTTATGACATCCTACCATGTCCCTCCCACAGTGTGTCTATAACTAACCACTCCCCAATTACATCCTGCTAACAAGTCTTGATTGGCAAAATCATTCTAAATAATGTCAAAGGAGAACACACATGCATCCTCAACTAAATGAGTGGGGTGCAATTTATTTCACTCGCGTGGATGATTGGAACGTGATCTAGTGATCATACGGATCATTAACTTTGAGCACTAATCCCTCACTATCACCCGCACTCAAACACCCTTCAGAGTTGATTTGCGATTAGAGTATGCCTGAAGTACAGAACATTCAAACAAAATGTGTACATTTATCGCCAGTCTCATGACTTAACGTATTTCAAAGAGATTTGCAATATATGAAGGTATGCATTTAAAAAGAAAAAAAAAAAAAAAAAATGATTATGTTCTCATGTGGACACTTCCATTCCAGTATTTAACAGTGTTATTGTTCTGTGTAGTGTATGATATCAATAAACACAAAGCCATCTGAACCTGCGTAGGGTGTCTCTAATATCTACAGTTCTGGACATAAAAAAAGTTCCTTTTCCAAATTGCTTTGCTACATCTAGTTATTGTTAATGTGACAAAAACGTGCAGGGTGACAGCAAGTATTAAGTACAGCTGTGGGGCTTGGCATGCACTCTGTTGATCATATGGGTAGGGCAAGTGTACGGTAATTGCATCACATAGATCATACAGATGTACAAAGTTAATTGGTTTAATGTTAAAGGTCTCTGACAATTAATTACACAGGTATTTACCGGAAGAAGGAGGTTATCCACAGATGCACGTTGAAAATGACAGCGTCAGACTTTCAGAAAATGAAAACAACTTCAAAACTTCAATAATGCTGAAACAGAAATGCAAGCTGAAAGGCACAGATTATTACACAAACCCCTATGCAAATAACAAAATGAATGTACAAAGTTAAAAAAATGTTGAGAAATTTTTTTGTTTGTTAATTTCGCAGTACTGTAAATGTTGTAGTAGTAATCTAAGATACAACAGAACTTCACATTGTATTTAGATATTTTAACAGTTGGCAATTTGACAAAGTATCCCATAAATGAATACCCATTTAACTGCACTGCTTTGTGGTAGCCTATAACAAGGTATAACATAACTATAATTTAGGCAATTTATTATCAACTACTAGCACAAACATGACTGCCAAGGTGATTTATACTGTTACATTATGAGGCACTTTTCTACACAAGGCCTCTCATTGTCTGGCAGTGTAAAAACATTGTCCAAATAAACAAACATTTCAGTGACGATATTGCTCACACCACCAGGGGTCACTATAAACCAGTACAAAGCTATTTCTAAACAGAAAACATACAGAGTAGTGTTCAGTAGGGCACTGGGCACACAGCAGCAAAACATTTTTATAAACATTTAACAGAAAGTAAAGTAACTAGCCTACACTCAGAAAAAAGGGTTTCAAAAGGGTTCTTCAGCTGTCCCCATAGGAGAACCCTTTTTGGTTCCAGGTAGAAATAACCCTTTTGGGTTCCATGTAGAACCCTCTATGGGAAGGGTTCTAAATGGAACTGAAAAGGGTTCTACCTGGAACCAAAAGTAGTTATTCAAAGGGTTCTCCTATGGAGACAGCTGAACAACCCCTTTTAGGTTCAAGATAGGACCTTTTTTCTAAGAGAACTCCATCTACCTGTAGTGTATTTTGTTGTGAGTTTGTGTTTGTTTGTGCTTGCTTGTGCTTGCGCATGCGTGTGTCTCACATACCAGTTCCTGAAGCATGATGGAGTGGAAGCCTGCATTGCGGAGTGCATGTTTGTCACATAGCGGGCAGGTGAAGCGCTTCTCCCCCAGTATGTGTGTAGTAGTGGCACGTCAACTCATCTGAATGCGAAAATCTCAGCCTGGCCAGGTACACTGGAATGGCCTCTCGCCTGGAGAACATAGCTACCAAGAGACAAAGAGGGAATAATTGGAGTCATTCTCAGGAGTTCTCAATGACAGTATGACAAAGGCAAAAAAATCATAACAAATCAAATTAGCCAACATTGCATTCCAAAGGTGTGCAATTGAGTGGAAATGTCAGTTTTGAGACCACTTATTTATTGGAATTACAGATCGGTAACTGGAGGTGTAATACTTAATAACTTACTATAAGCACATAAGAGCTTTTAAAATATTGCAATTTGCCTGACGGTTTTGGTATCCGCTCGTCATGATTCATTACACGTCATGATGGCACAAAAGCTTAATTGAAATGGACTTTTCTTTCTTTAAACATGTACAGTATCAGTCAAAGTTTGGACACACCTACCCATTCAAGGGGTTTTCTTTACTTTTACTATTTTCTACATTGTGGAATAATATTGAAGACGTCAAAACTATGAAATAACAGATATGGAATCATGTAGTAACCAAAAAAGTGTTAAACAAATCAACATTTATTTTAGATTTTAGATTATTCAAAGTAGCCACCCTTTGCCTTGATGACAGATTTGCACTTCTTGGCATTCTCTCAACCGGCTTCACCTGGAATGCTTTTCCAGCGGTCTTGAAGGAGTTTCTACATATGCTAAGCACTTGTTGGCTGCTTTTCCTTAACTCTGCAGTCCGACTCATTCCAAACCATCTCAATTGGGTTGAGGTTGAGTGATTGTGGAGGCCAGGTCATCTGATGCAGCACCCCAACACTCTCCTTGGTCAACTAGCCCTTACACATCCTGGAAGTGTGTTGGGTCATTGTCCTGTTGAATAACAAATGATAGAGCGCAAACCAGAAGGGATGGCGTATCGCTGCAGAATGCTGTGGGTGCCATGCTGGTTAGGTGTGCCTTGAACTCTAAATAAATCAGTGATAATGTCACCAGCAAAGCACCTGAACACCATCACACCTCCTCCTCCATGCTTCATGTTGGGAACCACACATACGGAGATCATCCGTTCACCTACTCTGCGTCTCACAAAGACACGGCGGGTGGAACCAAAAATCTCAAATTTGAACTCATCAGACTGTATAATGTCCATTGTTCGCGTTTCTTGGCCTAAGCAAGTCTCTTGTTCTTATTGGTGTCGTTTAGTGGTGGTTTCTTTGCAGATATTCGACCATGAAGGCCTGATTCACGCAGTCTCCTCTGAACAGTTGACGTTGAGATGTGTCTGTTACTTGAACCCTGTGAAGCATTTATTTGGGCTGCAATTTCTGAGGCTGGTAACTCTAATGAACTTATCCTCTGAGGCAGAGGTAACTCTGGTTCTTCCTTTCCTGTGGCGGTCCTCATGAGAGCCAGTTTCATCATAGCGCTTGATGGTTTTTGCAACTGCACTTGAAGAAATGTTCAAAGCTCTTAAAATCTTCCAGATATAAAATATATATATATATATTTGACCTTTATTTAACAACGCAAGTCAGTTAAGAACAAATTCTTATTTTCAATGACGGCCTAGGAACAGTGGGTTAACTGCCTTGTTGAGGGGCAGAATGACAGATTTTTACCTTGTCAGCTCGGGATTTGATCTTGCGCTCTAACCACTAGGATACTTGCTACCCCAAAGATTGACCGACCTTCATGACCTTCATGTCTTAAAGTAATGGACTGTTGTTTCTCTTTGCTTATTTGAGCTGTTCTTGCCATAATGTGGACTTCGGCTTTACCAAATAGGGCTATCATCGGCTATCATCAGATGACAACATCATGAAGCTGTTCGAGAGAATGCCAAGAGTGCGCAAAGTTGTCATCAGGGCAAAGGGTGGCTACTTTGAAGAATCTGAAATATAAAATATATTTTGATTTGTTTAACACTTTTGGTTACCACATGATTCCATACGTTTTACTTCATAGTTTTTATGTCTACAATGTAGAAAATAGTACAAATAAAGAAAAACCCTGGAATGAGTAGGTGTGTCCAAACTTTTGACTTGTACTGTATACAACATTGTGAAAGAATCCTAAAGTTTTTGAATTTTTGAATTACCCACAATCCTCTAAAATTTGAGGCATATGGTAAGACATGAAATGCAAGGTGATTAAAACCAAAGACTTCCAATTACTTCAATCACTCAATTTGCTCTCTCTTGTTATCCTCGTGAAAGATAATTACATTTTGAGTAACATATTTAATTGGATTTATTCTTAGATGTTTTTTTGTAAAATTAAAGCGGGGTAAAATGACAGCGGGATACAGATAGGTGGGATAAACAGATTGAAGGGTTGGAGCTGGGAATTTAACCCCGGTCTTTGGTGGGGAAAGGGGTGACGTGTATAAACTGGGTGCACTATCGGTAGACCACGGGTCTGCTCGACTTGCATACAATGTATATGTTTATTTTATTGTCAATTTCACCCCAGAATGATTTCTTACATAATGTTTTACTATATACCGCTATTTTTGCACGGACCGGTTTGGGTTTTTACTTTACATTCTATAACGGTATTTGAATGTTTGGTTTGTTAAATGTGATACGCCGTGTGTAAAGTCCATTTTCATAGTTTACTCTGCTACTTGAGTCATCCCTCTCCGCTGTCTCCACGCTGCTAGTCCCACCCCGTCACTTAAGGAGCGCATTTGTTGTTGCTTTACCACGAGACACTTTTGTTCAGTCTGCATGGTCAATGCAGCACATGCAACAATGTTGATGACAACAATTATAATGTTGTTTCCACTTTGATCTTAATATAAATCCGCAAGCGTTCTATAATTAAAATATTAGTGTGTGTTTCTTACATCTGCAAACAGCTAGTTTGTATTTTCTTCGCAGGTGAAGCTAAATTGTGTTAGCCACTAATGCTAATCGCTGGCTAACTAGCTAATTAAAACACTGAGTCAGAGCAAACGTAGCTAGCTAATACAGCCTGATACCAGTGCTGGTGGAGACCTACATCAGCATGTTGTTTCTGCAACAGTATCTTCTAAATCAATGAGGAATAGGCGAAACATGGATATGTTGGTTACACGAATAACGAGTTAATGTAGCCAAAGATTGTCGGGTCCCCTGGGAAACACTGAACATCACTTTTGTTCCCACCCTGTCACAATAACTCATCCATGGCATTTTCGTTCGCTGTCATGTCAAACAACACTGTATTCAAAGTGCCCACTATGATTTATATTCTATCTAAAAAAAACAAACCTGCCGCCCCAAATGCCCTGAGACCAGGTTGGTTTAAATGGTAGGCTATAAGTATAAGCCTAGAATAAATTTAAATGTGTATGTCAAAGAGAACAGCAGCACCACCTGCACGTTCCTCTATGCCCATGGTCACACCCCCGCTTTTTGAATAACAGAAATGCACACATACCAGTAGGTCTATTCCAGCGCATACGCATGATGGTTATCTAGATTCTTTATGATGACCAAACTATGAGAGAGAGAGAGAGAGAGAGAGAGCCTTGTGATTTTGCAATAGGCCATAAAAACAGATCCAATCCTTCTGAAAAACTGACTGGTCAATATTGTCCTCAATCATCCCTGCACCAGTGTGCGCCTACAGAATGAAACAGTAGCCAGGCTAAGAATCTAAGAATGTAACTCCCGTGTTTTTACCCTAAAACGTATTTTCTTTACAGTCAGAGATAACGCTATGTAGCATAACCTTTACAAAACGTATCAGGTGGGCTTTGAGGTGGGATGACTTGCCATACATCTTCCCACAGCTGCTGAATGGGCAACAATGTATATTCTCTGGGGACACGTGCACAATCACAGCCTTATTGTTCTGTTGCGCCCTTGCAGTACCCCGGCTGTCCCTGCTCATCCTGTGACCACACCGGTGTCCGCTAATCTGGCTGTTGGCATCACTTTGGCCCAGATATCTACTACCCCCACCACATGTCCCACTGCGTGTGTTCTGGTTACATTTGTTCAGGTCGAGCAAAATCATCACCACCATTAACAAAGTTCTGTTTTCTTGGTTCTCTTTCGACATGTCCTGTGTCGGTTTGGCATCGGGACAACCGTCCGTCGGTGGCCGGTTAGAGATGGAAAAATAAACACTGTGCAGCGAGTTCATACTCCCGTCATTGCCGACGCCTTTTCTTTTGCCGATAAAAAATGAGTTCTCTACACGGATGCTGCTATATTCAGCTTTAATAAATCGACTCTCCTTGTGATTTGTCAGGAAGCTGAGTTATCTTCACATCGCGGTGATTTCAGGAAACATGTGGGTTTTTAGTTTCAGACGTGCCGTCTTTGTGAATATGTTTCATGAAATGGGACAAATAAGCACCCTTTTGGTGTCTAGGCTACTAACTATATAACACTAAACTTTAAAAGTATTGCGGTTTGTTTTATTCATCTGTAGCCTGTATGGAATAAACACGGCCCTGGAATAAACTCGTGGGGCATTTATGGGTTACATTATTCAATAATCAATTAGGAAATATCAATCATTTAAAAAGACATTTGAACAGTGCCCCAAATCCCGACTGTAGTTTACCATTTACTTTGGGAGTAATTTCCGTTAAATCTCAGGGTTATAATAATTAGGCCTATTGTATTTTTAATTAGCGACAGCGTGTTTTCATGTTTCAGACAACATGTCATGTGGTTTGTAATTTTACGGTCAAGGAAAGCCACTAATTTGAAACAATGTTGCCCTACTTGAGTTGCAGATACTAGCCTACTTTTCAATTTGACAATCACGACGTACCCAATTGCAACTAAGGCATGCATAGCCCTGAAGTCCAGAGAGGCAGGAGAAGTCAGCCAAATGTTAACCCAACCCCTTTCTTCGAGTTCACCCAGCGGCTTGAGTCCTCGTGAAACCGTGTGATAGCCTGTTAGTTCCGACAGCAATATCCACGTGCCAAATGTGTTAATTGGGCTAGTGGTATATTCCATTATATTCTACCCTAATCATATTTATAAAGGGTAGGCTAGTAACATGATTCAGGATTCAGTATTATATGCTACAGTGTCTGTTGTAGGCTAAACATTGTTAGATGGGCGTTACAAAGTGAATATTTACAACTGGCATGGGACCGACAGTAGCCTTCCACGCCAGCACTTCCCCAAAGCAACCCGCAAATAAAATGAGATGTATTTATCAATGAACATGTTATATCCTATGTTTCGGGTTTATAGACTATGCAGTTCATCGTCATAGGTAGGCTAGCTTCTAACCAAATATCATAATTTTCATAATATATCCCCTATTACTACTACCACCAGGGTTGCCATGTCAAGCTATAATAAAAATTGCTACGGCATGCTCAGTTCTTGGGTCTCGGGGGATGCCGGTGTGGAAATTTGAAATGGAATTTATGGAACTCCCTCACGTGGTTATTTTTATGGGGAAAGTCCTCAATGAAACTGACATTAAATGTGGACAACGATACCTTTGCCTCTGTTGACCTACTCATTTATATGTCAATGTGGGACCGGGCTACTGTATGCTACCATTTGATATAATAAAATGCTGAAATCACTGGAGTCATTGCAAATCAATGTGCCGCTTGTATAGCCTACCTGGAGCTGGCAAACAAATTGAATAAATAGCCCATAACTTAAGTGTAGTGTTGTTGTAGCTTTGTGTTATTATACAATTATTAATGGGCATGTTTAGTTAATTAAATTGGAAGTTTTCAAAGCGCTGTCGAAACTGCCGACCAGTTGTTAGAACGCATTAGACATTCCACAGGCCTCAATCAAAAGCCTGATCAACTCTATGTGAAGGAGATGTGTCGCACTGCATGAGGCAAATGGTGGTCACCCCAGGTACTGACGGGTTCTCTGATACCTTTTTTAATGTATCTTTGACCAACAGATGCATATCTGTATTCCCAGTCATGTGAATTCCTTAGATTAGGGCGTCATTTATTTATTTAAATTGACTGATGTCTTTATGTGAACTGTAACCCAGTAGCATCTTTGAAATTGTTGCATGTTGCGTTTATATTTCTATTCAGTATACATATTATTAATATTTAATTCAGTGATTGAAATTATGACCCCATCCTCAGTAGCCTATTCTTGATTTGATGTTGATTTGATTTGATTTTATTAGGATCTCTTTTAGTCCCCATTTGAACTAATCCTCCAAGAGTCCTTAACATTAAAATACAATTTATAATACAAACACACTTTCACATATAACACACTATTACAAACATACATGATACACTAGCATAATAACCCAATAAATACTCAATCTAAAAATAAAAATAAATATAAAAAAATATTGATTCTTCATCTACTATAGTCCCACAACATTTCTATATACTATATTTAAATTGTTTTTAAATAATGTTTAAACTTATATATTGAAAGGTTTCTAGTTTGCTCAGTTAATTTATTCCATTTCTTTATTGCTCTAAATCGAAATGTTCTTTTGCCCATTTCTTTTTTCTGTCTGGATAACGCATAGATGGTGGACAATCTATTCCTAGTATTTACGGAATGTCTGTCTCTTACCAACTGAATACCATTGTGAATAGAACTTGGCCGTTTTAAATGATGTATATTATAAAATAAGATAAGCATGTTTTTTTCAATTATCTTATCGATTGATGACCAACCAAGAACACTGCGCATGACTGCAACAGAAGAACCATATCTCCGCCTTAAAACAATCCTTGCTGCTTTATTCTGTGCATTCTGCAGCCTCCTAACTTCACTAGATGATGCATTTCCCCAGACCACCGAACAATAGTTCACTTGACTCTCAACCAATGCCTGTGTTATTTGCTGAAGGATTTTCCCTGGTAAATATTTAGCTATCCTTCTGATTATGCATGCTGTTTTAATATTTTTTTTTTACATAGATTAGTTATTTGAGACGACCATGATAAGCAGTTGTCTAGCTGCACTCCCAGTAGTTTGGTTTCTGCCACTTCTTCAATTTGTACTCTCTGTACTACTCTGTTTTGGCCTTTTCCTGGTTGAACAGACCAACATAACTTTGTTTTTTTTGGTGTTTAAAGCAAGTTTGTTTTGGCAAACCCATTTCCTGATAATCTCCAAATCTCCTTGCAAAGCTTGCTGTACCTGTTGAACCGATTGTCTTGCTGCATAAATTGTAGTATCATCTGCAAATATACAGTGCATTGCGAAAGTATTCGCCCCCCTTGAACTTTGCGACCTTTTGCCACATTTCAGGCTTCAAACATAAAGATATAAAACTGTATTTTTTTTTGAAGAATCAACAACAAGTGGGACACAATCATGAAGTGGAACGACATTTATTGGATATTTCAAACTTTTTTAACAAATCAAAAACTGAAAAATTGGGCGTGCAAAATTATTCAGCCCCCTTAAGTTAATACTTTGTAGCGCCACCTTTTGCTGCGATTACAGCTGTAAGTCGCTTGGGGTATGTCTCTATCAGTTTTGCACATCGAGAGACTGAATTTTTTTCCCATTCCTCCTTGCAAAACAGCTCGAGCTCAGTGAGGTTGGATGGAGAGCATTTGTGAACAGCAGTTTTCAGTTCTTTCCACAGATTCTCGATTGGATTCAGGTCTGGACTTTGACTTGGCCATTCTAACACCTGGATATGTTTATTTTTGAACCATTCCATTGTAGATTTTGCTTTATGTTTTGGATCATTGTCTTGTTGGAAGACAAATCTCAGTCCCAGTCTCAGGTCTTTTGCAGACTCCATCAGGTTTTCTTCCAGAATGGTCCTGTATTTGGCTCCATCCATCTTCCCATCAATTTTAACCATTAACCAAGCAGGCCCAAACCATGATGCTGCCACCACCATGTTTGACAGTGGGGATGGTATTTCAGGGTGATGAGCTGTGTTGCTTTTACGCCAAACATAACGTTTTACATCGTTGCCAAAAAGTTCAATTTTGGTTTAATCTGACCAGAGCACCTTCTTCCACATGTTTGGTGTGTCCCAGGTGGCTTGTGGCAAACTTTAAACAACACTTTTTATGGATATCTTTAAGAAATGGCTTTCTTCTTGCCACTCTTCCATAAAGGCCAGATTTGTGCAATATACGACTGATTGTTGTCCTATGGACAGAGTCTCCCACCTCAGCTGTAGATCTCTGCAGTTCATCCAGAGTGATCATGGGCCTCTTGGCTGCATCTCTGATCAGTCTTCTCCTTGTATGAGCTGAAAGTTTAGAGGGACGGCCAGGTCTTGGTAGATTTGCAGTGGTCTGATACTCCTTCCATTTCAATATTATCGCTTGCACAGTGCTCCTTGGGATGTTTAAAGCTTGGGAAATCTTTTTGTATCCAAATCCGGCTTTAAACTTCTTCACAACAGTATCTCGGACCTGCCTGGTGTGTTCCTTGTTCTTCATGATGGTTGAATGGTTTTTGCGATAAGCATGCTGATTGGCTGTAATCAGATCATTCTTTTCCATATACTCCCACATTTGCCTACTCACAATACCCTCCAATATCTTACTGAGTGTAGGGAGTAGACTAATTGGTCGACTATTCTAGAAGGCTATTGGGAAACACAAGCACTTCTTTTTTTTATTTGTATTTTTTTTACCCCTTTTTCTCCCCAATTTCGTGGTATCCAATTGTTGTAGTAGCTACTATCTTGTCTCATCGCTACAACTCCCGTACGGGCTCGGGAGAGACGAAGGTTGAAAGTCATGCGTCCTCCGATACACAACCCAGCCAGCCGTACTGCTTCTTAACACAGCACGCATCCAACCCGGAAGCCAGCCGCACCAATGTGTCGGAGGCTACACCGTGCACCTGGCAACCTTGGTTAGCGCGCACTGCGCCAAGCTCGCCACAGGACTCGCTGGTGCGCGATGAACACACACAAGCACTTCTTACCTCGAAATTGCCTCGCTATTCATGTTGAATACATTTGTCTGTTAATTTGAACTAAGCAAGCTGCTAGATCGTTCAGTTTACATCTTGCCTACAGGTTACTGTAGACTATCTGAAATGAGATGTAGGCCTATCAGGGGCTATAGGCTACCTGCCTTAAGCAAACAATGGCAAGTTTAATTAGAAACATAAACCCAGATTTTTGTCTGTAGCCTATGCCTATTGAAAGGACAAGTCAATCTAGCAAATGGGCTATTTATAACGGCTTGTAGTCTTAACATCTGGCACAAAATAGCACAATTGCCAGAAAATAATCTAATATTAGTTTAAAAAAAAAAGATTGTCCAAGTGTTTCTTGCTCAGAGATTTCAAGAACGTCTGTCTAACATTCATCACTCTAACTCTCCTGTCGAATTTATCTATAGTTATGGACATTCTTAAAGGGGATTTATTTAAAATTATACACCTGGTTCGAGCCCTGAATGCTGTATATAAGACCATATACAACGGGTATGACAAAAAAATACTTTAAATATTTACTAATGACGTTGGTAACCAGTTTATAATAGCAATAAGGCACCCCAGAGATTTGTGGTATATGGCCAATATACCATGGCTGTATCCAGGCACTCCATGTTGCGTCATGTCAAGAACCTTAGCCGTGGTATATTGGCCATAATAACATACTCCCTTCTCCTTTATTGTTTAATCATAGCTGTCAAACGAGTTAAATCGACATCCATTGATGGAAATTGATCTGGCGAGTTAAATAAGGGCAAATTAACTTTTCTCTTTCTCAAATGATCTTGTCTCCTTTATTACGTCATGCATGCAATAATTATTATTTTGAGGAAATCCGAATTTTGCTTCCAAGTTACTACGATATTCCTTCGTAATTGTCTCATAACATTATGGAAAAAGGTGTTAATTGTATAAATATGCAGCGGTGTAAAGTACTTAAATAAAAATAATTTAAAGTACTACTTAAGTACATTGTTGTGGTATCTGTACTTTACTATTTATATTTTTTGCAACTTTATTTTACTACATTCCTAAAGAAAATAATGTACTTTTTTACTCCATATATTTTCCCTGAAACTCAAAAGTACTCGTTAGATTTCGAATGCATAGAAGGACAGGAAAATGGACCAATTCACACACTTATCAATTGAACATCCCTGGTCATCTGTACTGCCTCTGATCTAGCAGACTCACTAAACACAAATGCTTTGTTTGTAAATCATGTCTGAGTGTTGGAGTGAGCCCCTGGCTATCCGTAAATTTAAAAAACAAATTATATTGTGCCGTCTGGTTTGCATAATAAGGAATATGAAATCATTTATACTTTTACTTTTGATACTTAAGTATATTTGAGCAATTACATTGACATTTTATAGTTAAGCATATTTAAAACAAAATACTTTTAGACTTTTACTCATGTAGTATTTTACTGGGTGACTTTCACTTTTACTTGAGTCATTTTCTATTAGGGTATCTTTACTTTTACTTAAGTATGACAATTGGGTACTTTTTCCACCACTGTAAATATGGCAACTTCTCTCTTGCTGTGAAAAAAATGGGTCTAGTTTTCAGGCCTTTTGGGTGCGTTTTGAGTAGTCATTGTTCTCAAAATTTGATCCATATCTGGCAAACCTGCACACACCCCTCCGGTCCTCCCCACAACTCACTCACTCAGTAACAGCCTGCCACACTGCCTGACAGTCAGCAGCAGGTCACAGCGAAATATATATATTTTTAAGATAAATTACATTGCGGCCAATACATTTTCACCTGCGACATCGTTTTCAAAGTATCCCAATTTCACGAAAATCGTGGACATGGCAACCTTGACTATAACAGATGTGTGTGCAGCAGCGTGTGTCCACGTGTGACTGTAGAACAGAATGTTCTCTTCCATGAAATCAGAATGAACTCATCCGCCATAGCAGTTCTAAGTGGGCCACTTAAATATCGTCCAGATGTGATGTCAACTCTCAGAGCAGTCATCTGTCGTTTTGCTACCACCTACTGATACTGTATATATTCTTTCAGTGCAGAAAACTGGGAGTGTCGAAAGGAGTGGGCGTTTTGAAATAAACCATAGAATGATAATTGGGGGTTTCAAAAGGAACCATATAAGGAGAAGCAGGGATTTGAGTCTTTTAACACTAGAAGGGCTTGAATTTAATAGGGTCCAGCTGAGTTGTCATCTCTTAGAGCAGTCATCCCTCAGGGTCTCTATACTTCTACCTACTGATATGTCATCTCTCAGTGCAGTGCATCTCTCAGGAGAAGTGCCTTGTCGAAAGGAGTCAACAGCATACTCCCGGATACCCTAGACCCACTCCAATTCGCATACCGCCCCAACAGATCCACAGATGATGCAATCTCAATCGCACTCCACACTGCCCTTTCCCACCTGGACAAAAGGAACACCTATGTGAGAATGCTGTTCATTGACTACAGCTCAGCATTCAACACCATAGTGCCCACAAAGCTCATCACTAAGACAAGGACCCTGGGACTAAACACCTCCCTCTGCAACTGGATCCTAGACTTCCTGACGGGCCGCCCCAGGTGGTAAGGGTAGGCAACAACACATCTGCCACGCTGATCCTCAACATTGGGGCCCCTCAGGAGTGTGTACTTTTTCCCCTCCTGTACTCCCTGTTCACTCACGACTGCGTGGCCAAACACGACTCCAACAACATCATTAAGTTTGCTGACGAGACAACAGTGATAGGCTTGATCACAGACAACAATGAGACGGCCTGTAGGGAGGAGGTCAGAGAACCGGCAGTGTGGTGCCAGGACAACAACCTCCCCTTCATTGTGAGCAAGACAAAAGAGCTGATCGTGGACTACAGGAAAAGGCGGGCCGAACAGGCCCCCATTAACATTGACGGGGCGGTAGTGTCCACATCACCAACAAACTGTCATGGCCCAAACACACCAAGACAGTCGTGGGCACGACAAAACATTTTCCCCTCAGGAGACTGAAAAGATTTGGCATGGGTCCCCAGATCTTCAAAAAGTTCTCCAGCTGCACCATCGAGAGCATCCTGACGGGTTGCATCACCACCTGGTATGCTAGGCATCTGACCGTAAGGCTCTACAGAGGGTAATGCGTACGGCCCAGTACAACACTGGGGCCAAGCTTCCTGCCATCCAGGACCTACAGTATATAATAGGCGGTGTCAGAGGAAAGCCCATAAAATTGTCAGAGACTCCTGTCACGCAAGTCATAGACTGTTTTCTCTGCTACATCACGGCAAGCGGTACCGGATCGCCAAGTCTAGGACCAAAATGCTCCTTAACAGCTTGTACCCCCAAGCCATAAGACTGCTGAAGAATTAACCAAATGCCCACCGACTATTACATTGACCTCCCCCCCATTTGTTTTGTACACTGCTGCTACTCACTCTTTATTATCTATGCATAGTTACTTCACCCCATCCTACATGTACAAATTACCTCAACTAACCTGTACCCCCGCACACTGACTCGGTACCGGTACCCCCTGTATATAGTCTCGTTATTGTTAGGTTATTGTGTTATTTTTAATTATTAATATATATACTGTATATATATTTTTACTTTAGTTTATTTGGCAAACATTTTCTTAACTCTTCTTAAACTGCACTGTTGGTTAAGGGCTTGTAAGTAAGCATTTCACAGTAAGGACTACACCTGTTTTATTCTGCACATGTGACAAATAAAGTTGGATTTGATTTGATTTAACCTAACACTAGAAGCACTGGAATTCCGCAACTACTAGAACTGCCATGACTTGATATTTAAGTTATTATTATTTCAAATATTCAATAATAAATAATACATTGTCAAATTAATGAATTTTATATAAGTTAAGGTAGCTAACGTTAGCTAGCATTTACAAAAAACGTAACGTTACATACATGCAGTGGTGGAAAAAGTAATCAATTGTAATACTTGAGTAAAAGGAAAAGTACCTTAATAGAAAATGAGTCAAGTAAAAGTAAAAGTCACCCATTAAAATTCTACTCAAGTAATAATCTTTGGTTTAAAATATACTTAAGTATCAAAAGTAAAATTATAAATAATTACAATCTTTACACTCACTTTCCTTATTAGGCAAACCAGGGGAACCATTTTCTTGTTTTTTTATTTAAGGATAGCCAGGGGCACACTCCAACATTCAGGCATAATTTGTAAACAAAGCCTGTGTTTAATGAGTCCGCTAGATCAGAGGCAGTAGGGATGACCAGGGATGTTCTGTTGATAAGTGCACGAATTGGACCATTTTCCTGTCCTGCAAAGCATTAAAAATGTAACGAGTACGAACATGAATAATTTTGCACGCCCAATTTTTCAGTTTTTGATTTGTTAAAAAAGTTTGAAATATCCAATAAATGTCGTTCCACTTCATGAGTGTGTCCCACTTGTTGTTGATTCTTCACAAAAAAATACAGTTTTATATCTTTATGTTTGAAGCCTGAAATGTGGCAAAAGGTCGCAAAGTTTAAGGGGGCCGAATACTTTCGCAAGGCACTGTATATCAGACTGGGCTACTACTGTGATTTTAGGAACAACTGGGTGATAATATGTGGTGACTACTGCAGAGAATTGTGCTCCATTGACTAAGCATTGTTTCTCTTTGATGTTAAAGGGATAGTTCACCCAAATTACAAATTACTTATTGGTTTCCGTACCCTGTAAGCAGTCTATGGAAAAGGATGACAGCATCCATGCTTTGGTTTTGTTTCCCATTGCATTATTTCCAAATGCTAACGTTTTAGCATTTGTGGCACAAATAAATTGCAAGTCATTGTACCTTTATTAGCATTTTTTGACATCATGACCAAATCATGAGCTACCCAATCAGTTGAGCTACCCAATCAATTTCAGATACGGATGATTTGAGCTTGATGTGTGAAAAATGTTAATGTAGGTACCATGACTTTCTTCGGATTTGTGCCACAAAAGTTAAAACACTAAAATGTTAGCATTTAAAAACAGTGCCAGGAAAATAAAACCAATGCGTTGATTGCTTTCATACCTTTTCCGTAGACTGCTTACAGAGTAAGGAAACCAATATGTCATTTGGGTGAACTATCACTTTAACAACAAAGTCACAAGTTAGTTATAACATTATTACCGGTGTTCCTGGTAAACACGATACATCGTTTTCATAACACATTGAAAAATAACCTGCCATGGAGACACCATATTTATGTATTCATTTCTTTATTTAATCATGCATGCCAGACATGATCCTATTCATATTGAAGAATACAGATTTGCATTTGCATCCAAATAATCACTACCGTGAGGTCATTTAAAATCTCTCTCTCTCATATCAATTTCACAATGTATTTCTGTACATAATCAGTGGAAGAACTGCATGCATTAAAGGACACTAAATAAAGTGAGACTGCTGGAAGATAAGTCCCCTCAAGTAAAACTACAATATCAGCATTATTGCAGAAATGTGCTTGGACGCCCCTTTAGGATACAAGTAGCCTACTCTCCAACAGACTGAGGGGAAACGAAAACCTCTTTGAATTATAACCATAATCTATCATTCACAAAACTGTATGATACAGTATAGGAAAATATTGAGAAAATACTGTACATTAGGTTTCGTTGGATCGCATTGGCAAAATTCTCGGTATTAGGCTACTGTCATATGTGTCCTCAGACATACAGTACCAGTCAAACGTTTGGACATACCTACTCATTCCAGGTTACATATGGAATCATGTACAGTAGTAACCAAAAACAGTGTTAAACAAATCAAAATATATTTAATACTTTGGATACTTCAAAGTAGCCACCCTTTCACTTGATGAAAGCTATGTACACTTTTGACATTCTCTCAACTAGCTTCATGAGGTAATCTCCCTTAATGCATTTCAATTAACAGGTGTGCCGTGTTATAGGTTAATTTGTGGAATTTCTTTCCTTAATGCGTTTATGCCAATCAGTTGTGATGTGGCAAGGTAGGGTTGGTATACAGAAGATAACCCTATTTGGTATAAGACCAAGTCCATATTTTGGCAAGAACAGCTCAATCATCCGTCCTCAAACCAATTGAGATGGTTTGCGATGAGTTGGAGCGCAGAGTGAAGGAAAGGCAGCCAACAAATGCTCAGCATATGTGGGAACTCCTTCAAGGTGAAGCTGGTTGAGAGAATGCCAAGAGTGTGCAAAGCTGTCATCAAGGCAAAGGTTGGCTACTTGAAGAATCTAAAATCTAAAATATATTTGGATTCGTTTAACACTTTTTTAGTCCCATACGTGTTATTTCATAGTTTTGATGTCTTCACTATTGTTCTACAATGTAGAAAATAGTAAAAATGTACAAAAAAAACCTTGGATGAGTAGATGTGTCCAAACTTTTGACTGGTACAGTACATAGATCTCCCTTTTATTTGATATCGTAGTGTATTGTACAACAGAGCAAACATTTACAGAGCATTTACACATGATTTAGAAGTGCTATGGACATGTTTGTCCTTGCATGCCTCCTTTCCATAAGGAAAACAAAAATACTTATTTTGTCCCCGTGAGTGCTAAGAGCCCATTCACTGAGGTTAATTAAAGGACCCAGGATCCAAACCAGTGCCTGGACTGAAACCCAAAGGGGAACCAGACCTTATCACCTTATCACTCTTCTATTGCAATGCAATGTTCCTTCAACGAGTGTGTTCAATGGTGTTCAGACATCTTTTGAACAGTTTGTTCACTTTTTTAAACTTTAGCTTATTTATTTACGAAACATTTTGTAAAAGTGAACAATTCCGTGTATTGTGAGACAAAACCGCACCAACAACTAACAACATGAGAATCCAACATTGTGCAGTTTTCTTTTCATGACTATATGAACCCTGCACCTGAAAGTTGTTGGATGTTCTTACACTGGTTTTGAACAAAAGCACAAGCTGAACGGAATATTCTTCACACTTTGTGATTGTATTAAAGCTCATTGTTGGTTTTAGTTGGTTTTACCTTTGACTCCTGTGTCCACAAAAGGGGCGGGAGGGTTTGGTTTCATGGAACACAACTGAAGAGAGAGGTCATTTTACATTTCCTTACACACAAAAATCTAAGGTCCCAAGAGAATTTGGGTTGAATGCATACGCACAGTGATTAGCGGAGGCCTGTCTGCTCAAGAGAGATTGGAATATTCCTTACTTTACAACACATTTCCTCCATCTGCCGAGTGTCACTTGCACATCTACATCCTTACAAAACAAAGAAGCAGTTTAGGAAACGTGTGAAAATACCCATTCAATAATATTGGACATTGATAAGGCAAATGAAACATTCAGACCAAGAGTGAAGATACACAGAGAGCAGCCAGTCCCCCCCATCTCCAAAAAAACTATCAAAAGGCAAAGAGTGCCAGTGTCACCTCCTAGGTCTATCTCCTAGGTCTATCTCCTAGGTCTTGCACATGTTCTTAGCCATGAAATCAATGTTTTTCTCCAGTGTACGACAAAACGCTGTAACCACTTGGACTGCATTATCCCCACAGTTAAGAAATTCAGGAAAATAATACCATGGGTCCTAATTGTGTAACTAGATTCGCGAGAAAAGTTACAAACAAAATAAATGTGCAGATTTCATGTAAAAGTTTTAATTACTGTGATTTTCAAATAGCCACTCCATGCTTGAAAGGCACCCTCAGTTTGGTAATGCTTGTAGAGGAGTATTGCTTTAAAATATCCAACTTACATTAAAAAATATATTTTTCTTTCTCTTTGACAGCTGCTCAAGAACATACAATATAAACAAATGATTCAATACTTGTGATTGCAATGTACAATATAGTAATTAATCACATGATATATTAAGTAAACCATATAATACATCAGTGCTTATAGGTGACACCTTTTATACATGTTAAAAGCTTGTAATAATTCAATACTTTAAATTTGACAAAATAGCACTGAGAAGGTATAAATTATCAGTTCGTCAACAGCCATTCAATTATTAATTGTAAGCAAAAAATAGGGCAATATAAGCAATCAAAACAATTGCAATGTAATTAAATTAAAGTGATGTAATACTGATCAAATATAAAACACAAACGTATCTCATTTTTTGAGAACCTGTGATGTAAATGTTACTCATCTAGTTCCATCTTTACAAACATGTGGTAACAGGCATTCCACACCAGTCAGATTATTATGCGTTGTAATAAATTAAGGGATTTAAAAAAACACTGGTTCTCTGCCATTTCTTGTTTATATTAACTTGAAAGGAGTCTCTACCTCTCATAAAATGCATACGATTCATAGACTCTTTTGCAAATGTTTCAAATAACTCCATCTTGTGGAATTCAGTTATCTAACTATTCTCTTCTAGCCTACTCATACATACAGTATTTTGTAGTCCTACACATTTTTGCAGACAATTTTCTGCCGGTTTAAGTTTAAGCATTCTAGGTGATTACATTGGTTAGTCTGGTGCTTCAATTTGAATAGAAGAAATCATGAATGACTGCAAAAAAAAGGTAAGAAGGACGGAGCCAAAGTTAGTTCATAGGCCAGTGTCTGTCTAGCTTTCCAGCCTCCTCATCCTGAAGCTCACTATTCATACCGGACAGGAGATTAAAATGTCTGGCTACTTGAGACTGATGTCAGACCCAAGCAACAGAATGCTGCTGCCACAGAAATGAAAGGAATGGGTATTATTACCAGTCATGTATGATGTCATGTATGATGTTTGGTTGCTAAAAAGGCTACTTTAATCGTTTTGATTTTGAAGTGTTGCAATTTCATAGTGGGCATACTGCTTAGGATGAAGGACTCTCCAAATAGGGTCACAGCTCCCTCTTGTGTCCAGTTCTGAGTTTTTTTTACTGAGAAAAGGCGATCTAAGGGAAATACTTATAACATTGGGATGGTGCTGGTGCTATCAAACAATCTGTTACATTAGAGGAATTGTTTTGGATTTCCTTCACCCATTCCATACACCTTGAGTGCATGTATGATTATGTGTGTGTGCGTGTTTACTCCTCTACACTGTAGGCCACAGTGACAATAAACCCACGTGACTGGGGATTGGACAACGCAAGTAAATAGATAGACACTTACGATGAGTCTACATTTAACTAAATATTCCATCTTACTTGTTACTGAGGTCATGTAGGTAATATATTTTAGTGCCCTGGAACTCTGTTGGGTCAATGCTACCTGACTGTCAGTGTGCATGGATTTTAAATCAGGGACATGCATTATACATAATAGAGCCCTATTATATCCAGAAATTCAACCTGCACCACCAGTTTGGGGTGGCAGGTAGCCTAGTGGTTAGAGTGTTGGGCCAGTAACCGAAAGTCTGCTGGATTGAATCCCCTAGCTGACGAGGTAAAAAGCTGCCGTTCTGCCGCTGAACAAGGCAGTTAACCCACTGTTGCCCAGTAGGCTGTCATTGTAAATAAGAATTTGTTCTTAACTGACTTGCCTAGTTAAATAAAGGTTCAATTAAAAATAAACATTAAAAAAACGTTTGACTGTTCTCTATGTGTGTTCTACTACAGTCACTACTGCTGTAATCTAGTTCACCTGATCCTTCCCCCTAATGTTCAGATGGTCTGGTGGACCAAAGCTTCCAACATGGCCTTCATTAACCCAATAGAACGATCAGGAAAAAGTCCTGACCCATAGCCATTGGCTTTATTTCTAATCAATCACCTCCCTCCGAACACCTCAGCTCTCCACAAGTTTTTTTTTATTTCGGAGCCATGACTATTTTTCAATACCACATAGGCCAGATTTTAGTAGTTGGCGTTTCAGGCTTATATGCGATACGTACAATTACCCTGGAGACTAGGTTACAAATTATGCTGCTGTTGTAGCATGCAGTTACAGTAGCATGCAGTGCTATGTCTGTGGTGGAAGCACAAAAGCAAAGAGTCATATCCATGGGTATGGGCGGTTTAAGGGCAAAGAGAAAATAAGGAGAACCTGAGGAAATTTGGCAATACTGACCTACAGTCATATATTGTCAGGTGGCCAAGTTGATCATTTTCTAAAGACTCTGGCTAACCTGTTATTAGTCCCCAAAAAAATCTATATACTTTCTATGTGGACTAGACTAGTGTTCTGTGACATGTGATGCATTAGTGTGTTGACTTGACAAAAAAAATGGTACACAGACACGGTACATAGCCTCCATTACCAAACACGCAATGAGAGTCAGCTTGAGGAGGAGGTAAGAACTACCCTAGCTTCATAGCACTTTGTTTAAGACTGGTAGGTTCCCTCCCCATAGACTTTGCTTTCCCCCCAGCCAGCCCTATGGTCCTGTGTAACAGAATGTGCCCTGTCCCATTGTTGTTCCCTTCATAATTGTCACGTGTAGTTGTGTCTGCTGTTGAAGCTGCGGAACGCAGAGGGGGTGGTCAGCTTCCTCATGGAGAGGCTGTCTGTCTTGGCGTCAGACCGCGCCCCAGACTTGCTCCTCAGGAAGGGGTTCCTGGGTTCCCCCAGAACCCCATGGTCTGCACCCCTCTCCATCCTCTCACTGACCGACAGGCTTTTTCTGTGGGGAGGAGGTGCCAAGGATGGGTGGGAGGAGTCGTCTGAGGAGCAGCTGTTGGCTCGTTCCAGCCTGGAGAAGGGCGAGCAGAAGGGGGTTCCACTCGCCCCTCCTAAGCCACTCCCTGTGCGACGGGGCTCGGGGGCAGGGACCATTTCCTCTAGGTCTTCAGGTTCTGACTCTGTGTGGCTGAGCTCGGCCTCGCGCTCTGGGTGGGAGGAGCTCATGTCAGGGGGCTTGTCAAAGGGGAATGAGGTGGAGCCTCCGGGGGAGTGGCAACAGTCGTCGGTGGAGTAAGGGGCAGAGACACACCTGGTGTCTATGCAGTCGGTGATGCTGGAGTACTCAGCCGCTTTGACCTGAACTCCTGCCCCTAGGCCTCCATAGCACCCTCGCGGTGTGAACATGAGGCTGTGAGACTTGACCAGCTGAGGCTCTTCCAGGTAGCCCCCGCCGCCAGTGGACAGGTAGCGGCTGCTTTTGGAGCGCTCCAGCAAGCCCGCTGATGGTGGAGGAGAGGGGTCCAGTTCCCAGAGCGGCACAGTGTTATCTGGGAGCAGGTTGGCGGAGCATAGTGACAGGTCTGCAGCCACGCTGTCCTCGAACACGGCCCCACCCTCAGAGTGTCTGTCGCCCAACCCGCTGCCTCCACCATAGTCCCTCCCGCTCGACAGCACCGCCTCCATAATCTCAGAGTGGAGCGAGGAGTCAGGCCGGAGGGGAGGGGCCATCCTCAGTGGGTCGAAGAAGACCTTGGCTGGCCCCTCCTCCTCGGATGCCGACACAAAGATGTCGACGCAGGAAGAGGGGCGGTGCTGCTGGGAGACGGACAGCGTGGCCAGTGGGAGGGGCTTAGACTCCTTGGGGGCAGAGCACAAGGCCACCGACTGTGAACTATTGGCTCGTTGCAGGCTGAAGGAGTGCTCCTTGAGGAAACGGTGAGCCCGGTCGGCCCCGGCTCGCTCGCGACCTCCCCCCACGTAGAAAGAGTGGCTGCGTGTGCGCATGGCCAGACTGGTGGGGGAGGGCGGCGATATGGAGCCCTCTGCACCTTCATTGAGTCGGTAGGAGTTCCCCTCTTGGCTGTTGAAGCTGCTCTGGCGCAAAAAGTATGCTGCATCTGGGCACTCACCCTGACGCAGCACGTAGGCTGAGTCTGTGCAGTCGGAGGAGGTGCGAGAGCGGGCCTTGTTGACCTCTCCCTGCTCCACTCCCGTGACTCGCTCCAGAGCCACAGCAATCCGACCAATCAGCTCCTCCATCTGGGCCAGACGGATGTCCACGGTCTGTAGAGATGCCTTCATGAAATGTTCTCTCTCATTCACCTCCTCCAGACGCATAGCCATATTCTCCACTCTGCAACAGACAGAGAAGAGAGAGAGAAAGAGAGAAGAGAGAAAGCGGAGAGAGAAGGGAGATGGAGGGGGGGGGAGAGAGAGAGAGGAGGGGGGGAGAGAGAGAGAGAGAGAGAGAGGAGCGGGTGGGAGGGAGAGAGAGAGAGAGAGAGGAGGGGGAGAGAGAGAGAGAGGAGGGGGAAGGGGGAGAAAAAGAAGGGTGAGTGAGAGAGAGGGGGGTGAGAGAGAGGAGGGGGTGAAAGTGATTATATTGTCCATGACTGGAAATAATGGCAGCAAAGTAAGAGCCTATCATGTGATGTACTTAAAGAATAAGTTATTTTTTTTAGAACCAAATAAAAATATTTGAACCAAATAATGGCATGTTATAGAAAAGTCGAGACACTGTTTTTGAGAAACTTACCCAAACCAGCAAATCACTTCTTCATTCTCATTGTGTAGTATGGGGGACGGAAAAAAAACATGAACAAAGGCTCAAAATGCACCCAAATACATCATTTTAGAAACGGCAAAGCCCTCAGTACGCTGATGCAAGTCTTTAGCTTTTGTACTCATGAAATTGTGTCGTTCCGAAATTTATCCGCAACATTATATTCCACTTTTTTGCGACTCTACCAATACCGCGTCGTCCATTCTACGGGTAACTGTGAAAATAAAGGAAACACTTGAATAAATTAGGGACACAAAGTATATTGACAGCATGCAGAGCTTCCACACAGGAAGTTCCAGACACTTGTAGAATCTGTGCCAAGGTGCATTGAAGCTTTTCTGGCGGCTCGTGGTGGCCCAATACCCTATTAATGTGTTTCCCTAATTTTGGCAGTTACCTGTAGCAGCAGGCTACACGGAGAATGGAACAGATGGATAGCGGAAATTACTCAAGTTGCACAAAACTGAATATTAAATTGTGGATAAAGTTCGTAATGACACAATTTTATGTATACAACATCTAAAAACCTGCATCACTATACTGAGAGTTTCTAAAAGGACGTATTTGGGTGTTTTTGGAACCTTTGTTCATGTATTTTTCCTACACTGTGAGGATGAGGAAGTGATTTGCTGACAAAAAGGAAGAGCCTACATCACGTGTTGTACTTAAGCATGACAGGATTGTGTTTTCTCATGTCCAACCTCTCTGACGTCACTCGGATCCTCTCGTCATTCGAAGAGTTGAAGCGGTCATCTTTCTCACGGAAGTACTCCTCAATACACTGCTCCTCAAAGTCATGCACTTTCTTCAGCTCGTCTTCAGTGATGAAGAGCTCTGTGATGGAAGGATGATGAAAAGCAAGGAAGGATAAGCAGAAATGGAAGGATAAGCAGAAACGAGGAAGGATAGATCAATCTATCGCTAGAGGACTCCTGATATCTCAAGGAGCGATAAGTATAGTTTTTGTCTTAATCTGCTGTTGTCTAGTACTGTCTTTTTGCTAGCTACCCAACTAACAATTCTAGGGAGAGATAACGTTTTAATAATGTTACTCTTAATGTTCCCCTAAAGTCTGAGTGTCCAGTTTATTTTTGGATGCAATTTTCAGACATTCACAGAAGTGGTGACAGCATAACACAATCATCCAAACCAGAAAATGTAGGCTACAACAGTCCTAGTGCTAACTGAGGAAAGATTGAGGTAACAGAATATGTCATATTTAGCTAACTCCCGGCTGACAGAAACCATAATATGAATTAGCTAATAGAAAGGACTATTTTCAATTCATCACATCATCGGTGTGCTCACCATTGATCCAAATAATTGAGTAAAACACTTTCTAAAAAATCTAAAGAAATCCGACGACGGGTAGTTTGTGCGCGCCGCCAAGTATATATTTTTTGGGGGTCAACCAAAGATAGGCAGAGGAGATGAGTTTGGTCTGTTTGCAGCATGTTGAAGGGGGTTTGTCATCTACATCATTCACTTCCGGAGGTTTACTCGAAAGATGAGTGAACCATCCTTCACCTCATTTTGTTACTACATCTTAATTAAATTCTGACAGACTTTTACGTGACACCCAGGATGCATTGTATAACGCCAACAAACATGGCGCCACACATAAATATTTTAGCATTAGCTCATTAAAATCAGTACAACTTTCAAAAAACTATTTTATACACATCATATGTGTCCATTACTATCTACGCAAGAATCGGAATACATGATTTGTCACCAGTACTTGAAAACAGTAAATGCATTATACTCCAAACATACATACGTTGTGCTACAATAGAAATGACAACACGATATACAGAAAATAAGGCACTTACTTTGATTGGAATTAGCACGTCCAAAGTTATTATTTGTAAAGAAAACAACAATGAAGGCAAAAAAAATGTGCAAGGGGAAAAAAAGTTTGTGTTAGACTACGTAAATGTCTGCATACTTGATCAGGGGAAACACTGGGGTGATGCTTGAAATCTCATTGAAGAGATTAGTTCATCCTGTTCAGTAAAGCCGCAAACATAAATTGTCCGCAACAGTGAAATGGGCTACTTCTATGTGAATTAATGAGGTGGAACACACCTCAATTCAAGCTGTTGTTAGAAAATAAAACTTGTTAGAAAATAATTTCAAATTGACAAGATGAAATATAGCCTACAGATAATTAGTGTCTTGGTTTGTGGGGGAAAATGTGTTAACTGTCCTGTTGTGTAACAATCACATGTTGGAACAATGAGCGCATTCTGACATCTCGCATATCACAAAACTCACTCTGGGCTACCGTTAGAGATATTTGGAACTCACATGCGAAAAGGTTAAATACTTGTGGGAAGTTGCTATAGACCACCAAGTGGTACCAAGTGGTAATATGTGTGAAGTACTTCATAATGTATGTGATATCAACAGAGAGGTATATTTTCTGGGTGACCTAAATATTGACTGACTTTCATCAAGCTGTCCACTCAAAAAAAGCATTGAACTGTAACCAGTGCCTGCCATCTCATTCAGGTTATCAGTCAAACTACCATGGGAGTTACAAACAGCACAGGAATGAAATCATCCACATGTATTGATCACATCTTTACTCATGCTTCAGAAATCTGCTTCAAAGCATTATCCAAATCAACCAGATACAGTGATCATAATATAGTAGCCATATCTAGGAAAACCAAAGTTCCAAAGGTTGGGCCTAGTATAGTGTATAAGAGGTCATACAATACGTTTATTAGTGATTCCTACACTTTGTTGAAGATGTAAAGAATATTGTCTGGTTTGTCGTATGTAATGAGGAACAACCAGACTCTGCACTTGACACATTTATGAAATTGCTTATTCCAGTTACTCATAAGCATGAACCCATTAAGAAAATTACTGTAACGATATATAGATAAATGATACTGTATAAAGAATGGTAGTAAAAAGCTTTGAGCACCTTAAATTACATGTTGGGCAAAAAGGCAAACTCAGCTCAATCATTCTTTGAATAAGATGGCTCATTAACTACTTTAATGATTTCTTTCCATTGGCAAGATTAGCAAATTTAGTCATAACCTGCCAGCAACAAACACCAACCCTACACATCCAAGTACATTATAACTGACCAAATTACGAAAGGCTAGCATTGTCATTTTGAATTCCATAACGTGACTTTGGAAGAGGCAATTTTTTTGTACATTCTTTGAGCAATGACAAGCCACCTGGGTCTGACAACTTGGATGGAAAATTACTGAGGATAATAGTGGATGATATTGTCATTCTTACTTGCCATATCTTCAATCTAAGCCTACAAGAAAGTGTGTGCCCTCAGGCCTGGAGGGAAGCAAAATTAATTCCGCTAAATAGTAAAGCCCCCTTTACTGGCTCAAATAGATGACCAATTAGCCTGTTACCAACCCTTAGTAAACTTTTGTAAAACATGTTTAGAGCAGATTCAATGCTATTTTATTGTAAACAAATTGACAACAGACTTTCAGCACGGCAGTTCAACATGCACGGAAGTTACACAATTGAATGATGATTGACTGAGAGAAATTGATGGGAGCTGTTTTGTTAGACTTCAGTGCGGCTTTTGACATTATCGATCATAGTCTGCTACTGGAAAATACGTATGTGTTACAGCTTTATTGTGGATAAAGAGTTACATGTCTAACAGAACACAAAGGGTGTTCTTTAATGGAAGCCTCTCCAACATAATCCATCTTAAAATCATTCCCCAGGGCAGCTGTCTATGCACCTTACTTTTCAAAATCTTTACTAATGACTTGCCACTTTGAGTAAAGCCAGTGTATATACAGTATGCAGATGACTCAACACTATACACGTCAGCTACTACAGCGAGTGAAATCACTGCAACACTTAACAATGAGCTGCAGTCAGTTTCAGAATGGGTGGCAAGAAATAAGTTAGTCCTAACTTGAAAGCTAAAAGCATTGTATTTGGGACAAATCATTCACTAAACCCTAAACCTCAACCTAATCTTGTAATGAATAATATGGTAATATAGCAAGTTGGGGAGACATGTTGATGCAACAGTAGCTAAGATGGGAAGAAGTCTGTCCATAAGGCGCTGCACTGCCTTAACAACACTTTCAACAAGGCAGGTCCTACAGGCCCTAGTTTTGTCGCACCTGGACTACTGTCCAGTCGTGTGGTCAGGTGCCACAAAGTGGGACTTAGGAAAATGCCAATTAGCTCAGAACAGAGCAGCATGGCTGGCCCTTAACTGTACACAAAGAGCTAACATTAAAAATATGCATGTCAATCTCTAATGGGTCAAAGTAGAGGAGAGATTGACTTCATCACTACTTGGTTTTATAAGAAATATTGACATGTTGAATGACACCCATGCATACTCTACAAGACATGCCACCAGAGGTCTCTTCACAATCCCCTAGTCCAGAGCAGACTATAGTAGGTGTACAGTCGTACATAGAGCCATGGCTGCATAGAACTCTATTCCACATCAGGTAACTGATGCAAGCATTAGAATCTGATTTAAAAAACAGATAAAAAATACACCTTATGGAACAGTGCGGACTGTGAAGAGAGACACACACAGGCACAGACCCACGCGTACACATGCTAACACACACACTCTACACACATGTACACACATGTACACATGGATTTTGTATTATAGATACAGTATTGATTTTGTATTGTAGATACAGTATGTGGTAGTAGAGTAGTGGCCTGAGGGCACGAACTTAATGTGTTGTGAAAAGTGTTATGAAATGTAATATTTTTAATTGTATATAACTGCCTTAAATTTGCTGGACCCCAGGAAGAATAGCCGCTACCTTGGCAGCAGCTAATGGGGATCCTTAAAAAATACAATACCCAGTGGTACGGGTTCCGTTAGTTACTCCCTGAGGCAAGTTCACTATGAAGGTGGGGGTGGTAAACCCTTTACCAGTATCGTTACTGCTAGGGAGAGATTGTAACCTATTCGAGTGTTTGTGGTGGAGTAAATCAGAACTCCCCCAAGCCCGTGCCGGTGCGAATACGCAATGTGAAGCAGTCCCTGGCACTCTCAGAGAAAACACATCCCCAAAAGGCACGCACCTGCCGTGTGTGGAGTGATGGTAGCTACAATAGTCATTTACAACATTAACAATGTCTACACTGTATTTCTGATCAATTTGATGTTATTTTAATGGACATAAGTGACCGCAAACATTTGAACGGTAGTGTATCTCAACTGGTATGCCATCCAGCCCTAGAGTATTCCCAGACTTAAAGGCTTTATTTGTGTAACAGTATAAGTTTAGACCGTCCCCTCGCCCATACCCGGGCGCGAACCAGGGACCTTCTGCACACATCAACAACTGACACCCACGAAGCATCGTTACCCATCGCTCCACAAAAGCCGCGGCCCTTGCAGAGCAAGGGGAACTACTACTTCAAGGTCTCAGAGCAAGTGACGTCACCGATTGAAACGCTATTTAGCGCACACTGCTAACTAAGCTAGCCGTTTCACATCCGTTACATTTGCAAGAACTTTCTCCTCTGTAATTTGGCCTTCACATAAGTCTTTATGTACAGCTGTTAATTTGACATTATCAATAGAAAAAAAAATATCTTTCAAAAGATCGTTTGGCAAATCATGGGTGACTGTCATTTGTAACAAGTTTCAGTACATTATTCTTTGTAGCATTTCTATGTTTAAGATTAAAAATAATGGTGCAGTGTTCTCCATATTACATCCAGTTTGCTTTATTTTTTATAACATATTACACTTGATCTTTCTTGAATATATTCCACCAGTTCCTTTAATTTTTCCTATAACTTATTCTGTGCCTCTATTGTACAGTTTTTATTGCTATCTATCTGTACTGTTGGTCCTTCTATTTGTGAACTTTTTGACCTATATTGCTTTTGCTTTAAGTACGAGTATTGAATTGCATGGCCTCTAAAGGCACATTTAAAAGTACCCCACACAAAGGGGATCTGCTGTAACTATGTTATATCTGAAAAAGTCTGTTATAAATTCTTCTGTTCTAGTTAAAAACAAGTTTCTGTTTTTTTACCCCTTTTTCTCCCCAATTTCGTGGTATCCAATTGGTAGTTACAGTGCGGACTCAAGAGAACTGAAGCTCGAGAGCTGTGTGTCCTCCGAAACACAACCCAGCCAAGCCGCGCTGCTTCTTGACACAATGCCCCCTTAACCCGGAAGCTAGCCTCACCAATGCGTTGGAGGAAACACCTGGCGACTGTGTCAGCGTGCATTGCGCCCAGCCCACCACAGGAGTCGCTAGTACACGATGGGACAAGAACATCCCTGCCAGCCAAACCCTCGCCTAACCTGGACGACGCTGGGCCAATTGTGCGCCGCCCCATGGGTCTTCCGTTTGTGGCCGGCTGCGACAGGGCCTGGACTCGAACCAGGATCTCTAGTGGCACAGCTTAGACCACTGCGCCACTCGGGAGGCCCGTCATTAAATAGGCCCATGTGGAAATTCTGTAAGATTAATGTATATGCCAATTATTTAATGGTCTGACCGCATTCTGCCCGCTATCAACACTTTTTAAACTTTTGGTGCCAGCGAGAATTACATAAAAAAGTGATGAAAACGACTAGCTTGATTGAGCCTCCACCATGTATATCTCACTAGGTATTGTTTTTCTTACATTTAGATTTCAGGGAGAATTTCACTGTAAATGTACAGCATTATACTGGCACCAGAGTTGCCAGCTTAATACTGTAATTTTGCTTTACAGTAGAGATGCTGTAATACATTTTACAATACTATTTTCCTTACTCTAAAATATATTACCTCATCTCTGCTGTAAAGCAAAATTACATTATTAAGTTGGCAACTCTGCTGCCAGTAAATGCTGTAAATTTACAGGGAAAGGTTTTAGTGTATTGCCCACCAGCTGCCCTTAAAGTCCTCAATGAGCTTGACACCTAGATAGGCTCATTTCCTGATGATGGCGCACCGCTCATTGTACTCGGTGACTTCAACCTCCCGACGTCTGCCTTGGATTACTTTCTTTCCACCTTTCCCCCCCTTGCCTCTTTTCACCTCACCCTTTCCCAATCTCCTCCCACTCACAAAGCAGGAAATACGCTTGACCTCATTTATACTAAAGGCTGTTCGCCTACTAATCTCACTGCCAACACCCTCCAGGTCTCTGATCTCTACTTTGTTACCTTTTCTGTCTCCTTCTCCTCCACCCCTTCCCAATCATCCTCTACCCAGATGGTCATGCACCGCCGCCATCTTCGCTCTCTCTCTCCCATTACTCTCTCCTCTTCTATCCAATCATCTCTCCTTTCTGCTAAATCCTTCTCCATCCTGTCTCCTGATTCTGCCTCTTCAAACCTACTCCCCTCCCTTTCTGCATTCTATGACTAGGACTGTCCCCTTTCCTCACGGTTGGCTCGGCCCTCCCTTGCTGCTCCATGGCTGAGTGACTCATTGCGTGTTTGTGGGCAGCTGAGCAAAAATGGAGGAAAACTTAACTTCCGGGAAGACCTATCATCCTTTCACTCCCTCCGCTCTACCTTCTCTTTCTCTGTATCAACTGCTAAAGCCACTTTCTATCACTGTAAATTTCAAGCTTCTGCCTTTAACCCTAGGAAACTCTTTTCCACCTTCTCCTCCCTGTTTAATACCCCCCTGCAGATGACTTTGCCAACCACTTTGAAAAGAAGGTTTACAGCATCCGCTCCTCATTCACTCAGTCTATTGAGTCCACTGGTCCCACTCAAAACTACCCTACGCCTCGACCTTTTTCACCCTTCTCTCTCCAGATGAAATCTGTAACTAGTGAGGCCCAGCCGCCCGACAACCTGCCTGCCCACTTGACCCCATCCCCTCCACCCTTCGCCAGACTATCTCTGGAAACCTTCTCCCATTCCTCACTTCCTTCATCAACTCATCACTGACCACTGGCTGCATCCCCTCTGACTTCAAAATGGCTAGTCAATCCCCTCGACCCCATTGACGTTAAACTACAGACCGGAATCCTTCTTTCTTTTCTTTGCAAAACACTTAAGTGTGCTGTGTGTGACCAACTCTCTCTCTATCCCTCCCTAACCAGTCAGGCCAAAAGATGGGTCACTCAACAGAGACCGCTCTCCTCTGTGTCACAGAGGCTCTCCGCACTGCCAAAGCTGACTGTCTCTTCTCTGTTCTCATCCTGACACCGTGAACCATCAGATCCTCCTCTCCACCCACTCAGGGCAGGGTGTCTCTGGCTCTGCACACTCTTGAATTGCATCCTACCTAGCAGGCCGCTCCTACCAGGTGACGTGTAGAGGATCTGTATCTGCACGACGTACTCTCACTACTGGTGTCCCCCAGGGTTCAGTTCTAGGCCCTCTTTTTTATACACCAAGTCACTTGTCTCCGTCATATAACTCACATGGTCTCTCCTATCATTGCTATGCGACACCCAGGTGGCGACATGCTTCTCCGAGTGCCTGGCAAATATCTCAGCTTTGATGTCGGCCCACCACCTCAAGCTCAACCTCAACAAGATGGAGCTCCTCTGCTCGACTGCTCCAAGACATCTCCATCATGGTTGGCAACTCTGCTGTGTCCCCCTCCCAGAGTGAAACAAACCTTGGCGTGACCCTGGACAACACCCTGTAATTCTCTAACATCTAAGCAGTGACTCGATCATGCAGGTGTCATGTATTGTCATGTTGTGTCTTGTTTCTGTCCTTTCCCTTCACCCTGTCTCCCTCTGCTGGTCGTTATTAGGTTACCTTTTCTCCCCCTCTTTCCCCCAGCTGTTCCTTGTCTCCTCCTAACTACCTCGTCACCCCTTTTTCCACCTGTTCCCTTTTTCCCTCTGATTAGTCCTCTATATCTCTCTCTGTTTTTGTTCCTGTCTTTGTCGGATTCTCGTTTGTGTTACTCATGCCTGAACCAGACTATCGTCGTGTTTGCTGCAACCTTGTCCTGTCCTGTCGGAATCTGCCTGTTCATCTAACCTTGTCCTGTCCTGTCGGAATCTGCCTGTCCATCTGAGCCTACGTGTGTTTCGTCATTAAAGTAACTCTGTTTTGTTAATTCGCTTTTGGGTCCTCATTCACGCACCATAACAGAAGAATCCGACCAAGAATGGACCCAGCGACTTCGGATCCTCTCCACTCTGCCGTCGAGATCCAGGGAGCGATGCTAGGCAGACACGAGCAGGAATTGTCTGCTGCTCGACATGCCGTTGAGACCCTGGCCACCCAAGTCTCCAACCTCACAGAACAGGTTCACCATCTCCGCCTCGATCCACTGGCCACTTCCAGGGCTTTCGAATCTCCGGAGCCCAGAATCAATAACCCGCCGTGTTACTCTGGGGAGCCCACTGAATGCCGCTCGTTCCTCACCCAGTGTGATATTGTGTTTTCTCTCCAGCCCAACACTTACTCCAGGAGCACTGCTCGTGTCGCCTACGTCATATCTCTCCTTACTGGACGGGCTCGTGAGTGGGGCACGGCAATCTGGGAGGCAAGGGCTGAGTGTACTAACCAGTATCAGGACTTTAAGGAGGAGATGATACGGGTTTTTGATCGATCTGTTTTTGGGGAGGAGGCTTCCAGGGCCCTGTCTTCCCTATGTCAAGGTAATCGATCCATAACAGACTACTCTATTGAGTTTCGCACTCTTGCTGCCTCCAGTGGCTGGAACGAGCCGGCTTTGCTCGCTCGTTTTCTGGAGGGTCTCCGCGCAGAGGTAAAGGATGAGATTCTCTCCCGGGAGGTTCCTTCCAGCGTGGATTCCTTGATTGAACTCGCTATTCGCATTGAGCGACGGGTTGATCTTCGTCACCGAGCTCGTGGAAAGGAGCTCGCGTTCTCCGTTGCCCCCCTCTCCGCATCACTACCATCTTCCTCTGCCGGCTCGGGTGCTGAGCCTATGCAGCTGGGAGGTATCCACATCTCGACTAAGGAGAGGGAACGGAGAATCACCAACCGCCTCTGTCTCTATTGCGGTTCTGCTGGTCATTTTGTCACTTCATGTCCAGTAAAAGCCAGAGCTCATCAGTAAGCGGAGGGCTACTGGTGAGCGCTACTACTCCTGTCTCTCCTTCAAGATCCTGCACTACCTTGTCGGTCCATCTACGCTGGACCGGTTCGTCAGCTTCCTGCAGTGCCTTAATAGACTCTGGGGCGGAGGGCTGTTTTATGGACGAGACCTGGGCTCGGGAACATGACATTCCTCTCAGACAGTTAAGGGAGCCCACGGCCTTGTTCGCCTTGGATGGTAGTCCTCTCCCCAGGATTCAGCGTGAGACGCTACCTTTAACCCTCACTGTCTCTGGTAATCATAGCGAAACCATTTCTTTTTTAATTTTTCGTTCACCTTTTACACCTGTTGTTTTGGGCCATCCCTGGCTAGTTTGTCATAATCCTTCTATTAATTGGTCTAGTAATTCTATCCTCTCCTGGAACGTCTCTTGTCATGTGAAATGTTTAATGTCTGCTATCCCTCCTGTTTCCTCTGTCTCTTCTTCACAGGAGGAGCCTGGTGATTTGACAGGGGTGCCGGAGGAATATCACGATCTGCGCACGGTGTTCAGTCGGTCCAGGGCCACCTCTCTTCCTCCACACCGGTCGTATGATTGTAGTATTGATCTCCTTCCGGGAACCACTCCCCCCCGGGGTAGACTATACTCTCTGTCGGCTCCCGAACGTAAGGCTCTCGAAGATTATTTGTCTGTAGCTCTTGCCGCCGGTACCATAGTCCCCTCCTCCTCTCCCGCCGGAGCGGGGTTTTTTTTTGTTAAGAAGAAGGACGGGTCCCTGCGCCCCTGCATAGATTATCGAGGGCTGAATGACATAACAGTGAAGAATCGTTATCCGCTTCCTCTTATGTCTTCAGCCTTCGAGATCCTGCAGGGAGCCAGGTTTTTCACTAAGTTGGACCTTCGTAACGCTTACCATCTCGTGCGCATCAGGGAGGGGGACGAGTGGAAGACGGCGTTTAACACTCCGTTAGGGCACTTTGAATACCGGGTTCTTCCTTTCGGCCTCGCTAACGCTCCAGCTGTCTTTCAGGCATTAGTCAATGATGTCCTGAGAGACATGCTGAACATCTTTGTTTTCGTTTACCTTGACGATATCCTGATTTTTTCACCGTCACTCCAGATTCATGTTCAGCACGTTCGACGTGTCCTCCAGCGCCTTTTAGAGAATTGTCTTTTTGTGAAGGCTGAGAAGTGCACTTTTCATGCCTCCTCCGTCACATTTCTCGGTTCTGTTATTTCCGCTGAAGGCATTAAGATGGATCCCGCTAAGGTCCAGGCTGTCATTGATTGGCCCGTCCCTAAGTCACGCGTCGAGCTGCAGCGCTTTCTCGGCTTCGCGAACTTCTATCGTCGTTTCATCCGTAATTTCGGTCAGGTGGCAGCTCCTCTCACAGCCCTTACTTCTGTCAAGACGTGCTTTAAGTGGTCCGTTTCCGCCCAGGGAGCTTTTGATCTCCTCAAGAATCGTTTTACATCCGCTCCTATCCTTGTTACACCTGACGTCTCTAGACAGTTCGTGGTCGAGGTTGACGCGTCAGAGGTGGGCGTGGGAGCCATTCTTTCTCAGCGCTCCCTCTCTGACGACAAGGTCCACCCTTGCGCGTATTTTTCTCATCGCCTGTCGCCGTCGGAACGTAACTATGATGTGGGAAACCGCGAACTGCTCGCCATCCGCTTAGCCCTAGGCGAATGGCGACAGTGGTTGGAGGGGGCGACCGTTCCTTTTGTCGTTTGGACTGACCATAGGAACCTTGAGTACATCCGTTCTGCCAAACGACTTAATGCGCGTCAGGCGCGCTGGGCGCTGTTTTTCGCTCGTTTCGAGTTCGTGATTTCTTATCGTCCGGGCTCTAAGAACACCAAGCCTGATGCTTTATCTCGTCTCTTCAGTTCTTCAGTAGCCTCCACTGACCCCGAGGGGATTCTCCCTGAGGGGCGTGTTGTCGGGTTGACTGTCTGGGGAATTGAGAGGCAGGTAAAGCAAGCACTCACTCAAACTCCGTCGCCGCGCGCTTGTCCCAGGAACCTTCTTTTCGTTCCCGTTCCTACTCGTCTGGCCGTTCTTCAGTGGGCTCACTCTGCCAAGTTAGCCGGCCACCCTGGCGTTCGGGGTACGCTTGCTTCCATTCGCCAGCGTTTTTGGTGGCCCACCCGGGAGCATGACACGCGTCGCTTCGTGGCTGCTTGTTCGGTCTGCGCGCAGACTAAGTCCGGTAACTCCCCTCCTGCCGGCCGTCTCAGGCCGCTTCCCATTCCCTCTCGACCGTGGTCTCACATCGCCTTAGATTTTGTCACCGGACTGCCTTCGTCAGCGGGGAAGACTGTTATTCTTACGGTTGTCGACAGGTTCTCTAAGGCGGCTCATTTTATTTCCCCTTGCTAAGCTTCCTTCTGCTAAAGAGACGGCACAAATCATCATCGAGAATGTTTTCAGAATTCATGGCCTTCCGTCAGACGTCGTTTCGGACAGAGGTCCGCAATTCACGTCTCAATTTTGGAGGGAGTTTTGCCGTTTGATTGGGGCTTCCGTCAGTCTCTCTTCCGGCTTTCACCCCCAGTCTAACGGTCAAGCAGAACGGGCCAATCAGACTATTGGTCGCATCTTACGCAGTCTTTCTTTTCGCAACCCTGCGTCTTGGTCAGAACAGCTCCCCTGGGCAGAATACGCCCACAACTCGCTTCCTTCGTCTGCGACCGGGCTATCTCCTTTTCAGAGTAGCCTCGGGTACCAGCCTCCGCTGTTCTCATCTCAGTTCGCCGAGTCCAGCGTTCCCTCCGCTCAGGCTTTTGTCCAACGTTGCGAGCGCACCTGGAAGAGGGTCAGGTCTGCACTTTGCCGTTATAGGGCGCAGACTGTGAGGGCTGCTAATAAGCATAGAACTAAGAGTCCTAGATATTGTCGCGGTCAGAGAGTTTGGCTCTCCACTCAGAACCTTCCCCTTAAGACCGCTTCTCGCAAGTTGACCCCGCGGTTCATTGGTCCGTTCCGTATTTCCCAGATCATCAATCCTGTCGCAGTTCGACTTCTTCTTCCGCGATATCTTCGTCGCGTCCACCCGGTCTTCCATGTCTCCTGTGTCAAGCCCGTTCTTCGCGCCCCCGCTCGTCTTCCCCCCCCCCCCCCCCATCCTTGTCGAGGGCGCACCCATCTACAGGGTCCGTAGGATTTTGGACATGCGTCCTCGGGGCCGTGGTCATCAGTACCTAGTAGATTGGGAGGGGTACGGTCCTGAGGAGAGGAGTTGGGTTCCCTCTCGGGACGTGCTGGACCGTGCGCTGATCGATGATTTCCTCCGTTGCCGCCAGGTTTCCTCCTCGAGTGCGCCAGGAGGCGCTCGGTGAGTGGGGGGGTACTGTCATGTATTGTCATGTTGTGTCTTGTTTCTGTCCTTTCCCTTCACCCTGTCTCCCTCTGCTGGTCGTTATTAGGTTACCTTTTCTCCCCCTCTTTCCCCCAGCTGTTCCTTGTCTCCTCCTAACTACCTCGTCACCCCTTTTTCCACCTGTTCCCTTTTTCCCTCTGATTAGTCCTCTATATCTCTCTCTGTTTTTGTTCCTGTCTTTGTCGGATTCTCGTTTGTGTTACTCATGCCTGAACCAGACTATCGTCGTGTTTGCTGCAACCTTGTCCTGTCCTGTCGGAATCTGCCTGTTCATCTAACCTTGTCCTGTCCTGTCGGAATCTGCCTGTCCATCTGAGCCTACGTGTGTTTCGTCATTAAAGTAACTCTGTTTTGTTAATTCGCTTTTGGGTCCTCATTCACGCACCATAACAGCAGGTTCATGCTCAACAAAATCCGTAGAGTATGAGTCTACCTCACACAGGAAGTGGCAAATGTCCTAATTCAGGCAATTTGCTGTTGATTGGGTTCCCCACTTGTGCAATCAAAGCCCTGCCACTTATCCAGAACAGCGCAGCCTGCCTGGAGTTCAACTTTTCCAAGCTCTCCCATATCACCCCGCCCCTCCCTACCTTCAGGCTATGCTCAAAATCTAAACCCCAACCCGAGCACTCCGTTCTGCCACCTCTGGTTTCTTGGCCCTCCCACTCCCACCCCTCCTGCTCAGCCCAGTCAAAGCTCTTCTCTGTCCTGGCACCCAAATAGTGGAACCAGCTTCCACCTAAAGCTAGGACAGCAGAGTCCCTGTCCGTCTTCCAAAACCTGAGATATGTGGTTGCCCCACCTAGCTATTTTATGATGAATGCACTAACTGCACGTTGCTCTGGATGCAAGTATCTGCTACATGACTCAAATGTAAATGTACAATTTCTAAAGGATTTGTATCAGGCCTAGCCCATGTACTCACTAAGGCCATAATCTCTCTCTTCATCGTCGTGCTTCCGCCAGCGACAGCACAGGTGCTTGAGGACCATGGTCATGTGACTGAAGATGATGAGGGGAGGGGGTAGGATGGGCCGCTCGTAGAAGGTCATGATGAGCTGGTATCTCTGGAACTTCCACACCTGGTTGGAGATGGACTTCACCTCAAAGAAGGTGTTGCTATGACAACAGACAGAAACAACCAAATGTCAAACCAACCAAGAATGCAACAGCTTGGTTTATTTACCAAACATTGTTGCAACATGTTTTATGCATGTGTTTCTATGAAGATGTCTTAAAGGCCATGTTTTGAAACACTCAACCCCTCTTTCAACCATACCACCTACTTATCTACAGTCACCATAACTTGTACCACTACAGCCACTACTACAACTTTGCCTGCTACTACTACTACAACATCAACTACTACTACTATTAAGATCACAAAAATCTTCCTACATTTACATTTGAACAAAAATGCCAGTAAAACAGAGATGTATAAACAGTATGTTCCTTACACTACACCGCTATTTGCATTAGAACTTTTCTTCCATTTGCATTTCTTGGTCAAGAAGTCAAGAAATGCGGAGGGGATCGTTCTTACTACAGTATTTCACACAGAGGGCAATAAGGCACAATAACAGTAAATGATCACTATAATGGCTCTCAATAAGAGATGAAACATCTTATTGTGTGTATATGCTACAGTATGCTCTGCCATGGGCCACCTTGGCTGCAATTTAACAGCACTTAAGCAACTGCAGTTGTCATGTTACACACAGCTGTCATATTATATATTTGAAAGCCTACCATCTGCACTCAAAAGACAGCACAGGTTATGCACTGTTTATAACTAATCAAAGTCCTAACCGCTCACTTGTTAGGCTATATAAAACTAACAAGGATCACAGATGGAAATGACCTACGTAGCTAACTAACTCGGGTGATATATGAGTATGTTGTGCAAGGGCCCCGAGAAATTATGTGGGTGAGGGAGAGTAAAATAAACCTATCCCATGCACATTTTTGTCTTCGTCCAGAGAAAACACCCAGAGATCCTACCTCCAAGGAATTTTGTCAAGCTGAAAGGATTTGGCAGGTTTAAGCAAATACATTACCAATGTATTTAAACCTGTCAAATCCTCTCAGATCTCCACAAGTGTCTTGGGGATGGGGTGTAGGAGCTAAGGGGTCGTTTCTGGACAAGGTCCTGGTATGTATAACCGAGTGGGCATAAAGAGAGTGCAGTATGTCTACAGAAAGAGAGCACATACTTGAAGACAGCTATGAGTAGGTTGACCAGCAGGATGTTGGCCACCAGCAAGTAGCAGGCCATGATGGCAGGAACGATCCAGGCTCCCGTCTTACATGGCGGCAGAATCACAACATGCCCGTCGTCCGCGGTGATATTCTGGCCACACGGAGCTAAGCACAATGACACAACCACAGGTTCAGGATGTTACTCAAGGTGTCACAAAGACAAACTATGACAAAATAAATGGGTAGCCTGTAGAGAGTTTCTATGACGGAACATTATAAATGAATGCAAACATTTGTGCCAATTGCGCGCCAAAACGAATAAACATACAGACCAGGACAAGCAAGCCAACATAAAAGATGAAGACACAATCAAATGAAAGGAATATGTCACCATACAATGCATACAAGCAAACCCAGGCAATCATACAGAACAAACAATCATTATGTTAACATCTAAAATAAACAAACCAACAAATAAACAGGCCAACAAATACTTCAAGTTTTGCAAACAAACAAGAGGCATAATATACTGTATATATATGCATATTTTTTTTGGAGGGGATAGGAAGGAGTGAGCTCTAGAATGGAAAGGTCTTATGTGCTGAAATGTGTATCTCAAAATATAGAAACAAATATATTCATGGCAATAACTTGCATTCCCAATATATTTAAACATGGCATTGATGTTTAAAATATATTGTCACATATGTGTGCCATATCCTAGCTGAATAATGATTATACTACAGAGTAATTGAAATGTATTTAAGATACATCATATGTTTTTTCCATCAGTGATGGTTCAGTTGCTGTGGCTTATAATGGGGACACTCAGCACTTTCATTTTGGATGCTCATTTGTTTGTTTGCCTATGAATCATTATATAATCATTCTATTCATACGTATCTCTGGATTTCAATTGATCACACAAGGCAGCCCAAAGGTGGAGAACTGAAGTAACTTTCTCTTTATCTCGCATTTTTACACTCAAAGAAATTGGGTTAACAAATCTGACAACTGAACCACGTGAAAAAACAGATTGCCGTAGATGAAAGGGTATGATGTGTGTGTGTGTGTGTGTGAATAGAGAATAATATTAGATCTTGTGTACATACAGATGTAGGATCTTCATTTGAACCAGTTTGATACAGCCGGGGAGTAATACTGCAGCAAAATGAAATGTAAATTATTGCGTGGATTATAATAGACATTTGTTTATGGAGTTTGATACATTTTTTTGATATGGCAAATCAGGTCTGACATTTTTAAGTGGAAATTAAAATCTTTAGAATACTTTTTAAATATCGAATACACTCCAAGTTTGCATTTCCTGCTGTGCAGCAACAAAAGAGTGAGCAAATTAAGATCCTACATCTGTATGTGTTTAGGAGTGCTTTTGACATTCTGTAGGTGTGTACTGTATATGTAACTGTGCTTTTGAATGATGTGTGTGTGTGTGTGTGTGTGTGTGTGTGTGTGTGTGTGTGTGTGTGTGTGTGTGTGTGTGTGTGTGTGTGTGTGTGTGTGTGTGTGTGTATTTTGTTGTATTTATTGTATGAGTATTTGCGTATCATGTTGACCTGTATTATTATTATCATTATTGTGAGTGTGGGTGTCTAGATTTCATTTTGTCGATGTTGCAGTCCTGTTGTTCTAGTGAAAGCAGAGCTGGCGTTGAGGGATTGCGAAAAATGACATGAGTGAAGGACTGAGTTTACTGGCAAACTTACTTTTCCAAAATAAAACAAAATAATGAAAATGTCAAAGGAGCAATGACAGTCTCCTTTGAGATTTAGTGTCATCAAAATAAATCAATAAATCAACCAAATGAAACCAAATAAGAATGCTACTGCCATGAAACACAGTTATTGACCTGTCAGCGTGTCGTGCTGCATGCTTATCCATAGAGTTGGAAAAGAGGACACACCTATCTTTGCATTTGATCGCTTCTGTGACAGTATGGGCGGAGGTCATTAACTGGCAGCGCCACTGAGGGCTATTGCCATCTCTTCTTATTCTATGAGTTTATTGGCGATCCATAAAGAAACTAAAAAGGTGCAGACTTCCACCTACTGTGCAGGAGTGTGTATAATCTGAAAAGGCACAACGTGAAGGTTGGTGATTTACTGCCACCTGAAGTGCTGGAATGTTTTTTCAGGAGTATACAGTACCAGTCAAAAGTTTGGACACACCTACTCAATCAAGGGTTTTTATTTGTTTTCACTATTTTCTACATTGCAGAATAATAGTGACGACATCAAAACTATGAAATAACACATATGGAATCATGTAGTAACCCAAAAAAGTGTTTGTCACACCAGCCTTCGCTTTGGCTCCCCCTCCTGTCCAGCTCAGGCATTCGGTGTCGCCGGCCTTCTAGCTAATGCCGAACCGACTGCTGGCAAACAGCCTTCACTCATCAACCCCGATCTTGTCTCGTCATCATTACACACACCTGGTTCCAATCCCCAATCTCCCTCTGCCATTTGTCTTTGTCGGTCATTGTAAATGTTACTTGTTTTCCTGAGAGGAATCTCTCCTACTATTTCCTGAGTACTTTATATTTTGCACTTTGGGTTCGCCCTGTGCCTTTTTGTTTATGAAGAAATACTTTAAGCACAACAGCGTTTGGGTTTAGTCCCACTTTGATCTATGGTGCTTAAATAAATTCTGTAGTTCTAAACCTGCGACTGCCTCCTGCCTACTCCTCTCTACACAAGTGACAGTGTTAATCAAATCAAAATATATTTTAGATTTTAGATTCTTCAAAGTAGCCACCCTTGCCTTGATTACAGCCTTGCACACTCTTGGCATTCTCTCAACCAACTTCACCTGGAATGCTTTTCCAACAGTCTTAAAGGAGAACTTGTTGGCTGCTTTTCCTTCACTCTGTGGTCCATGTAACCCAAAACCATCTCAATTGGGTTGAGGTCAGGTGATTGTGGAGGCCAGGTCATCTGATGCAACACACCATCACTCTCCTTGGTCAAATAGCCCTTAAAAAGCCTGGAGGTGTGTTAGCTCATTGTCCTGTTGAAAAACAAATTATAGTCCCACTAAGCGCGAACCAGATGGGATGGCGTATAACTCCTGAATGCTGTGGTAGCCATGCTAGTTAAGTGGGCCTTCAATTCCAAATAAATCACAGACAGTGTCATCAACAAAGCACCATCACACCTCCTCTTCAATGCTTCACGGTGGGAACTACACATGAGGAGATCAATCCTTTCACCTACTCTGCGTCTCACAAAGACACGGCGGTTGGAACCAAAAATCTATCCATTGCTTGTGTTTCTTGGCCCAAGCAAGTTTCTTCCTCTTGTTGGTTTCCTTTAATAGTGGTTTCTTTGCAGCAATTCGACCATGAAGGCCTAATTCACGCAGTCTCCTCTGAACAGTTGATGTTAAAGTGTGTCTGTTACTTGAACTCTGTGAAGTATTTATTTGGGCTGGTAGGCTGGTAACTCTAATGAAGTTGTCCTCTGCAGCAGAGGTATCTCTGGGTCTTCCTTTCCTGTGGCGGTCTTCACAGGAGCCAGTTTCATCACAGCGCTTGAAGATTTTTGCAACTGCTCTTGAAGAAACTTTCAAAGTTCTTGTTATTTTCCGGATTGACTCACGTTCATGTCTTAAATTAATGATGGACTTGGTATTTTACCAAATAGGGCTATCTTCTGTATACCACCCCTACCATGTCACAACACAAATGATTGGCTCAAATGCATAAAGAAGGAAAGAAATTCCACAAATGTACTTTTAATAAGGCACACCTGTTAACTGAAATGCATTCCAGGTGACTACCTCATGAAGCTGGTTGAGAGAATGCCATGAGTGTGCAAAGCTGTCATCAAAGCAAAGGGTGGCTACTTTGAAGAATCTCAAAAAGAAAACATATATTTTGATTTATTTCACACTTTTTGGTTACTACATGATTCCATATGTGTTATTTTATAGATTTGATGTGTTCACTAGTATTCTACAATGTAGAAAATATTAAAAATAAAGAAAAACCCTCTAATGAGTCGGTGTGTCAAAACCTTTGACTGGTACTGTAATACATTGGCTCATCCCTTCTACTGACCTAGATGGGATTCTGGGTTCCCTCCTCAACCCATTAGAAGTCCCACCCAGTTCACTACATACAAATGGCAAAAACCTTCAATGGTGCTGCCCATGCTAAAACAGACTTTGCGGCAAGTGCACCCTCTATCCATCTCTATGTGCATGTCTGACTAAATAGCAGCCCCTTGACGAGGGTTCAGTGATGGCATGGCAGTGAGGCTGGAATGGTGTAGGGAGGGGAGGAGACGGGGAGGGGTCTAATTATCGATTTACTGGCATTCTGATTGAACACAGCAATGTTGGTATGGACCATTATTACGCCAGGTTCCATGAGCTCGAAATTGATTTTCGACCATCCAGAGTTTTGAATTCAGCCTGTGCTTTAGCTTCCTACTATGCACATCTGAAACAAAGAACGACAGCATTATTTCAGATCTCTTCGCTTTGGGCTAGTCCTTCCATTCTATACACTCTCAAACATGCACGCACACACTCTCTTACAAAACTGATGGTGTATTCAGAGAGCAATCATATATCTTATTTCAGTCAATGACTAAATTACTAAGCAATGTTACCTGCTGTTACACATCACCTGACCTTATCAATGAGATAAGGTGATCTTTTAGTGATCTGTCCTCAGGTTTTGTCAGAAAATTGAATATGGGTATTTTTTATGGCAATATTGCATTCGCATGACCCGTGTGAATAAGAACGAACCAGGTCACCAATGTCTTTTTTTGAGCTAATAAAGTTCCCCCTGAACTAGGGACTGACATGAGAGATTCCAAGTGTGTGGCATTTCAGCACCTGGATGACTTCAGCTAGTCTGATGAGTGTGCGTGTGTGTGGGTTTGTGTGTGCACCCTGAGGCAGTAAGCCTTACACTCCGTGCTCTCGACCCCCCCCCACCCCCCCCCCCCCCCACCCCCCCATGTGGGCTTACGGTCGATCTGGTCGGCGAACACCTCTCCATAGATCATCCAGTAGGGCATGAAGAATATGTTCCGAGCCAGCATCCAGGACGGGTCCTCATTGGGGTTCAGGATGGCCTGCCGAGCCACCCCAAAACTCATCAACACCACCAGCATGATTATCACAAAGTACATCATGTCAATCATCTGAGAGGGAGACAAAAAAAGGAGTGGGAGGGAGGCAGGGAGGAGAAAAAAAGAGGGTGAGAAGAGGGAGACAGGGAGAATGTTAGCTGACTGACTGCTCCTTAATTAGGAAAAACAACTTTTAGCCACTTCTGTGCTGGTTTTCTGCTACTATATCAAAGTGATGTGTGTGTTATGTTGTAATCTCAAACAGCTCTCTCAGACATGGGAAGCTAACAGACATCTCTGTCCTTTGATTCCTCCCCTCACATAGTCTTCTTGACACTGTTATAACACACTCGCTGATCATTCATGAGCAAAGACAGAATAGAGTTGAGGCTAAGGGCTTTTGTCAGGACACAATGTGCCGAACACATACTCAGGACTTCGACTCCCTATAAAAGGAACTTGATATAACTCATTCATATTTATAGCTACACTACATGGTTCCTTCGGAAAGTTTTCAGACCCATTGACTTTTTTCAAAATTTTGTTACGTTACAGCCTTATTCTAAAAGCAATCTACACACAAAACCCCATAACGACAAAGTTTTTTTTACAAAAGTTTGCAAATATATTAAAAATAAAAAACAGAAATACCTGATTTACATAAGTATTCAGACCCTTTATCATGAGAGTCAAAATTGAGCTCAGGTGCATCCTGTTTTCATTGATCATCGTTGAGATGTTTCTACAACTTGATTGGAGTCAACCTGTGGTAAATTCAGTTGATTGGACATGATTTGGAAAGATCCCACAGTTGACAGCGCATGTCAGAGCAAAAACCAAGCTATGAGGTTGAAGGAATTGTCCGAGACAGGATTGTGTTAAGGCACAGATCTGGGGATTAAAGGTCCCCAAGAACACAGTGGCCTCCATTATTCTTAAATGGAAAAAGTTTCGAACCACTAAGACTCTTCCTAGAGCTGGCCGCCCTGTAAAACTGAGCAATCAGGGGAGAACGGCCTTGGTCATGGAGGTGACAAAGTACCCAATGGTCACTCTGACAGAGCTCTAGAGTTCCTATGTGGAGATGGGAGAACCTTCCAGAAGGACAACCATCTCTGCAGCACTTCACCAATCAGGCCTTTATGGTAGAGTGGCCAGACAGAAGCCATTCCTCAGTAAAAAGCTCATGACAGCCCGCTTGGAGTTTGCCAAAAGGCACCTAAAGACTCTCAGATCATGAGAAACAAGATTATCTGGCCTGAATGCCACATCTGGAGGAAACCTGGCACCATCCCTAAGGTGAAGCATGGTGGTGGCAGCATCATGGTGTGGGGATGTTTTTCAGCAGCAGAGACTGGGAGACTAGTCAGGATCAAGGCAAAGATGAACGGAGCAAAGTACAGAGAGATCCTTGATGAAAACCTGCTCCAGAGTGCTCAGGACCTCAGATTGGGGTGAAGGTTCACCTTCCAACAGAACAACGACACTAAGCACACAGCCAAGACAATACAGGAGTGGCTTCGGGACACTGGCCCAGCCAGAGCCCGGACTTGAACCCGATCGAACATCTCTGGAGAGATCTGAAAATAGCCGTGCAGCAACACTCCCCATCCAACCTGACAGAGCTTGAGAGGATCTTCAGAGGAGAATGGGAGAAACTCCCCAAATACAGGTGTGCCAAACTTTTATTGTCATATCTAAGAAGACTCAAGGCTGCAATCACGGGCCAAAGGTGCTTCAACAAAGCATTGAGTAAAGGGTCTGAATACTTAAGTAATTGTCATATTTCATGTTTTTATTTGTAATAAATAATCAATCGAAAAAACTATTTTTGCTTTGTCATTATGGGGTATTGTGTGTAGATTGGCTTGGTGTAAGCAATGACTGTATGGACTTTCAACCATTTTTAAATCCATGACACGGAGTGTGCAAGTGCAGAGAATCGGGACACAGCCAGTGGCACATCCCACCCTCTCACCATCTTTCCGATCATCATGACATATGGGCCCAGGTACTTGTTGACGCCAAAGATGTCGAGCAGCCGGATGTACCAATAGATAATGTTAACGCAGTAGATGACCCTTCCGTAGCTCATGAATGGCGGTTCCTGGAGACGGAGAACCATGCCCACGGAGAAAATAAGGATGGCCATGAGGTCCGTGATGTTCCAGTACTCCTGGAGCCACACCTTCACCTTCTGCAACAGCTTCCCTGGCTCCGACATCAGAATCTGGGGAGGTAGACAAGGAGGGAGGAATGGAGGGAGAGAGAGCAGGAGAGAGAGGGAAAGAGAGAGAGAGACGCATTTCAGTGTGCTCGCCATAAGAGGGCAGTGTGAGCCCATTTATTAAAGGTCACAGAGCATCCTGAAGACTGTTCTACATAAATGGGTAAAGGTTTGGACACAGTAATGAACGCTTATATACATTGTTTTTTGCTCATGTATTTTATTTGATCTTGACCATTGGAAAATCTGTGGTTAACTGACTAGATTGACACACTTAAAAATGTGCAACCCCCCCTCTAGCATTTATCTGTGTTATGAATCAAATGTGCGTATGTTTGACTGTATTGAGAACTTCATGAGTTCAGTCATCTCTCTGCATGTGTGTGCCCTGCCCTACCTCTCTCATCTTCTCAATGCCATTGGTGAAGATGTAAGCGATGACAATCCACTCCTGCGGTGAGGGCCACAGGTCCATCTTCACCAGCACAATATAGTTAAACAGCATCAGATACGCCACATAGGCCATCTGGGGACAAACACACAGTGTCAGGGCCTCTCAGAGCACGTGGGGGGTTTTCACTGCATCCAGAGGGTCTTACAGATGACATAGGTTGTTGGAGGTTGGTCTTAATGGGGCCATCTGCAGTCGAAATAATAACAAAGCGGATTCCCCACCACTTTTGGTAAAGAGCTGAGCGGTGGAACTGGAGAAATGTAACCACTCTCACATTTATAGACATAGCAATGGAAGCAAGGACCGACCATGCAAGATATCAAAATTATAGGTAAGCATGTTTTGAAGCATTTTTTTTTGTAAAGCATTTACATTTACAATGTTTACTAAACATTGGAGTAAAACAAGCTTATATTTTGGGTTCTGATATGGTATGACAGTTGAACTAAACACATGAGGCGTTCATAAATGATATTCTTTGAGAATCAATGGGCATATACAGTATCATTAATTGATCAATTCTAAAAAATGGATGTGGCAGCTGCTGATTGCCCCTTTGAGTAGTCTTAGAAGGCAATCAAATTGTTTTAGCAAAAAAAGTTAGGTTGCACTGCGGTATAGGCAGAAGATTTCTTAGTACCCATTACTGTACACAATGGTATAACCTTTAGAGTCTCAAGACAATCCAGAGGTGAGGCATGTAATGTAGTGACCTCATGGAGCCTGCTTTATGAACTAGTCTAGTTAGTGGACCCTTTCCAGTCTCAAAAACTTTCTACAGAATTTGTTTTAGCAGGTAAGTTGACTGAGAACACATTCATATTTACAGCAACAACCAGGAGGATAGTTACAGGGGAGAGGAGGGTCGATGAATGAGCCAATTAGGAAACTGGGGATGATTAGGTGGCCATAATGGTATGAGGGCCAGATTGGGAATTTAGCCAGGACACCAGGGTTAACACCCCTACTCTTACAATAAGTGCCATGGGACCTTTAGTGATCACAGAAAGTCAGAACACCCGTTTAACAATTCATCCGAAACACAGCACCCTACACAGGGCAATGTCCCTGTGTAGCGTGTCCCTGTGTAGTTTCAGAGGCAAGCCAGAAGTAGGATGCAGGGTTGTAATGTTGCTGACTGAACTGGATCCCACTGCAGGGAGCTAAAAAGTACAATACAGCGTGACAAGACCGAGCATCTGACGCTAAAATGAATCCATACATTTTACATGGGATTTTCTGACCGACACGGCGATAGAGGGAGAGAACGGCTTTCCATTAAGTGATCCTTTTTTTACTTCCATGAATACGAGATAACCCTGCCTGCTAGGGAGTGATTGCGATTTTTTCATTGGATCGGCAGATTGAAATAGGCAGCATGAAAGATGAAGACATCGATATTGCCAAATTAAAATGTCCAGCCTGTAGATACGATGCACGCAGACAATGCACACAGACACAGAAGCAAGCCCTGGGTCACACACCGCATCTATTCACTGGGTTCTCAAAAGGGTTAATTGTGAAGGGGTAAGGTTCTACATGAAATCTTTTGAATTCAGAAAACCCTATGGTTCTAGGTAGCAACACACCCTGACAGCAGACTCACTGTGTGAAACCAGAACTTGACGATGGGAGCGTTGTAGAACTCGTAGATCTTCCGGCCCATGGGGATGAGCCGGTGTCTATTCTGGACCTCCCCCACACCCTTCTTACGAGATGCCTCCGTGCTTACCTTACCCAGCATGGCCTGGGGCATCCCACCCAGAGAGACAGAAAGAAAGAGATGGAGAGAGATACAAAGATACAGGAGAGAGAGAAGAAACAAATTAAAGAGCATTAGAGCTGTTCCTACAGTACACTTTAGAGCATAAGCAAGCACAGGCAAACTCATTCCGAATGTTGCATGTTAGGGACATTGAGTGCTGGTGAGGATGATGACACATATGACGGAGACAAACACTTACGGATCGAGTCTCAGACGACAGTGACGGACAGTAGAGAGAGAGAGAGAAAAAGAGAGTGAGAGAGAGAGAGAAAGCAAAGAAGAGAGATGACAGCAAGGAGGAAAAAAGATGTCTGACGTCCATTTCTAGGACTCACAGTAACACAGTTTGTCATCCATGACAGGGAGTGTCAAATCCCAGAGGTTATGATCATGGATGCCCATACCACAACACACCGCTGAGGAGTCAGCAAGTGGTATTTTATTGTATTGTATTGCATGTTTTGGGAAAAGGGAGATACACCTCGCGATGAAAGAGCCAGATGCATGTGAAAATCACAATGCCATGCCAACATGCACATTTAAACTGCATCTGGGTTGGGAGTGTCAGGGATTACAGTGTGTTTTTGGAGGCATCGGAGGATGACTTGCAATACAATACCGATGTATGTAGCATAGCATATGTAGCATAGCATGTATTTGTATGAACCTGTCTGAGACATAGTTCGGTTCTGCTCTGCGTTTGAACATTCAGAAACCAGCAGCTCACAACGGCAAGCGGAAGAGCTCATGGCCAGATGTAATCCTTTGGCAGAGTTTTTTTGGGGGGTTGTCGAAGAACTCTCTCATCAGCATTCTCATAAATTCCTGTTCCCAATGAGTTTTTGCGCCGGCTGGCTGACTAAATGCAGATGACAATATGTACCGCAATGTCTATTTAGATGGACCGAGTCACCAATTGCCAGTTCTGTATTAAGCGAGGGTGTTCAAACCCTGGGCACGGTTTCCCGATAGCGATGGAACTTAGCCTTGCGAGTGTTTTATCAATGCATCTTTCCAACAACGGCCCAAAACACCACGCAGAGTGAACGTTTGGTAAGTGCTTCGTTGAGGCATTCTGTCGTTGTGCACGTTAGGCTACACATATTAACATTTATTAAGACCAATTACAGACTTCATCATACAAGTAACACAATGGAACTCAAACGATTAACAGTATTTTAATATGATTGAAATAGGCCCATAGCCTAGGCTATTTATATTTGAATGCACCTATCTCAGTTTTAATTTGAAGCATCTTCTTATTTGTAGTCAACTTAGTTCAGAAGTTGTTACAGTCACAGAGAGGCGGATAAACCATGTGATTCTATGTTTAGCAGAGATCTTCTGTGTATAGGAACGTGGGAGGGCAAAAAGGCATCTGACGACGCACTTCGCTGTTCTACGAGTGGTCTGAGGAAGGCGTTCGATTACGAACGCTTTCAAGTGCAACGTCAACAACGATGGTTTTGGGAAACAGCTCTGAGATTTAACGATGCTCCTACGAAGGTTCGAGCAATGAACTTAGCCTTAAGATGCTTTTGCGAAACCAGGCCCTGGTCAAAAGCGGTGCAATACACAGGGGATAGGGTGCCATTTCAGACACACCCACAGACTGTGCATCAGCGTAGACCAGGCAGGCAGGCACAGTTAGTAACCTGAGCAGCTTAAAGCTGCTGCCGTAAATCAGATGAGCGACACTCTCTCTTAGCAGCATGCAAGTTGATGCGCGGATGCCAGCGCCACTGGTGAAAATGAGGGGCAGCAGTCGCATATGGTACTGTACCTCTAGTAATACCTTGGCTAGGAATGGGAGAGAGGGAGCGAGATAGGGGAAAGAGAGAGGGGAAAAGACAAAGAGAGTGAAAGGAACAGGGAGAGAGAGAGAGAGAATGGGGGAAGGGAAAGAGAGACAGAGAGGGAGGGAAAGCAAAAGAGAGGGGGAAAGAGAGAGGGACACAGAGAGAGAGAGAGAGAGAGAGACATACACAACGAGCCTAGGGCGGCAAAACAGACTGAGACGTTACAACTCCACAACCACGTCTTCGGCCGCGACCACAGGAAATGAGAAGCGGGACGACAGGTAGGTTTGGGGGCAGGGCAGAGCTGTTCTTACTGCCCCTCTGGTTGGCCGTAATAGGGTAGGGACTAGGCTTGGATCAGTGTATAGGGACAATAATAATGGAGTGTGTTTGTTACAGTTTTTCTCAATTTCTGAAACACTAAAACCCATTGGCTGAACAAAGTTCTCAGTTGCCTGGACTCATATAGCTAATTATGCAGTCTGTTGTCAATACCTTAAACCATTTCACATGGTAAAACACAATTTGCAGGTCTCACTTAGACTTTTCAGCAAAACTCTAAACACATTCTCATTCTCAAAACACATTCTGCACTCCAATGCACATGTCATCCATACTGGTAAACACAAGTGGCAACAATCAAATACAAATAGAGAACATATGTCATTGATTGAACACAACCACTCAAAATTGATTTAACCTGTTTCAAATGATGCAACACAACCAATATAAGCCAGTTCAGAGAGCAAACAGGTTGTTGAAGGTGGGAAGAAGAAAGTCTGAGAATGGATAGAAGAAACAATGTGAGAGGACGAGGACGAGTGCGTAGGGCAAGAAGAGGATGGCAAGAAAGAGGAAGAGGAGGACGAAGAGGAAGACAAAGAGTGGAAGTATCTGATGAAATTCGAGCAACAGTTATAGACCAACAGTTATAGTTATAGTTATGTTCTTGTCCATGGACTGACAATGAGGGAAGCAGGACTTAGAGTGCAACCCAATTTGAGCCGATTTTCTGTGTCCACCATAGTAAGGACATTCAGAGAAGAGAACAGGTACAGGATACTACTGTATTTTTGTAATTGCAAATTTACTGTACTACACTATATGCAGCTGTTTCAATAGACATTTGTAAAGTTAATCACTGTATGTATTGTACTGCATGAATATGTTTTGTAACTGCACAACTACTTTTTGTAGAATTGCAAGGCTGCCACATGCAGGTGGAAGGACAGCTATATTCACTCGGGAGCAAGAGGCCGTTATAGTTGGCATGGTCCTTCAAGATAATGCAATACGACTCAGAGAAATCCAGGAACGAGTGATACAAGACAACACACACTTCCAGGGATTCGACAGTGTGAGCATTTCCACAATTGACCGTGTCCTCCATCGTAACAAGATGCGAAGGAAACAAGTATACAGAGTACCTTTTGAGCACAACTCACCAAGGTTGAAAGAACTGCGAGCTCAGTATGTGCAAGTAAGTGTACATTCAGAAACATGTACTGTAATCCAGATTGTCTACAGTACTAACACATACTATGTGAATGACGTTACTCTTCAGTACATACAATGTATGTGAATCAGAAGCCTAATTGTACTCTACAGTATAGCACTGTCTCTGTACGACTTACAAAATCCGACATACAGTATGTTGTATTTCTACACAGACAATATTTGACTTGGAATCCTTGGACAGACCCCATGAGTTCATCTTTGTCGATGAAGCAGGCTTCAATCTAACAAAGAGGAGAAGGAGAGGCCAAAACATGATTGGACAGCGGGCCATTGTTGAAGTCCCTGGTCAACGAGGTGGCAATGTCACAATCTGTGCTGCTATCAGCAACCATGGTGTTCTACATCACCATGTTACACTCGGCCATATAACACCCAGCACCTTCTAAGATGTATTGCCAATCTAAGAGATATTTTATTTGAGCAGCAGCTTCAAGAGCAGCAGGGTCAAGAGCTAAATGAGAATCCCATTCCCACCTATGTCATAGTGTGGGACAATGTCAGTTTCCACCGAGCTGCTCAGGTAAGGGAATGGTTTAACATCAATGGGCAGTTTATGAACTTGTACCTCCCTCCATACTCGCCTTTCCTGAATCCGATTGAGGAGTTTTTCTCCTCTTGGAGATGTAAAGTGTATGTTAGACAACCCTACACCAGAGTAAATCTGCTGCAAGCCATGGATTTAGCCTGTGGTGATATAGGTGAGGAATCATGTCAGGGCTGGATACGGCACACAAGAGGCTTCTTCCCCCGTTGCCTCAGGAGGGACAATATTGGTTGTGATGTCGACAAAGTGCTCTGGCCTGACCCAGCCCAAAGACAAGAAGAAGCACACTGATCACATGTTTACTCCTTTGATTTTTGTCCCTTTTAGTATTGTATACTGTAGTACAGTGCATTGTAGGCTGTATACTGTACAATGGACACATTTTATGGCCCTGAACATTGTGCTTTCCATTTATTAACAGCACTGACTGCTGCAGGGTACAGTACTGTAAAAATAGGGGTACAAGGAGGAGGAAAAACAAAAAACAAAATTGCAAAGAGCAAAGCAGAGTAGTAATTTCTGATCCATTTTGAGCTACTATGATAGAACATGTTTTCGTTCATCAAAAGACAATGACAGAAAAATATGAATATTTTTTTTGATTAAAAATGTACTTCTCCCCGAGAATGTGTTTTCTATTTTTCAGGTGTATTGTTTACTGACTGCTTGAGAGTGTATATCATTTTGATCACCTTGTTTATGATTTGAGAGCAGTGTTTGATTCTGAACACAGGTAAAACTGTTTTGAGGCGAATGTTTCATTTTGCGAGAGGAGTCAGAGGTTATGTAAATAGTGCTTGAAGATGAGGTTTGGAGCAAGGTTTCAGAAATTGTGTTTTAGCAATTGAGAAAAAGTAGAGCGAGAGAGAGAGAGACTAAAGTGTGTGTACTTTAAGCTGGACATAGAAGTCGCCCCTTAACCACAGATCTTGGATCCAACCTGAACAATTTTTTTTTTGGGGGGGGTTGAAAATATATCTGGCCATGAAAATCTGGGCAGGGGCAACTGTGCTTCGAATTTTGTTTAGTTGAGGGGCAGGAGCTGGCTAAGGGTGTGTTCGAAATGGCCCCTTATTCCCTATATAGTAGGGAATACTAATAGGCTTCCATTTCAGACGCAGCCTGCATGTGTATAGTCTGAAGGCAGGGCTGAGGTGGGTGCTCTCACCACAGAGTTGTACTGCGTCTCACAGTAGGATCTTACTGTGAACTCCATGTCCTCTTCCTCCTTTTCTTTGGCGGGCTCGGGCTCTTCCTCCTCCTTCTCCTGCAGGTAGGTGTCCTGGTCTTGAGGCATGTACGACATTTCATCCTTGTTCTTAAACTCCAGACTCAGGATGGACGGAGGCAGCAGCAGGCCCAAGATCACCTGGACAGGGGGTTGGAGTTAGACACATGGAGGGGCAATACACACAAACAGATACAGGGACGCTGCTTCAAAAGTTGTCACGTGGCACGACGTTGGGAGAGTTATGGTCATATTGCGTGGTTCCAATGCATGTCAGTGTTTTCGCCGATCAAGTGACAAACTTGTTCCTTTCCATTCTTCCCAAAACAAATGTTATGAATACCCATGGTAATACCCATACTATGGTAAATTCCTCACATCTTGCAACTTTGATGTTAAAAGTTGCTCAAATGTCTTGTTGAACCAGTGGATCTGTATAAAGACACAGGTGAGCACACACACATCCACGCCACACACACTCCCAAATACACACATACACGCAGACACACAGACACCACCATTCGTATCCCACATGTCCATATTATTTTGGAGCTCGTCACTGTGAAATTGCATAATGCTATGGCTGACGTGCAGTGAGATAGTTTGCGTGTTTGATGCAGTGGAGACGAGCGAGCTTATCTGAGAATCAATTAAAGAGGCATTAGCTCAGACAGCTAGAGATGGTTAGAGTAGCAGAGAAATGAGAAGAACACACAGCCAGGGGATAAAGGATATAATCAAGCTGTTAACACCTCCACTACATGAAAGTCAGACAAAAGGGGGATGAGGGGCGTGAGAGAGGGGTATTAGGGAGTGGGATGTAAAGGGAAGTGTCGTTAAACTGTGGAGGGAGATATCTGTTTCAGGTCTGCGGCAGCAGGCCAGAGTCGTATCCATTAGTGCTCACCGTAGAAAAACATTTTGCAACAAAATACGAAAACAAGCGTTTCTCAATGGACAAGTTCAGGTAGTGCCTTCCTGTTTCAGTCTGTTTTCTTCCGTCTGGTGTCTAGTGAATACAACCCAGACAGGGAGGTGTGTGTGGTGGGGCTTTGTAGGTCATGAGTGTGTCTGTTTACCAACCAGCTCTATACTGCACCTGGATTCATCCTTGATCCTTCTTACACACAACCAACCAGCGGCCCCATGCACAGCTACTCAAAATAAGAAATGACTGTGCCCTTTCATGACCTAAGCAGCTGTATGCTGTCAAACCTCAGCCAACTCATTGGCTAACCTACTTGCCTGGGCTGAGTAATAGCACAAACCTTTACAGTGTAACTGTAGGTGAGTAAATCAAGATGAACAGTGTTAGGAATGGTCAAACGACAGCTCAAATATGGGATATCATTAGCCATTATGCCCAGTGGGTCAAACAGGGTAATTGCAACACGTTTTTCCAGCTGGGTATGGTAATGCTTCACCTTCAATTAAAATCTACAGTAGTCTACAATAAAATCTACTTCCATAAGTATGTCTGTCAGTCAGATGGTCAACCTCTGAAACCCCATTTAGACAATGCACCGTGTGACCCCTGGCCCTTCTGACCTTCAGCCCAGAGTTCTTGCGCATGCGCAGGCGTCCCATCCACATGTCAGTGAGCAGCATCTGGCTGCAGGTGTGGGCGATGAAGTCACGGTGCTTGGCGGCCACGGCCAGCTGCAGGCAGGTGGCATTACTCCAGTTCTTCAGCTCATAGGTCAGCAACTTCATGGCCATCTGCTCGTCCTGCTTGTATGACTGGTCCAGCAGCTCCACAGCCAACTGTCCAAACTCTCTGAAACACACACATAGGATGTCACACAGTGAATGTTTGAGATGAACTACGCTACATTGCAGTTTGACATATGAACATAATTAAGTGTTATACCATGGCATTGTGAAATACCCCTTTCTGATTGGCTTGAAGGGCATTCTAGAGCGTGCATTATTTCCCTATAACGCACAGTATATTTGCACGGTACAATTCAATTCTATAGTTTATTTTTACAAGATTTGTTTGAGCTGCTTTTGAATGTGAAAGTCAAATTGAAAACAGTATTGGTATTGTTGATTTTTTATTTCATTTTTTATAGTAAGCTAGGACTGACGGTTTTATTAGCTAAACTATTCCACAGCAACTACTGTAGCTATCTAGTAAACCTGCTAGCTGCTTTTTAAAATACATTTGACGTTTACTTTATTTAACCTCTATTTACTTCAGTGGATGTTGAATTATGTTAAATTATAGCCATGGTATGATTTGAATATGTTGGTAACCTGTTGTATCATACCGCACCAACATTAAAGCACAAACATTAAAATTCCATTACATACCCATATAAGCGTTCCGAGAGAGATGCTAACAGAGCGTTCGCAGTCTATTTTCCAGGCTGTGCCTCTTATATCATGGAAAGTTTTGCTACACACATGGAAACACACACACACACACCACACACACACACCACACACACACACACACACACACACACACACACACACACACACACACACACACACACACACACTTTATGTACACACACTAGTCAAAGGATTAAGATAAGACTTCAACAGCAAGCTGGTCAAAATCTCTGCGGAAAATACAAACTAAATGGGTTTGCACTTGGCAGAAAGAGTGGTGTCAGGGCTTTGAGGAGTATGGCAGTATGTGTTTGTGTGTGTGTGTGTGTGTGTGTGTGTGGCACCTGGGAGTTCTTTCCTATAACCAACTTCCAACATTTCCATAACAGTCTTTTTAATTGAGCAAGAACACACACACACACACACTTTCATCCCACACACATGCCATTAGCTAAACTACATGTGTGTCATTAGCTAGAGTATGTGTGTTGGTATTATTAGTTGCATTTATCTATGGCGGTCCTATGAGATCTGTGTGTTATCTAAAGCAGGTCACGATGTGAGGAGGAGTGTGGATGCTGCTCCATTGCAGACTCCCAGCTCAACTTTAATCATTCAGAAGAAAACTTTCCATAAGAGGCACAGCCTAGAAAACAGACTGCGCACGCTCTGTTAGCATCTCACTCAGAGCACTTATATGGGTGTGTAATGGAATTATAATGTTTGTGCTTTTCTTATAACTATTTTCTGTGTTCTATCTATGTGCTGTTCTATAGACCAATTTCTGTGTTCATGCAAGTGGCTGAACAAATCCTCACTATCAGCATCCGCAATTTCGCAGTACGCCCAGACCTTGTTTTGAGAATGAACGAAAGATATCTCAGTTTCAAGGTCTCAGCTTAGACATAAGAAGCCTCGTGAGATATTGGTCTGTCACATGTTGTGAACCAGTATTGGTCAGTCACATGAATGAAAGAAAACAGAAATGATTAATTAATTATGCAAAATCATGCAAATATAACTTGTCTGTGTATAGCCATATAGAAGACATCTGCTGGGACTGCCCAGACAGAGCTCTTGATTGACATGTGTACTATGGTGCATTGAGTTGGTTGGAACCTCTCCAGCGTGCTGACAAATAAACAATGATTAATTTAAGATTGACTTTGAGTGTCCCTGTGTAAGAATTTCCATGGCAATTTTGTGTCACAAACTGGATTATGGATTCTGCCTGCGGAGCTTTCCAGTGGGGGTCTGTGAGGAAAACTGGTGTGACATTTTATGAAGCGCGAGGGACATTCCGATCTGACCAAAAGAGGACGAGGACCCAACCAGACCAGACCCTTGCTACGAGCCTCCCAGGAGGAGACACATAATCTGCGAACAATTGACGGCAACTGATTTCAGTAAATCAATGTAAATGAGCCTGTATAAATATATATATACAACCAATAAAAATGAACATAAATATGTAGAAGCAGGGTACCACTAGCCTACAAGATAACACAAGGTGTTTTTGATTTCGGGGTGTTATTTACATTTATGGGAAGCTGCAAGACTATAGAGCCTATAGAGACCATAGTATTTATGCAATTATAAACTATTGATACTATGATGCTGAGGGACTATAGATGCTGTAGGGACCATAGATGCTATAACTATAGGGACTATGGTGCTATGATATGGGATAATAAGCTGAACGATTGATATTTGGATAACAAGAGCTGATTGGCATTTGGATAAGAAATTATTGAAATTATGACTAATAAGATTGGAATTTGACATTAGGATAATTAGCTGATTGAAATGTTGATAATAAGAGGATGGAAATGAAGCTATTTAGTATTGAGTGAACCAGAGCTGCCAGGGGACTAGCTTAGACGTGAAAGAGGTGAATGAATGCCACAACCAGTTCTCTGTGAGCTGAGTTTTCCAGTTCTGTGTGAGCGGATCTGTAACGTTATCTAGGGGTCTGTCCAACACTGCCATTGGAATTTGTGATGTAACACAAATGTATAAAGGGTTACTAGAGTTAAAGTGACATAATATTGAGTATAATACTATGACGATCTGATGAAGTAAGAATAGAAAAATAATAATAATATACAACCTGCACACCCACACGTAGACGTACGTGAGTGGTGAAAAAAGTATTCTGAGGAATGTTCAGAATGGTCCCCTTATGGGCCATTTGAGGTATGATAAGGTTAAAGCGTTGTGTGGGACTTGACTTTCCCCTAACCAATAAAACTATAAAGAGAAAAGTAGAAGATTTCCTGCAGCCTGGTAATGCATTTTGAAACAAGCCCATACCTTGTTAAATAGAACCAATGATTTTCCGTATTCATCTACTCAAGTTTAAAGTGTTAGGTAGAGACTTATTATGGACAGAGCATGCCATCTACTGGGGACTGAGACAGTGTCAACAAGTTGATATATATTGATCCCTCCAAAGCATTACACATGAATCTCAAAATAATTCACATTTAATAAATATGTGTGTGCAGGAAAACAAACACTCACTTAATTGGGCTGACTGACCTCTGACCTCTGTTCTGACTTCCTGGTGAGGCCTGATCACCTCATTTTTTTTATATTTTTTATGTTTATTTCACCTTTATTTAACCAGGTAGGCCAGTTGAGAACAAGTTCTAATTTACAACTGCGACCTGGCCAAGATAAAGCATAGCAGTGCGACAAAAACAACAACACAGAGTTACAAATAAACAAACGTACAACAACACAAAAGAAAAGAAAAATAGAAAGATATATGTACAGTGTGTGCAAAGGTAGACGAGTAGGGAGGTAGGCAATAAATAGGCCATAGAGGTGAAAATAATTACAATTTAGCATTAATACTGGAGTGATATATGTGCAGATGATGATGTGCAAGTAGAGATATTGGGGTGCGAAAGAGCAAGGGGTAAGTAATAATATGGGGACGAGGTAGTCGGGTGTGCTATTTACAGATTGGCTGTGTACAGGTACAGTGATCGGTAAGATGCTCTGACAGCTGATGCTTAAAGTTAGTGAGGGAGATATACAGTTGAAGTCGGAAGTTTACATACACTTAGGTTGGAGTCATTAAAACTTGTTTTTAAACCACTCCACAAATGTTTTGTTAACAAACTATAGTTTTGGCAAGTCGGTAAGTCATTTTTTCAACAATTGATTACAGATAGAATATTTCACTTATCATTCACTGTATCACAATTCCAGTGGGTCAGAAGTTTACATACATTATGTTGACTGTGCCTTTAAACAGCTTGGAAAATTCCAGAAAATTATGTCATGGCTTTAGAAGCTTCTGATAGGCTAATTGACATCTTTTGATTCTATTGGAAGTGTACTTGTGGATGTATTTCAAGGCCTACCTTCAAACTCAGTGCCTCTTTGATTGAAATCATGGGAAAATCAAAAGAAATCAGCCAAGACCTCTGAAAAAAATTGTAGACATCCACAAGTCTGGTTAATCCTTGGGAGCAATTTCAAATGCCTGATGGGACCATGTTCATCTGTACAAACAATAGTACGCAAGTATAAACACCATGGGACCACGCAGCCATCATACCGCTCAGGAAGGAGTCTCCAAGAGATGAACGTACTGTGGTGCGAAAAGTGCAAATCAACCCCAGAACAACAGCAAAGGACCTTGTGAAGATGCTGGAGGAAACAGGTACAAAAGTATCTATATCCACAGTAAAACAGAATGCGTCTCCTATATCGACATAACCTGATCAGCAAGCAAGGAAGAATCCATTGCTCCAAAACCACCATGAAAAAGCCAGACTACCGTTTACAACTGCACAATTTTGGGATAAATGTCCTCTGGTCTGAACTGTTTGGCCATAATGACCATCATTATGTTTGGAGGAAAAAAGGGGAGGCTTGCAAGCCGAAGAACACCATCCCAACCGTGAAGCACGGGGGTGGCAGCATCATGTTGTGGGGGTGCTTTGCCGCAGGAGGGACTGGTGCAGTTCACAAAATAGATAGCATCATGAGGGATGAAAATTATGCGGATATATTGAAGCAAAATCTCAAGACATCAATCAGGAAGTTACAGCTTAGTTGCAAATGGGTCTTCCAAATGGACAATGACCCCAAGCATACTTCCAAAGTTGTGGCAAAATGGCTTAAGGACAACAATTCAAGCTATTGGAGTGGCCATCACAAAGCCCTGACCTCAATCCTACAGAACATTTGTTGGCAAAACTGAAAAAGTGTGTGTGAGCAAGGAGGCCTACAAATCTGACTCAGTAACACCAGCTCTGTCTGGAAGAATTAGTCAAAACTCACCCAACTTATTGTGGGAAGCTTGTGGAAGGCTGCCTGAAATGTTTGACCCAAGGTAAACAATTTAAAGGCAGTGTTTTGACCAACGAATGAAGGATTCATCAGTTTCAATGTCTCAGCTTAGAGATAAGAAGCTTGTGAGGTATTGGTCTGTCACATGTTATGAACCAGTATTGGTCGGTCATATGAATGAAACAAAATGGTAATGATTAGGTAATTATGCTACATCATGCAAATATAACTTGTTTGTGTAAAAACATCTGCTGGGACTGCCCAGGCAGAGCTCCTGATTGACATGTGCACTATGGTGCATTGAGTTGGTTGGAACCTCTACAGCGTCCTGACAAATAAACAATGATTAATTTATGAATGACTTTGAGTGTCCCTTTGTAAGAATTTCTATGACATCTGTGTGTGTGTGTGTGTGTGTGTGTGTGTGTGTGTGTGTGTGTGTGTGTGTGTGTGTGTGTGTGTGTGTGCGAGAGAGCGTGTGTGCTTGTGCATGTGGGTATGTTCAGTTGTGGGTATGCAGATGTGTCTATGTGTGGAAAACTCTACAAACAATTATGTGTGATTGCTTGGCTGATTACATGTGTGTGTTTCTTTTCAGCTCTATGTGTATGTGTCTTGTGGTCTATAGTACCTGGAGTTGTGGTTCAGCTCCTGTGAGATGTCGTCCACCATGTCGTTCTCGGAGGCCTCGTGGGCCATGGCCTTGCACAGCTTACAGGCCACCAGGGCTTTGGCCATGGCCTCCTCCCCATGCTGCCAGAAGAACAGCGCCATCTTCTGTCTCTTCATCAGCACGGCCCACACCATCAGCTCGTGGAAGGGGAAGGGGAAATGGTTGATCTCAGGGTCGTCCAGGTCAATGTCCACCTCCTCCTCCCGCTTACGTGTAGTCTTCTGGCGACTCCTCCGGATCGGCATGTCATCCTGCCTCAGGCCACACAAGACGAGAGCAGAGACATGGATTCATGGGTTTTTGGATGTGATGCTCAGCCTTTGCCCATCGAGGGAGACAAACATACATTTAGAGAGAGTGTGATCATGTAATATAATTCACACTGGCTAAGGCCTTGGAGAGATGGATGAAGTACCATGGCATGAAAGTACTGAGAGTTGAGAACTGTGAAAAGGCCTTGGTGTTTAATGTCTGTCTGCTTGCTTAGGATATTCTGACATTTATTCCAATATTTATTCAGGTATTTCCATATTACTTCTATATCTCATTCAACTGATATCTAAACTCAGTTACACCAGCTCTGTCAGGAGGAATGGGCCAAAATTCACCCAACTTATTTTGGGAAGCTTGTGGAAGGCTACCCGAAACGTTTGACCCAAGTTAAACAATTTAAAGGCAATGCTACCAAATACTAATTGAGTGTATGTAAACTTCTGACCCACTGGGAATGTGATGAAAGAAATAAAAGCTGAAATAAATAATTATCTCTACTATTATTCTGACATTTCACATTCTTAAAATAAAGTGGTGATCCTAACTGACCTAAGACAGGGAATTCTTACTAGGATTAAATGTCAGGAATTGTGAAAAACTGAGTTTAAATGTATTTGGCTAAGGTGTATGTAAACTTCCGACTTCAACTGTACATATTCAGACCCTTTGCTATGAGACTCGAAATTGAGCTCAGGTGAATCCTGTTTCCATTGATCATCCTTGAGTTGTATCCACAACTTGATTGGAGTCCACCTGTGTTAAATTCAATTGATTGGAGATAATTTGGAAAGGTACACACCTGCCTATATAAGGTCCCACAGTTGACAGTGCATGTCAGAGCAAATCCTTACGATGGTTGTTGTTATGTTTTTCAGCGGCAGGGACTGGAAGACTAGTCAGGATCGAGGCAAAGATGAACGGAGAAAAGTACAGAGAGATCCTTGATGAAAACCTGCTTCAGAGCGCTCAGAACCTCAGATTGGGGCAAAGGTTCACCTTCCAACAGGACAACAACCCTAAGCACAGCCAAGACAACGTAACGCAGGAGTGGCTTCGGGACAAGTCTCTGAATGTCCTTGAGTGGCCCAGCCGGAGCCAGAGTCTCTGGGGAGACCAGAAAATAGCTGTGCAGCGACGCTCCCCATCCAACCTAACAGAGCTTGAGAGGATCTGCAGAGAAGAATGGGAGAAACTCCCCAAATACAGGTGTGCCAAGCTTGTAGCATCATGCCCAAGAAGACTCGAGGCTGTAATCAGTACCAAAGGTGCTGAGTAAAGGGTCTAAATATTTATATAAATGTGATATGTCTGTTTTTTTATTCGTAATACATTTGCTAAAAAAAATTAAAAACCTGTTTTTGCTTTGTCATTATGGGGTATGTGTGTAGATTGATGAGGAATTAAAACAACAATTGATCCATTTTAGAATAACACTGTAATGTAAAAAAATATGGAAAAGTCAAGAGGTCTGAATACTTTCCGAATGCACTGTAGTAGTCCCCTTTAGTATCAAAGTTTAGTATTGAGGACCTTATAAGTTAGTACTAGGTACTTATTATACACATACCTACTGTAGTAACAACATATACAGTGGGGAGAACAAGTATTTGATACACTGCCGATTTGCAGGTTTTCCTACTTACTTTTTCTACTTCCTACTTACAGTAGAGGTCTGTAATTTTTATCAGAGGTACACTTCAACTGTGAGAGACGGAATCTAAAACAAAAATCCAGAAAATCACATTGTATGATTTTTAAGTAATTCATTTGCATTTTATTGCATGACATAAGTATTTGATACATCAGAAAAGCAGAACTTAATATTTGGTAAAAGCATCCCCAAAGAATGATGTTTCCACCTCCATGCTTCACGGTTGGGATGGTGTTCTTTGGGTTGTACTCATCCTTCTTCTTCCTCCAAACACGGCGAGTGGAGTTTAGACTAAAAAGCTCTATTTTTGTCTCATCAGACCACATGACCTTCTCCCATTCCTCCTCTGGATCATCCAGATGGTCATTGGCAAACTTCAGGGCCTGGACATGCGCTGGCTTGAGCAGGGGGACCTTGCGTGCGCTGCAGGATTTTAATCCATGACGGCGTAGTGTGTTACTAATGGTTTTCTTTGAGACTGTGGTCCCAGCTCTCTTCAGGTCATTGACCAGGTCCTGCCGTGTAGTTCTGGGCTGATCCCTCACCTTCCTCATGATCATTGATGCCCCACGAGGTGAGATCTTACATGGAGCCCCAGACTGAGGGCGATTGACCGTCATCTTGAACTTCTTCCATTTTCTAATAATTGCACCAACAGTTGTTACCTTCTCACCAAGCTGCTTGCCTATTGTCCTGTAGCCCATTACAGCCTTGTGCAGGTCTACAAATTTATCCCTGATGTCCTTACACAGCTCTCTGGTCTTGGCCATTGTGGAGAGGTTGGAGTCTGTTTGATTGAGTGTGTGGACAGGTGTCTTTTATACAGGTAACGAGTTCAAACAGGTGCAGTTAAGACAGGTAATGAGTGGAGAACAGGAGGGATTCTTAAAGAAAAACTAACAGGTCTGTGAGAGCCGGAATTCTTACTGGTTGGTAGGTGATCAAATACTTATGTCATGCAATAAAATGCAAATGAATTACTTAAAAATGTGATTTTCTGGATTTTTGTTTTAGATTCCGTCTCTCACAGTTGAAGTGTACCTATGATAAAAATTACAGACATCTACATACTTTGTAAGTAGGAAAACCTGCAAAATTGGCAGTTTATCAAATACTTGTTCTCCCCACTGTATGTAATGTTATATTTATTTATTACCTTGCACTTACCACATGAATACCTTCAAGTCACTTTGGTTCTAAGGACTTTGCCTTCAGTTACCATAAATGTTTGTATTAAAAGGGCGGTAAAATGAACTTGTGTCTGTTTCCAAGTAGATACAATGTAGTTACTTGTGAAATACCACCACGTTGGATGACTCCATCTCATGAAGACAACAGTAAATATGTATGTGATCTACCCTGTTGTTTCACTTACAGGGTAGATACAAGGTAAGAAGGCTTTAAAATGAAGCCATTGCTAATACCATGCAAACACCAGATACTTGCAGGTCATTAATGCTCTTAATGATTTAGTCAAATTATTGTGTAGACATAATGTACCAAGTAATTTTCCTATAGTTACTAGGTATGTACAGTGCCTTCAGAAAGTATTTGCACCTCTTGACTTTTTCCACATTTTGTTATGTTACACCCTGAATTTAAAATGTAATAACTGACCTATACACATATTGTCAAAGTGGAGTAATATTTTTGGAAATTTGTACAAATTAATTAAAATCGGAAATATCTTGAGTCAATTATTATTCAACCTCTTTGTGATGGCAAGCCTAAATAAGTTCAGGAGTAAAAATGTACTTAACAAGACACATAATAAGTTGTATGGACTCACTCTGTGAGCAATAATAGAGTTTAATTAACATAATTATTTTATGAAAAGTGAAAAGTGTTGTTTCATGGTACCACCTTCACACTTAAAGGGTAAGAGGGCTGTAAAATTAAACCGTTGCTAATAACATGTAAATTCCAGATACTTGCAGGTCAACTAACACTCTTTAGGATTTAGTCAAATTATTGTGTAGATTTTTTTAACCTTTATTTAACTAGGCAAGTCAGTTAAGAACAAATTATTATTTAGAATAACAGCCTACCCGGGCAAAGCCTAAACCCGGACTAGGCTGGGCCAATTGTGCGCCGCCCTATGGGACTCCCAATCACAGCCGGTTGTGATACAGCCTGGAATCGAACCAGGGGTGGTAGTGACACCTCTAGCACTGAGATGCAGTGCCTTAGATCGCTGCGCCACTCGGGAGCCCATAACGTACCACATGGAGTTACTAGGTATGTATGTGGTAATGGCTATAAAATTAAGTGGGGTCTGTTTCCAGGTAGATTCCAGGTAGATCCAACAAGGACCACAGCAAATCTGTCTGTGATATTACCCTGTTGTTACGTGATACTAGCTTCACACTTACATGGTTGGTACGGGATAAGAGTGCTGTAAAATGAAGCTGTTCATATTACCATGTAAATACCAAATACCTTCAAGTTTACTGCCGTGCAAAATGAAAGTGGGGACATTTCAAGTTTAATTAATGAAAATCAACAAGAGGTCAGTAGAAACACATTTGTATTAATGTACAATCATATAACCATACAAGTTAGCACCACAACAAAAGTGAACTGCATTTATATCTATGTAGAAACCAAACTGCTGGCTAAACAACATTCATTTGAATGGAAGGCTAATACGTTCATAAATAGCAATCTTTTAATTCCGGTATGATAATCAACAGATGATGCCACCTTTTATAAAAAGAAGGATGGCTATGGATTGTGGTGAGTTTGTACATGATTGGTGACATAAGAGATTTGGATATAATGATGTCTCCGCCCTAAAAATATGCTTTTTTTGTCCACGTCTCTGGTGACATTGAAAAGTAGCTAGCTTAGTGTATTCATAGCAACACTAACGAGTCAATTCCGGGTAACATAATTTAGAAAATTTGTCACAGTAGAAACATCACAGTAGAAACATTTTAAAAACATATACACATTTTTGTTGATATTTTCTCACAATGTAAGTATAATTGTGCATACTAATGCAAGATTGTGCACTATATGCAATATGTTGATTTGGTATCAAATATATAGCGTTTTACTGCAGACTTTTACTTTGAAAACCAAATTCGAAAACTGGAGAGTTAAGTACATGCAGTGATTTATATCGGAATTATGTTTTTATATGTTTATTCTAGCTCCGACACTCTTCTGGCACGCTAGTTAATTTAAGCTAACAAATTGCTATTGTTATTGCATTGTGTATTAGTATGCTAGCTAGCTTAATTTTCAAACTTATCTTGTTTTTCTACAGATTGTATCTAGCTCTTTTGAGTGTTTAGATACTGTCTTGTTAGGAGATAATATGCTTGTGGAAATGTTTTATTTATGTATAGTTTGTGTATACTCGTTTAGTAAATTTGCAGCATTTCTTCTGTTATGTTAAATAGACTGTTATCTTCCTTCTCATCTGCTTTGGCTAGCAATCTTCTATGTTAGCTCATGATTGGAATGTAGGCCTAGTCATTCTAGTGAGCCTCCCTTCAGAGAACATCAACAAATCCGCAATTAAAGGAGTTGAGAAATAAACGTAGTATCACTAGAAAGCTGGCATACCCTTCTTTTTAAATGTAGCCATTAAAATATGTGTTTCCCTGCCATTGTAGCAAGAAACAGGCCTAATATTTGTTCATTATTAGAGACCCGAAGACGGTTAGACTTGGCTTTCCTTTCACGCCTCCCCTGAAACTCTCTGGCGCCCCCCTGGGGAGGCGCACCTCACACTTTCCAAACCTCTGTTCTAATACAATGTGCTTCTACTTACCTCTGGTTGATTCTCAATAAATAAGCTTCACGCTGAGATGTGTGCTTGTCTTCATCGTGAAATGTTCACATTTTTAAATTGCACTGTAGTTAACTTGAATGTATTTGGTATGTACATGGTAATATGAACAGCTTAATTTTATGGCCTTCTTACACCGTACCTACGCTGTAAGAGTGAAGATGGTATCATGTAAAAAAAGGGTAAGATCACAGACAGATTTGCTGTAATCTTCGGGGGATCTACCTGGAAACAGACACCACTTTATTTTACAGCCCTGTTACAACATACAGTGCCTTCAGAAATTATTCATACACCTTGACTTATTCCACATTTGTTGTGTTACAGCCTGAATTCAAAATGGATTTAATTTATTTAATATATGTTTTTAGACATTTTTGCTAATTTATTGAGAATTAAATACAGAAATATCTCCTTTACATAAGTATTCACACCCCTGAGTTAATAGATGTTAGAATCATCTTTGGCAGTGATTACAGCAGTGAGTTTTTTGGGATGTTCTCTAAGAGCTTTGCACACCTTGATTGTCCAATCAATTAAAAACATTTTTTTTTAATTCTTCAAGCTCTGTCAAGTTGGTTGTTGATCATTGATTTTCAAGCCGATGTAAGTCAAAATTGTAACAAGGCCACTCGGGAACACTCAATGTCATCTTGGTAAGCAACTCCAGTGTATATTTGGCCTTGTGTTTTATGTTATTGTCCTGCTGAAAGGGGAATTTATCTCCAAGTGACTGTTAGAAAGCAGACTGAAGGTTTCCTTTAGGATTTTACCTGTGTTTAGACCTATTCCATTTATTTTTATCCTAATAAATGCCCTATTCCTTGCTGATGACAAGCATACCCATAACATGATGCAGCCACCACCATGCTTGAAAATATGAAGAGTGTTATGTGATGTGTTGTGTTGGGTTTGCCCCAAACATAAATCTTTGTATTCAGGATGCAAAGCTAATTTCTTTGCCACATTTCTTCACGTTTTACTTTAGTTTCTTATTGCAAACAAGATGCATGTTTTGGAACATTTTTATTCTGTACAGGCTTCCTTCTTTTCACTCTGTCATTTAGGTTAATATTGTGGAGTAACTACAATGTTGTTGATCCATCCTCAATTTGCTCCTATCACAGCATTAGACTCTGCAACTGTTTGATGTAACACCATTGGCCTCATGGTGAAATCCCTGAGCAGTTTCATTCATGTCTGGCAAATGAGGTGGGAAGGACGCATGTATGTTTGTAGTGACTGGGTATATTGATACCCCATCCTGCGTGTAATTAATAACTTCATCATGCTCAAAGGGATATCCTCTCTTGGGTAGGGGGTAGTATTTTCACCTCCGGATGAAAAGTGTGCCCAAAGTAAACTCCCTGTTACTCAGGCCCACAAGCTAGGATATACAAATAATTGGTCGATTTGGATAGAAAATACTCAAAAGTTTCTGAAACTGTTAAAATAATGTCTGTGAGTATAACAGAACTGATATGGCAGGCGAAACACCGAGGACAAACCATCCAGGGGATTTTTTTTTTGAGGTCATAGGATTTTCCAATTGGTTTCCATGGGACACCCTTATTATTAGGAACCTGGTTGCAGTTCCTATGGCTTCCACTAGATATCAACAGTCTTTAGAAATTGTTCAATGTTTTTCTTTTGAGAAATGAAGAAGTAGGGCTGTTCATTGTAAGTGTCACTCCAGGTGGACTCGACTGTTTTGGTGCACGTGAACTGGAGCGTGCTTCACGTTGTTTTTATCCGGTATTAGAAACAGTTTATTCCGTATTAAATTTGATCGATTGTTTACGTTTTAAGGTACCTGAGGTTGGATTAGGAATGCTGTTTGAAATGTTTGGACCAAGTTTACAGGTAACTTATTAAATACTTTGTAGGCATGTTGGGCGAGTTGAAACCGGTGTATTTCTGAATCAAATGTGCCAAATAAATGGACATGTTTGGGACATAAAGAAGGACATTATCGAACAAAAGGACCATAATTTGCTTTCGCCGTAAAGCCTTTTTGAAATCTGACACAGCGGCTGGATTAACAAGTTATGTCACACCCTGACCATAGTTTACTTTGTATATTTCTATGTTGTGGTTGGTCAGGGTGTGATCTGAGTGGGCATTCTATGTTACATGTCTAGTTTGTCTAGTTCTATGTTCGGCCTGATATGGTTCTCAATCAGAGGCAGGTGTTCGTCATTGTCTCTGATTGGGAACCATATTTAGGTAGCCTGGGTTTCACTGTGTGTTTGTGGGTGATTGTTCCTGTCTATGTGTTTTCACCAGATAGGCTGTTTAGGTTTTCGTTACGTTTATTGTTTTTGTAGTGTTTGTGTTTAGTGTGTTTTTTCATTAAACATGAATCGCAATCGACACGCTGCATTTTGGTCCGACTCTCCTTCTCATACAGAAAACCGTTACAGAATCACCCACCACCAACGGACCAAGCAGCGTGTCAACAGGCAGCAACAGCAGCGTAAAGAGGAATGGACATGGGAGGACGTTTTGGATGGCAAGGGCTGTTACACTTGGGAGGAGATACTGGCTGGAAGAGATCGCCTCCCATGGGAACAGGTGGAGGCACTTAGGAGAGCAGAGGCAGCCGGAGAGAGGAGCCGGCGATATGAGGGAACATGGCTGGCAAGGAAGCCCGAGAGGCAGCCCCAAAAATTTCTTGGGGGGGGCTAACAGGGAGTATGGCTACGCCAGGTAGGAGACCTGCGCAAACTCCCTGTGCTTACCGGGGGGCTAGAGAGACCGGACAGGCACCGTGTTATGCAGTGGTGCGCACGGTGTCTCCAGTGCGGGTGCATAGCCCGGTGCGGTATATTCCAGCTCCGCGTGTCGGCCGGGCTAGATTGAGCGTCGAGCCTAATGCCATGAAGCCGGCTCTACGCAGCTGGTCCCCAGTGCGTCTCCTTGGGCCGGCTTACATGGCACCAGCCTTGCGGTCGGTGTCTCCGGTTCGCCTGCATAGCCCAGTGCGGGCTATTCCACCTCGCCGCACTGGCAGGGCGACCGTGAGCATTCAACCAGGTAAGGTTGGGCAGGCTCGGTGCTCAAGAGCTCCAGTGCGCCTGCACGGTCCGGTTTTTCCAGTACCACCTCCACACCCCAGCCCTCCGGTAGCAGCTCCCCGCACCAGGCTTCCTGTGCGTGTCCTCGGCCCAGTACCACCAGTGCCAGCACCACGCATCAGGCCTACAGTGCGCCTCGCCTGTCCAGCGCTGCCAGAGCCTTCCTCCTCTTCAGCGCTGTCGGAGTCTCCCGCCTGTTTAGCGCTGTTAGAGCCTTCCTTCTCTACAGCGCTGCCGGAGTCTCCCGCCTGTTCAGAACTGCCAGTTTGCAAGGAGCTGCCAGTTTGCAAGGAGCTGCCAGTTTGCAAGGAGCTGCCAGTTTGCAAGGAGCTGCCAGTTTGCAAGGAGCTGCCAGTCTGCAAGGAGCTGCCAGTCTGCATTGAGCTGCCAGTCTGCATAGAGCTGCCAGTCTGCATAGAGCTGCCAGTCTGCAAGGAGCTGCCAGTCTGCAGGGAGCTGCCAGTCTGCAAGGAGCCGCCAGAGCTGCCAGTCTGCAGGATGCCGCCAAAGCTGCCAGTTTGCAAGGAGCCGCCAGAGCTGCCAGTCTGCAAGGAGCCGCCAGTTAGCATGGAGCAGCCAGAGCCGCCAGTTAGCATGGAGCAGCCAGAGCCGCCAGTCAGCATGGAGCAGCCAGGGCCGCCAGTCAGCATGGAGCAGCCAGGGCCGCCAGTCAGCATGGAGCAGCCAGGGCCGCCAGTCAGCATGGAGCAACCAGGGCCGCCAGTCAGCATGGAGCAGCCAGAGCAGCCAGTCAGCATGGAGCAGCCAGTCAGCATGGAGCAGCCAGAGCTGTCAGTCAGCATGGAGCAGCCAGTCAGCATGGAGCAGCCAGAGCTGCCAGTCAGCATGGGGCAGCCAATCAGCATGGAGCAGCCAGAGCTGCCAGTCAACCAGACTCTTCCAGATCTGCCAGTCGACCAGACTCTTCCAGATCTGCCAGTCGACCAGACTCTTCCAGATCTGCCAGTCGACCAGACTCTTCCAGATCTGCCAGTCGACCAGACTCTTCCAGATCTGCCAGTCGACCAGACTCTTCCAGATCTGCCAGTCGACCAGACTCTTCCAGATTCTCCAGTCAGCCAGGATCTGCTAGATCCAACTACCTGCCTGGGCTTCCTCTCAGTGCTGAGCTTCCTCTCAGTGCTGAGCTTCCTCTCAGTCCCGAGCTACCTCTGTCCCGAGCTGCCCCTCTGTCCCGAGCTGCCCCTCTGTCCCGAGCGGTCATTAAGGAGGGTAACCTATCTAGGGACGCTAAGGAGGTGGACTAAAACTATTATGGAGTGGGGTCCACGTCCAGCGCCAGAGCCGCCACCGCGGACAGATGCCCACCCAGACCCTCCCCTATAGGTTCAGGTTTTGCGGCCGGAGTCCGCACCTTGGGGGGGGGGTACTGTCACACCCTGACCATAGTTTACTTTGTATATTTCTATGTTGTGGTTGGTCAGGGTGTGATCTGAGTGGGCATTCTATGTTACATGTCTAGTTTGTCTAGTTCTATGTTCGGCCTGATATGGTTCTCAATCAGAGGCAGGTGTTCGTCATTGTCTCTGATTGGGAACCATATTTAGGTAGCCTGGGTTTCACTGTGTGTTTGTGGGTGATTGTTCCTGTCTATGTGTTTTCACCAGATAGGCTGTTTAGGTTTTCGTTACGTTTATTGTTTTTGTAGTGTTTGTGTTTAGTGTGTTTTTTCATTAAACATGAATCGCAATCGACACGCTGCATTTTGGTCCGACTCTCCTTCTCATACAGAAAACCGTTACAAGTTAAGCTTTCTTTTGATGTATAACACACATATTTTCAAGAATGTTAAATATTTGAATTTGCTATTTTTGAATTTCGCGCTCTGCAATTGCAACGGTTGTTGGCCAGGTGGGACGCTACCGTCCTGCCCATAAGAAGATATTCAATGTCTGCTTTCTTTACCCATCTACTATTAGGTGCCCTTCTTTGCAAAAAATTGGAAAACCTCCCTGATATTTGTTGTTTAATCTGTGTTTCAAATTCACAGCTCGACTGAGGGACTTTACAGATAATTGTATGTGTGGAGTAAAGAGGTAGTCATTAAAAAAATATGTTAAAACGTATTGTGACTTATTGAGCAGAATTTTACTCCTGAAGTTATTTAAGCTTTCCATAGAAAAATAGGTTGAATCCAGACATTGCAGCTTTTCATTTTTTTTTTTTTTTTTTTTTTTGTAAACATTTTGAAAAACACAATTCCACTTTGACAAGGTCTCCAGTTTAAATTCAGGCTGTAACACAACAAATGTGGAAAAAGTCACAGGGTGTGAATACTTTGTGAAGGCACTGTGCATACCTGGTAACTTCAGGAAAATGACTTAGTACACTATGTCTACACAATCATTTGACTAAATCATTTGTTGACCTGTAAGTATGGGGTACTTACATGGTATTAGCAACGGCTTCATTTTAAAGCCCTTACTTTGTACCTACCCTGTAAGTGTGAAGGTGGTCCCATGAAACAACAGGGTAAGATCACAGACATATTTGCTGTTGTCTTCATGAGATGGAGTCATCCAATGTGGTGGTATTTCACAAGTAACTACGTTGTATCTACCTGGAAACAGACAGCTTCGTTTTACCGTTTTACACTAATTAAGCATGTAGTACTTACTTACTTGGTTCCAGGTAATTACATTTGGGACTAAATTGTTAACATGTATTTACTTTTTGTTACTAGTTATTTACCTAGTTATTACCTAGTAAATACCGTGCTGTAAAATTAAGGGTTACCAGGCACTCATTATGCAAACCAGGGGAATACACCAAACTGTAACCAAATAATAACCATGTTGTAACCCAGACTCACCTCCATCCCCAGCAGTTTCAGGGCTTTGGGCTGGAAAGGTAACAAAAACATGGTCATTGAGAAATCAACAGCGTCAAGGGGAATTCGTCACATAAAAAAATATGCACATACATAAAGGAACACAGACAGACCCACTTACACACACTCACAAGGCCAAGTGTTCAAATACAGAGAGAAATGCCATTCTGGTCTCAGAGCACTTCATATTACACTTAAAAGTGAAATACTCTATGTAGGATGATATGTTACGTTGTGTTTGGTATGTATTCATTTGTGGATCTACATCATAAATTTTGTGTGTAATGTTATGAATTACAATTTGTATTTGTATTTTTTATTTTACCTTTATTTAACTAGGCAAGTCAGTTAAGAACAAATTCTTAGTTTCAATGACGGCCTAGGAACAGTGGGTTAACTGCCTGTTCAGGGGCAGAACGACAGATTTGTACTTTGTCAGCTCGGGGACCTCTACACAGACAACACCATTCTGTATACTTCTGGCCCATCTTTGGACACTGTGTTAATTAACCTCCAGACGAGCTTCAATGCCATACAACTCTCCTTCTGTGGCCTCCAACTGCTCTTAAATGCAAGTACAACTAAATGCATGCTCTTCAACCGATTGCTGCCCACACCTGCCCGCCTGTTCAGCATCACTACTCTGGATGGTTCGGACTTAGAATACAGTGGGGCAAAAAAGTATTTAGTCAGCCACCAATTGTGCAAGTTCTCCCACTTAAAACGATGAGAGAGGCCAGTAATGTTCATCATAGGTACATTTCAACTATGACAGACAAAATGGGGAAAAAAATCCAGAAAATCACATTGTAGGATTTTTTATGAATTTATTTGCAAATTATGGTGGAAAATAAGTATTTGGTAACCTACAAACAAGCAAGATTTCTGGCTCTCACAGACCTGTAACTTCTTCTTTAAGAGGCTCCTCTGTCCTCCACTCGTTACCTGTATTAATGGCACCTGTTTGAACTTGTTGTCAGTATAAAAGACACCTGTCCACAACCTCAAACAGTCACACTCCAAACTCCACTATGGCCAAGACCAAAGAGTTCCACTCTGGAGTTGAGAAAACCTTCCAGAGGGACAACCATCTCTGCAGCACTCCACCAACAAGGCCTTTATGGTAGAGTGTCCAGAAGGAAGCCACTCCTCAGTAAAAGGCACATGATAGCCTGCTTGGAGTTGCCAAAAGGCACCTAAAGGACTCTTAAACCACGAGAAACAAGATTCTCTGGTCTGATGAAGCCAAGATTGAACACTTTGGCCTGAATACCAAACATCACGTCTGGCACCATCCTTAAGGTGAAGCATGGTGAAGAAAGGGACTGGGAGACTAGCGGCAGGGTCTGGGAGACTAGTCAGGATTGAGGGAAAGATGAACGGAGGAAAGTACAGAGAGATCCTTGATGAAAACCTGCTCCAGTGCGCTAAGGACCTCAGACTGGGGCGAAGGTTCCCCTTCCAACAAGACAACAAGCCTAAGCACACAGCCAAGACAATGCAGGATTGGCTTTGGGACAAGTCTCTGAATGTCCTTGAGTGGCCCAGCCGGAGCCCGGACTTGAACCATATCTAACAACTCTGGAGAGACCTGAAAATAGCTGTGCAGCGACGCTCCCCATCCAACCAGACAGAGCTTGAGATTTTTTGCAGAGAAGAATGGGAGAAACTCCCCAAATACAGGTGTGCCAAGCTTGTAGCGTCATACCTAAGGAAACTCAAGGCTGCAATCACTGCCAAAGATACTTCCACAAAGTTAAGGGTCTGAACACTCGTATTTCAGTTTTCTATTTGTATTACATTTGCAAACATTTATAAAAACCTATTTTTGCTTTTTCATTAATTGGCAATGTGTGTATGTTGATGAGGGGGATTAAAACAAAGTAATACATTTTAGAATAAGGCTGTAACGTAACAGAATGTGGAAAATGGCAAGGAGTCTGTATAATTTCTGAATGCACTGTATGTTCCAACACAATTAAACAGCATAACTGTCCTGTTCGAGACCAACAGTAACCTGTTCGAGCCCAGACAGTAACCTGTTCGAGACCAGACAGTAACCTGTTTGAGACCAGACAGTAACCTGTTCTAGACCAACAGTAACCTATTCGAGACCAGACAGTAACCGGTTCTAGACCATCAGTAACCTGTTCGAGACCAACAGTAACCTATTTGGGACCAGACCTGTTCTAGACCAACAGTAACCTATTCGAGACCAGACAGTAACCTGTTCGAGACCAGACAGTAACCTGTTTGAGACCATCAGTAACCTGTTCTAGACCAACAGTAACCTATTCGAGACCAGACAGTAACCGGTTCTAGACCATCAGTAACCTGTTCGAGACCAACAGTAACCTGTTCGAGACCAGACAGTAATCGGTTCTAGATCAACAGCAATCTGTTATAGATAAACAGTAACCTGTTGTCTTTAGATAGTAACCTGTTACTGTAACCTGATATATTGAATCTCTGTGTGTTTGTCTGTGTAAGGGGGTGGCTGGCTAAATGGAGCTCTATGCAGCAGCAGGCACTGCGTTTTAAAGCAGGCTGTGTACAAAATATGCATTAATGAGCCATCATGTGACCTGCTTCCCCAACTGCTGGTAAAAATAACTCAGGCCTCCTGTGGGGATGTTGATATCTGCACCTATTTCAGGATTATTCCTACCACATTGTGTTGGTGCGTGTGTTTGTTCCTGTATTCACACTGCTTTTTCATCTAAGACGACACTGTCAGTGTGCCCAAATCGTTTTAAAACAGATCACAGCTCATTTAGATGTCTACCTCTTTGTCTTGCATCCTCTGTCTCTCTTCTTCTATCCTTCACTTTTGCTCTCTTTTCAACCTCATGCACACATGCATACACACTGCATAGTCATTGGCTGATGTTGATGGACTAGACATTGCTCTACACAATAGTCCTAGAATAGCGATTTTCTATAGTTGGCATTTAGTCTGTTCTTCAAGGAGCCTTGTCTTGAAGGAGGCCTTGAAACTGAAAAATCAACAACAACAAAAATCTCTATAGACGGTTTAGTTGAGAACGTCACAAAAACTATGTGCACGCTTCATGGGGCACAAGGCCCTGTCTTTTTGTGATACTGGATGGCCAGATAGCTAGCAACAATGACAAGAAAATGCCATGTGGGAAATCTGAAGTAGCTTGTTTCAATTAGTTTTATCCTGATACCATGTCTGGTTTTTAAGTGTTTTGCTGATATGGCTCAAATTCACTAGCTAGCTAACTACCAACTGTAACAATGTCTTGAGAGGAAACAAATGCTCATTGTGCAACTTTATTTATGTTTTCAATAAACATTGAAGACAGACTGTAGTTTACATGTGGTAGACAACCTAAGCCAACCCTGTCTGTTTTGCCCCATAGTTGCCCACACCTCAGTTTTGTTGCTTAACAACCAACCCATCTATTTCACAACCGTTGTTCCGAGCAGTATAGTGCAGTGCAGTTTGGCACTGATTTCTTCATTCTATTGCTAGTTTGGGAGAGTTTGCAGGCCGAGGGAGAAAAGGGGACCGTATCCCTAGTGCAGATTTAGACGTAGAGGGATATGCATATTTATGTATATTAATTTACAGCATTGTCCCTTGATCACACAAAAAAAAGGTTACGTAAGTACCAAATTTATATCACTGCAAAAGTGAGGCTCGGGTTGGCTTTCACTGAAAGCATACCTGAGGTGAGTTTACTCAGATTACTAATAGTAGGTTTGTTTATCGTACCCAAGACCCGTCTGGGAGTTAATTTGACCATGGGAAAAGGAACTAAAGCGTAAATACCGTAACACAATGAATGTTCGATTCAATTGATCCCACAGAGACAAGTAGACATGCAGACACATGCACATGCATCATTAGCAGAATAGGAAACTGTAAAGCTGGTCCGCCACTCACTCTTTTGGGTCCAAAGAGGTTGTGATACAGAGTTCTAAACCTCTTCCTGGTGTAGTTGCATCTGTAAGCTCCGCCCATCAAGTACTCAATGACCAATCCGATGTCAATGAGACTAATGCGGTAGTCTGGTGGCAGGTTACCCTGGGGACCAAGAGATTGGTCAGACAAAACCGCACACCCCCATGGCAGCTGAGCATACGATGGTGAAAGGAAGGGAAAACAACCCACACAAATCAGACACACTTCACTTCACACATCTACACACTTGTTTTGTGTTAATAATAATACGTGATTAGTTGATTCACCTTGAAGTAGATCCAACTGAACACGGGATATTCTTGCTTAGAAAAAACACACAAGGTCAGTGAGTATACAGCACAAGGCCAAGGAGAGATGGGAGACACAGACCCCCGATAAGATCACAGAGTTTATAACCTAGTTTAAATGAACTTATCTGAGCTTAGTTTAATTTAACTTAGTTCAACAGCACTGAGATAGACATCAGTATACTGTACTCTGATAGAAGAGGGGTAGAGGAGTAAAGGAAGGAGGAGGAAGAGGGGAAAGAAGAGGGAGACCACGAAAATAGGGGAAATGTTAAGGAGAAGATGGAAAATTGCAAATCTTGAGGAAATTGAAAAATGTACAAATCTGATCAATGCTTACTTAATTTGCCTGATCACTCTGTGCTCTTTTGCATTTATGGCCAGATCGTATCAGGGGTTCAGTGCTGGAAAAGAAAGATGGACAGATGTCTGAAGATGAGGATAACAGGAGTACAAATGAGAGAGCGTTTTTTGATAGAAATGGACCTTCATCATCCACCTTCAGATAGAAATCAGAGCTCTCTGATCCAGTGGGGGCTGGGGGAGGGAGAAATGGGGAGGATGGGCTGGGACAATGATCATACATCGACGGATGATTTGATACCATCTCATCCCCTGGTCACTGTTAGTGGAACGCTCCCTGTATCCCCTTGTCAAAAAGCGCTCCATTTGGTTTCTGTTATCCCAGTAAAGCCTCACAATTATCCAGCCAAAGCTCAGTCAAAGCTTAGTCACAGCTAGTTTTAGTCACAGGCTAATGCGGGGCTGCAGCTGGATGCATCACGATTAGCAAATGTGCTCTCTAACATAAGAAAATGCTCTCAAACAGCATAATCATTCTGATCAAACATACAGTGCCTTTCTCCTTCATCTTCAATTGATTGCATTGGGAAATTGTATGTATATGGCAACTAACTGATTAACCTTTATTTAAAAAAATATGTAACAATTACTGTAACAACTTGCTTTCATGATGCTAGGTACGAAAGGCTGAACCCAACTCGTTTTTATCACAAGTAACTTCAGGTTGTCTCATTCCAGCACCAGGGGCTCCAGAGGTTAGAGTTCAGGGGCAAGTTACACACTAAAGCCAATAACAAGCATCAATAAAAATGCCTGAACCCCAATTCTTCACTCTTCACCCGAAGTGTGCATTAGCACACTCCTGCTCATGGACTTAACAATGGCGTCCCTTCATCTGATGCTTACGCTAACAATTCAATGCTTTTAAATCCATGATGGGCAATTGCACACTTCAAGAGAAGGGTTGGGAATCATGATGTAGCCAATGACAGTCTAAGCTTTCCTCCAGAAAGAGAAAAGGGGAACAGTATACGTTTGGGCCACCCTAGTTGAAGCAATGTATCCTACTACTGCACACCAATACCATACATTCACTAGTACCATACCTTCACACAGCAGGACAAGAGGAAGAGAGGACAACACAGATATTTGGCAAAAGCCTAGAGAGCCATGCACTTCGGTTAAATATTAGACTTAATTTCTCAGAACAAGAATAGACTGAGTTTCAGAAGAAAGTGCTTTGTTTCTGGCCATTCTGAGCCTGTAATCGAACCCACAAATGCTGATGCTCCAGATACTCAACTTGTCTAAAGGCCAGTTTTATTGCTTCTTTAATCAGGGACAACAGTTTTCAGCAGTGCATCATAATTGCAAAAAAGGTTTTCTCATGATCAATTAGCCTTTTAAAATCATACATTTAGATTAGCTAACATAACGTGCCATTGGAACACAGGAGTGATGGTTGCTGATAATGGGCCTCTGTACACCTATGGTGATATTCCATTTTAAAAAATCTGCCGTTTACAGCTACAATAGTCATTTCCAACATTAAGAATGTCTACACTGTGTTTCTGATCAATTTGATGTTATTTTAATGGACAAAAAAACGTGCTTATCTTTCAAAAACAAGGACATTTCTAAGTGACCCCAAACTTTGGAACGGTAGTGAATATTCCAATATCAGTTAATTGGTGTGAGTTAGGGATAACCCATCTGTGACTATATGTGACAAAGTGGAATATGATCATTTGTATATATGTAGCTTATCTTCTGTCATTACTTGTTGCCCTGAAAAACTAAATAAACCCTTGCTCACCAGAATAAAGTCACAAATCGCTAGAAGGAATGCTTCAATGTAGTTGACGTCGGTGCAATTTGTTTTCTTTTTCCTCTTTCATCTCAGCTTCTCTTGTACAGCAAAGGTGTTTACAGCTCAGGGAGAAATTGCAAAAAGATTTTCGGTGCAAAATTTCCAATTTGACTGGTTTTAAGGAAATATAAAGCTGTTAAAACAACCCAACATGTTTTTGATAATATTTCAGTTCAGCTTGGATGCATATTTTATGTGGTTGAAACACTATCAGCTTTTATGATGCGGATAAATATAGCACTTTTAGAGACGATCCTTAACCATTCATTCCCTTAAGATGCTTCAAGAACTTCTCCACACTTGTTCAAGAGTAACATTTTTATGCAATAAATGCTTAATTCTGCAGGATTAAAAATGATATTAGGGTATGTGAGAGGTTATAGACCTACAATCAGTTGCCAGATTTCAGTGAGGCTACTTTAAACCCTTTTGAACAGTACAATTCCCTTGACGTGCCGTTTCTAAGTCCCTGTCTTGTGACTGTTGAATTTCTATAGCACTTCACAATCATCACACATACCACAGCCAGCACTGCTATCATCCACTTCACCAAATCTTTACCAAACATTAGACTACTGTTCTGGTCCTCCATTCTATAACATTAGACTACTGTTCTGTCCCTCCCTTAAATAACATTACACTACTGTTCTGTCCCTCTCTTCTATAACATTACACTACTGTTCTGTCCCTCTCTCCTATAACATTACACTACTGTTCTGGTCCTCCCTTCTATAACATTGCACTACTGTTCTGTCCCTCTCTTCTATAACATTACACTACTGTTCTGTCCCTCCCTCCTATAACATTACACTACTGTTCTGTCCCTCTCTTCTATAACATTAGATTACTGTTCTGTCCCTCTCTTCTATAACATTAGACTACTGTTCTGTCCCTCCCTTAAATAACATTACACTACTGTTCTGTCCCTCTCTTCCATAACATTAGACTACTGTTCTGTTCCTCCCTCCTATAACATTACACTGCTGTTCTGTCCCTCTCTTCTATAGCATTAGACTACTGTTCTGTGCCTCCCTCCTATAACATTACATGACTGTTCTGTCCCTCCCTTCTATAACATTAGATTACTGTTCTGTCCCTCCCTTAAATAACATTACACTACTGTTCTGTCCCTCTCTTCTATAACATTAGACTACTGTTCTGTCCCTCCCTTAAATAACATTACACTACTGTTCTGTCCCTCTCTTCCATAACATTAGACTACTGTTGTGTTCCTCCCTCCTATAACATTACAATGCTGTTCTGTCCCTCTCTTCTATAACATTAGACTACTGTTCTGTGCCTCCCTCCTATAACATTACACGACTGTTCTGTCCCTCCCTTCTATAACATTAGATTACTGTTCTGTCCCTCCCTCCTATAACATTACACTACTGTTCTGTCCCTCCCTTCTATAACATTACACTATTGTTCTGTTCCTCCCTTCTACAACATTACACTACTGTTCTGTCCCTCCCTTCTATAACATTAGACTACTGTTCTGTCCCTCCCTTAAATAACATTACACTACTGTTCTGTCCCTCTCTTCTATAACATTAGACTACTGTTCTGTCCCTCCCTCCTATAACATTACACTACTGTTCTGTCCCTCCCTTCTATAACATTAGACTACTGTTCTGTCCCTCCCTTAAATAACATTACACTACTGTTCTGTCCCTCTCTTCTATAACATTACACTACTGTTCTGTCCCTCTCTCCTATAACATTACACTACTGTTCTGTCCCTCCCTCTTATACCATTACACTACTGTTCTGTCCCTCCCTCCTTTAACATTACACTACTGTTCTCTCCCTCTCTTCTATAACATTAGATTACTGTTCTGTCCCTCCCTTAGTAACATTACACTACTGTTCTGTCCCTCCCTCCTATGACATTACACTACTGTTCTGTCCCTCCCTCCTATAACATTACACTACTGTTCTGTCCCTCTCTTCTATAACATTAGATTACTGTTCTGTCCCTCCCTTAAATAACATTACACTACTGTTCTGTCCCTCCCTCCTATAACATTACACTACTGTTCTGTCCCTCCCTCCTATGACATTACACTACTGTTCTGTCCCTCTCTTCTATGACATTAGACTACTGTTCTGTTCCTCCCTCCTATAACATTACACTGCTGTTCTGTCCCTCTCTTCTATAACATTAGACTACTGTTCTGTCCCGCCCTTAAATAACATTACACTACTGTTCTGTCCCTCTCTTCCATAACATTAGACTACTGTTCTGTGCCTCCCTCCTATAACATTACACAACTGTTCTGTCCCTCCCTTCTATAACATTAGATTACTGTTCTGTCCCTCCCTCCTATAACATTACACTACTGTTCTGTCCCTCCCTTCTATAACATTACACTATTGTTCTGTTCCTCCCTTCTAGAACATTACACTACTGTTCTGTCCCTCCCTTCTATAACATTAGACTACTGTTCTGTCCCTCCCTTAAATAACATTACACTACTGTTCTGTCCCTCTCTTCTATAACATTACACGACTGTTCTGTCCCTCCCTTCTATAACATTGCACTACTGTTCTGTCCCTCTCTTCTATAACATTACACTACTGTTCTGTCCCTCCCTTCTATAACATTAGACTACTGTTCTGTCCCTCCCTTAAATAACATTACACTACTGTTCTGTCCCTCTCTTCTATAACATTACACGACTGTTCTGTCCCTCCCTTAAATAACATTACACTACTGTTCTGTCCCTCTCTTCCATAACATTAGACTACTGTTGTGTTCCTCCCTCCTATAACATTACACTGCTGTTCTGTCCCTCTCTTCTATAACATTAGACTACTGTTCTGTGCCTCCCTCCTATAACATTACACGACTGTTCTGTCCCTCCCTTCTATAACATTAGATTACTGTTCTGTCCCTCCCTCCTATAACATTACACTACTGTTCTGTCCCTCCCTTCTATAACATTACACTATTGTTCTGTTCCTCCCTTCTACAACATTACACTACTGTTCTGTCCCTCCCTTCTATAACATTAGACTACTGTTCTGTCCCTCCCTTAAATAACATTACACTACTGTTCTTTCCCTCTCTTCTATAACATTAGACTACTGTTCTGTCCCTCCCTCCTATAACATTACACTACTGTTCTGTCCCTCCCTTCTATAACATTAGACTACTGTTCTGTCCCTCCCTTCTATAACATTAGACTACTGTTCTGTCCCTCCCTTAAATAACATTACACTACTGTTCTGTCCCTCTCTTCTATAACATTACACTACTGTTCTGTCCCTCTCACCTATAACATTACACTACTGTTCTGTCCCTCCCTCCTATAACATTACACTACTGTTCTGTCCCTCCCTTCTATAACATTACACTATTGTTCTGTTCCTCCCTTCTAGAACATTACACTACTGTTCTGTCCCTCCCTTCTATAACATTAGACTACTGTTCTGTCCCTCCCTTAAATAACATTACACTACTGTTCTGTCCCTCTCTTCTATAACATTACACGACTGTTCTGTCCCTCCCTTCTATAACATTGCACTACTGTTCTGTCCCTCTCTTCTATAACATTACACTACTGTTATGTCCCTCCCTTCTATAACATTAGACTACTGTTCTTTCCCTCCCTTAAATAACATTACACTACTGTTCTGTCCCTCTCTTCTATAACATTACACGACTGTTCTGTCCCTCCCTTAAATAACATTACACTACTGTTCTGTCCCTCTCTTCCATAACATTAGACTACTGTTGTGTTCCTCCCTCCTATAACATTACACTGCTGTTCTGTCCCTCTCTTCTATAACATTAGACTACTGTTCTGTGCCTCCCTCCTATAACATTACACGACTGTTCTGTCCCTCCCTTCTATAACATTAGATTACTGTTCTGTCCCTCCCTCCTATAACATTACACTACTGTTCTGTCCCTCCCTTCTATAACATTACACTATTGTTCTGTTCCTCCCTTCTACAACATTACACTACTGTTCTGTCCCTCCCTTCTATAACATTAGACTACTGTTCTGTCCCTCCCTTAAATAACATTACACTACTGTTCTGTCCCTCTCTTCTATAACATTAGACTACTGTTCTGTCCCTCCCTCCTATAACATTACACTACTGTTCTGTCCCTCCCTTCTATAACATTAGACTACTGTTCTGTCCCTCCCTTCTATAACATTAGACAACTGTTCTGTCCCTCCCTTAAATAACATTACACTACTGTTCTGTCCCTCTCTTCTATAACATTACACGACTGTTCTGTCCCTCTCTCCTATAACATTACACTACTGTTCTGTCCCTCCCTCTTATAACATTACAATACTGTTCTGTCCCTCCCTCCTTTAACATTACACTACTGTTCTGTCCCTCTCTTCTGTAACATTAGATTACTGTTCTGTCCCTCCCTTAGTAACATTACACTACTGTTCTGTCCCTCCCTCCTATGACATTACACTACTGTTCTGTCCCTCCCTCCTATAACATTAGATTACTGTTCTGTCCCTCCCTTAAATAACATTACACTACTGTTCTGTCCCTCCCTCCTATAACATTGCACTACTGTTCTGTCCCTCCCTCCTATGACATTACACTACTGTTCTGTCCCTCTCTTCTATGACATTAGACTACTGTTCTGTTCCTCCCTCCTATAACATTACACTGCTGTTCTGTCCCTCTCTTCTATAACATTAGACTACTGTTCTGTCCCGCCCTTAAATAACATTACACTACTGTTCTGTCCCTCTCTTCCATAACATTAGACTACTGTTCTGTGCCTCCCTCCTATAACATTACACAACTGTTCTGTCCCTCCCTTCTATAACATTAGATTACTGTTCTGTCCCTCCCTCCTATAACATTACACTACTGTTCTGTCCCTCCCTTCTATAACATTACACTATTGTTCTGTTCCTCCCTTCTAGAACATTACACTACTGTTCTGTCCCTCCCTTCTATAACATTAGACTACTGTTCTGTCCCTCCCTTAAATAACATTACACTACTGTTCTGTCCCTCTCTTCTATAACATTACACGACTGTTCTGTCCCTCCCTTCTATAACATTGCACTACTGTTCTGTCCCTCTCTTCTATAACATTACACTACTGTTCTGTCCCTCCCTTCTATAACATTAGACTACTGTTCTTTCCCTCCCTTAAATAACATTACACTACTGTTCTGTCCCTCTCTTCTATAACATTACACAACTGTTCTGTCCCTCCCTTAAATAACATTACCCTACTGTTCTGTCCCTCTCTTCCATAACATTAGACTACTGTTGTGTTCCTCCCTCCTATAACATTACACTGCTGTTCTGTCCCTCTCTTCTATAACATTAGACTACTGTTCTGTGCCTCCCTCCTATAACATTACACGACTGTTCTGTCCCTCCCTTCTATAACATTAGATTACTGTTCTGTCCCTCCCTCCTATAACATTACACTACTGTTCTGTCCCTCCCTTCTATAACATTACACTATTGTTCTGTTCCTCCCTTCTACAACATTACACTACTGTTCTGTCCCTCCCTTCTATAACATTAGACTACTGTTCTGTCCCTCCCTTAAATAACATTACACTACTGTTCTGTCCCTCTCTTCTATAACATTAGACTACTGTTCTGTCCCTCCCTCCTATAACATTACACTACTGTTCTGTCCCTCCCTTCTATAACATTAGACTACTGTTCTGTCCCTCCCTTCTATAACATTAGACAACTGTTCTGTCCCTCCCTTAAATAACATTACACTACTGTTCTGTCCCTCTCTTCTATAACATTACACTACTGTTCTGTCCCTCTCTCCTATAACATTGCACTACTGTTCTGTCCCTCCCTCCTATGACATTACACTACTGTTCTGTCCCTCTCTTCTATGACATTAGACTACTGTTCTGTTCCTCCCTCCTATAACATTACACTGCTGTTCTGTCCCTCTCTTCTATAACATTAGACTACTGTTCTGTCCCGCCCTTAAATAACATTACACTACTGTTCTGTCCTTCTCTTCCATAACATTAGACTACTGTTCTGTGCCTCCCTCCTATAACATTACACAACTGTTCTGTCCCTCCCTTCTATAACATTAGATTACTGTTCTGTCCCTCCCTCCTATAACATTACACTATTGTTCTGTTCCTCCCTTCTAGAACATTACACTACTGTTCTGTCCCTCCCTTCTATAACATTAGACTACTGTTCTGTCCCTCCCTTAAATAACATTACACTACTGTTCTGTCCCTCTCTTCTATAACATTACACGACTGTTCTGTCCCTCCCTTCTATAACATTGCACTACTGTTCTGTCCCTCTCTTCTATAACATTACACTACTGTTCTGTCCCTCCCTCCTATAACATTACACTACTGTTCTGTCCCTCTCTTCTATAACATTAGATTACTGTTCTGTCCCTCCCTTAAATAACATTACACTACTGTTCTGTCCCTCTCTTCTATAACATTAGACTACTGTTCTGTCCCTCCCTCCTATAACATTACACTGCTGTTCTGTCCCTCTCTTCTATAACATTACACTACTGTTCTGTCCCTCCCTCCTATGACATTACACTACTGTTCTGTCCCTCTCTTCTATGACATTAGATTACTGTTCTGTACCTCCCTTAAATAACATTACACTACTGTTCTGTCCCTCCCTTCTACAACATTACACTACTGTTCTGTCCCTCCCTCCTATAACATTAGACTACTGTTCTGTGCCTCCCTCCTATAACATTACACGACTGTTCTGTCCCTCCCTTCTATAACATTAGACTACTGTTCTGTGCCTCCCTCCTATAACATTACACTACTGTTCTGTCCCTCTCTTCTATAACATTACACTACTGTTCTGTCCCTCTCTTCTATAACATTACACGGCTGTTCTGTCCCTCCCTTCTATAACATTAGACTACTGTTCTGTCCCTCCCTTCTATAACATTAGACTACTGATCTGTCCCTCCCTTAAATAACATTAGACTACTGTTCTGTCCCTCCCTTCTATAACATTAGACTACTGTTCTGTCCCTCCCTTCTATAACATTAGATTACTGTTCTGTCCCTACCTTAAATAACATTACACTACTGTTCTGTCCCTCTCTTCTATAACATTACACTACTGTTCTGTCCCTCTCTCCTATAACATTACACTACTGTTCTGTCCCTACCCCTTTAACATTACACTATTGTTCTGTTCCTCCCTTCTACAACATTACACTACTGTTCTGTCCCTCCCTTCTATAACATTAGACTACTGTTCTGTCCCGCCCTTAAATAACATTACACTACTGTTCTGTCCCTCTCTTCCATAACATTAGACTACTGTTCTGTGCCTCCCTCCTATAACATTACACAACTGTTCTGTCCCTCCCTTCTATAACATTAGATTACTGTTCTGTCCCTCCCTCCTATAACATTACACTATTGTTCTGTTCCTCCCTTCTAGAACATTACACTACTGTTCTGTCCCTCCCTTCTATAACATTAGACTACTGTTCTGTCCCTCCCTTAAATAACATTACACTACTGTTCTGTCCCTCTCTTCTATAACATTACACGACTGTTCTGTCCCTCCCTTCTATAACATTGCACTACTGTTCTGTCCCTCTCTTCTATAACATTACACTACTGTTCTGTCCCTCCCTCCTATAACATTACACTACTGTTCTGTCCCTCTCTTCTATAACATTAGATTACTGTTCTGTCCCTCCCTTAAATAACATTACACTACTGTTCTGTCCCTCTCTTCTATAACATTAGACTACTGTTCTGTCCCTCCCTCCTATAACATTACACTGCTGTTCTGTCCCTCTCTTCTATAACATTACACTACTGTTCTGTCCCTCCCTCCTATGACATTACACTACTGTTCTGTCCCTCTCTTCTATGACATTAGATTACTGTTCTGTACCTCCCTTAAATAACATTACACTACTGTTCTGTCCCTCCCTTCTACAACATTACACTACTGTTCTGTCCCTCCCTCCTATAACATTAGACTACTGTTCTGTGCCTCCCTCCTATAACATTACACGACTGTTCTGTCCCTCCCTTCTATAACATTAGACTACTGTTCTGTGCCTCCCTCCTATAACATTACACTACTGTTCTGTCCCTCTCTTCTATAACATTACACTACTGTTCTGTCCCTCTCTTCTATAACATTACACGGCTGTTCTGTCCCTCCCTTCTATAACATTAGACTACTGTTCTGTCCCTCCCTTCTATAACATTAGACTACTGATCTGTCCCTCCCTTAAATAACATTAGACTACTGTTCTGTCCCTCCCTTCTATAACATTAGACTACTGTTCTGTCCCTACCTTCTATAACATTAGATTACTGTTCTGTCCCTACCTTAAATAACATTACACTACTGTTCTGTCCCTCTCTTCTATAACATTACACTACTGTTCTGTCCCTCTCTCCTATAACATTACACTACTGTTCTGTCCCTACCCCTTTAACATTACACTATTGTTCTGTTCCTCCCTTCTACAACATTACACTACTGTTCTGTCCCTCCCTTCTATAACATTAGACTACTGTTCTGTCCCTCCCTTAAATAACATTACACTACTGTTCTGTCCCTCTCTTCTATAACATTACACGACTGTTCTGTCCCTCCCTTCTATAACATTAGACTACTGTTCTGTCCCTCCCTGCTATAACATTACACTACTGTTCTGTCCCTCCCTTCTATAACATTAGATTACTGTTCTGTCCCTACCTTCTATAACATTACACTACTGTTCTGTCCCTCTCTTCTCTAACATTACACTACTGTTCTGTCCCTCTCTCCTATAACATTACTCTACTGTTCTGTCCCTCCCTCCTATAACATTACAGTACTGTTCTGTCCCTCCCTCCTATTACATTACACTACTGTTCTGTCCCTCTCTTCTATAACATTAGATTACTGTTCTGTCCCTCCCTTAAATAACATTACACTACTGTTCTGTCCCTCTCTTCTATAACATTAGACTACTGTTCTGTCCCTCCCTCCTATAACATTACACTGCTGTTCTGTCCCTCTCTTCTATAACATTACACTACTGTTCTGTCCCTCCCTTCTATAACATTAGACTACTGTTCTGTCCCTCCCTCCTATAACATTACACTACTGTTCTGTCCCTCCCTTCTATAACATTAGACTACTGTTCTGTCCCTCCCTTCTATAACATTAGACTACTGTTCTGTATCTCCCTTAAATAACATTACACTACTGTTCTGTCCATCTCTACTATAACATTACACTACTGTTCTGTCCCTCCCTTAGTAACATTACACTACTGTTCTGTCCCTCCCTCCTATGACATTACACTACTGTTCTGTCCCTCCCTCCTATAACATTACACTACTGTTCTGTCCCTCTCTTCTATAACATTAGATTACTGTTCTGTCCCTCCCTTAAATAACATTACACTACTGTTCTGTCCCTCCCTCCTATAACATTACACTACTGTTCTGTCCCTCCCTCCTATAACATTACACTACTGTTCTGTCCCTCCCTTCTATAACATTACACTATTGTTCTGTTCCTCCCTTCTACAACATTACACTACTGTTCTGTCCCTCCCTTCTATAACATTACACTACTGTTCTGTCCCTCCCTTAAATAACATTACACTACTGTTCTGTCCCTCTCTTCTATAACATTACACGACTGTTCTGTCCCTACCTTCTATAACATTAGACTACTGTTCTGTCCCTCCCTTAAATAACATTACACTACTGTTCTGTCCCTCTCTTCTATAACATTACACTACTGTTCTGTCCCTCTCTCCTATAACATTACTCTACTGTTCTGTCCCTCCCCCCTATAACATTACAGTACTGTTCTGTCCCTCCCTCCTATTACATTACACTACTGTTCTGTCCCTCTCTTCTATAACATTAGACTACTGTTCTGTCCCTCCCTCCTATAACATTACACTGCTGTTCTGTCCCTCTCTTCTATAACATTACACTACTGTTCTGTCCCTCCCTCCTATAACATTACACTACTGTTCTGTCCCTCCCTTCTATAACATTAGACTACTGTTCTGTCCCTCCCTCCTATAACATTACACTACTGTTCTGTCCCTCCCTTCTATAACATTAGACTACTGTTCTGTCCCTCTCTTCTATAACATTAGATTACTGTTCTGTCCCTCCCTTAGTAACATTACACTACTGTTCTGTCCCTCCCTCCTATGACATTACACTACTGTTCTGTCCCTCCCTCCTATAACATTACACTACTGTTCTGTCCCTCCCTTCTATAACATTAGACTACTGTTCTGTCCCTCCCTGCTATAACATTACACTACTGTTCTGTCCCTCCCTTCTATAACATTAGATTACTGTTCTGTCCCTCCCTTAAATAACATTACACTACTGTTCTGTCCCTCTCTTCTATAACATTAGACTACTGTTCTGTCCCTCCCTCCTATAACATTACACTGCTGTTCTGTCCCTCTCTTCTATAACATTACACTACTGTTCTGTCCCTCCCTCCTATAACATTACACTACTGTTCTGTCCCTCCCTTCTATAACATTAGACTACTGTTCTGTCCCTCCCTCCTATAACATTACACTACTGTTCTGTCCCTCCCTTCTATAACATTAGACTACTGTTCTGTCCCTCTCTTCTATAACATTAGATTACTGTTCTGTCCCTCCCTTAGTAACATTACACTACTGTTCTGTCCCTCCCTCCTATGACATTACACTACTGTTCTGTCCCTCCCTCCTATAACATTACACTACTGTTCTGTCCCTCCCTTCTATAACATTAGACTACTGTTCTGTCCCTCCCTGCTATAACATTACACTACTGTTCTGTCCCTCCCTTCTATAACATTAGATTACTGTTCTGTCCCTACCTTCTATAACATTAGACTACTGTTCTGTCCCTCCCTTAAATAACATTACACTACTGTTCTGTCCCTCTCTTCTATAACATTACACTACTGTTCTGTCCCTCTCTCCTATAACATTACTCTACTGTTCTGTCCCTCCCTCCTATAACATTACAGTACTGTTCTGTCCCTCCCTCCTATTACATTACACTACTGTTCTGTCCCTCTCTTCTATAACATTAGATTACTGTTCTGTCCCTCCCTTAAATAACATTACACTACTGTTCTGTCCCTCTCTTCTATAACATTAGACTACTGTTCTGTCCCTCCCTCCTATAACATTACACTGCTGTTCTGTCCCTCTCTTCTATAACATTACACTACTGTTCTGTCCCTCCCTCCTATAACATTACACTACTGTTCTGTCCCTCCCTCCTATAACATTACACTACTGTTCTGTCCCTCCCTTCTATAACATTAGACTACTGTTCTGTCCCTCCCTCCTTTAACATTACACTACTGTTCTGTCCCTCCCTTCTATAACATTAGACTACTGTTCTGTCCCTCTCTTCTATAACATTAGATTACTGTTCTGTCCCTCCCTTAGTAACATTACACTACTGTTCTGTCCCTCCCTCCTATGACATTACACTACTGTTCTGTCCCTCCCTCCTATAACATTACACTACTCATCTGTCCCTCTCTTCTATAACATTAGATTACTGTTCTGTCCCTCCCTTAAATAACATTACAATACTGTTCTGTCCCTCCCTCCTATAACATTACACTACTGTTCTGTCCCTCTCTTCTATAACATTAGACTACTGTTCTGTCCCTCTCTTCTATGACATTAGACTACTGTTCTGTCCCTCTCTTCCATAACATTAGACTACTGTTGTGTTCCTCCCTCCTATAACATTACACTGCTGTTCTGTCCCTCTCTTCTATAACATTAGACTACTGTTCTGTGCCTCCCTCCTATAACATTACACGACTGTTCTGTCCCTCCCTTCTATAACATTACACTATTGTTCTGTTCCTCCCTTCTACAACATTACACTACTGTTCTGTCCCTCCCTTCTATAACATTAGACTACTGTTCTGTCCCTCCCTTAAATAACATTACACTACTGTTCTGTCCCTCTCTTCTATAACATTACACGACTGTTCTGTCCCTCCCTTCTATAACATTAGACTACTGTTCTGTCCCTCCCTGCTATAACATTACACTACTGTTCTGTCCCTCCCATCTATAACATTAGACTACTGTTCTGTCCCTCCCTTAAATAACATTACACTACTGTTCTGTCCCTCTCTTCTATAACATTACACTACTGTTCTGTCCCTCCCTGCTATAACATTAGACTACTGTTCTGTCCCTCCCTCCTATAACATTACACTACTGTTCTGTCCCTCCCTCCTTTGACATTACACTACTGTTCTGTCCCTCTCTTCTATGACATTAGATTACTGTTCTGTCCCTCCCTTAAATAACATTACACTACTGTTCTGTCCCTCTCTTCTATAACATTAGACTACTGTTCTGTCCCTCCCTCCTATAACATTACAGTACTGTTCTGTCCCTCCCTCCTATAACATTACACTACTGTTCTGTCCCTCCCTTCTATAACATTAGACTACTGTTCTGTCCCTCCCTTAAATAACATTACACTACTGTTCTGTCCCACTCTTCTATAACATTACACGACTGTTCTGTCCCTCCCTTCTATAACATTAGACTACTGTTCTGTCCCTCCCTGCTATAACATTACACTACTGTTCTGTCCCTCCCTTCTATAACATTAGATTACTGTTCTGTCCCTACCTTCTCTAACATTACACTACTGTTCTGTCCCTCTCTTCTATAACATTACACTACTGTTCTGTCCCTCTCTCCTATAACATTACTCTACTGTTCTGTCCCTCCCTCCTATAACATTACAGTACTGTTCTGTCCCTCCCTCCTATTACATTACACTACTGTTCTGTCCCTCTCTTCTATAACATTAGATTACTGTTCTGTCCCTCCCTTAAATAACATTACACTACTGTTCTGTCCCTCTCTTCTATAACATTAGACTACTGTTCTGTCCCTCCCTCCTATAACATTACACTGCTGTTCTGTCCCTCTCTTCTATAACATTACACTACTGTTCTGTCCCTCCCTTCTATAACATTAGACTACTGTTCTGTCCCTCCCTCCTATAACATTACACTACTGTTCTGTCCCTCCCTTCTATAACATTAGACTACTGTTCTGTCCCTCCCTTCTATAACATTAGACTACTGTTCTGTCCCTCCCTTAAATAACATTACACTACTGTTCTGTCCCTCTCTTCTATAACATTACACTACTGTTCTGTCCCTCCCTTAGTAACATTACACTACTGTTCTGTCCCTCCCTCCTATGACATTACACTACTGTTCTGTCCCTCCCTCCTATAACATTACACTACTGTTCTGTCCCTCTCTTCTATAACATTAGATTACTGTTCTGTCCCTCCCTTAAATAACATTACACTACTGTTCTGTCCCTCCCTCCTATAACATTACACTACTGTTCTGTCCCTCCCTCCTATAACATTACACTACTGTTCTGTCCCTCCCTTCTATAACATTACACTATTGTTCTGTTCCTCCCTTCTACAGCATTACACTACTGTTCTGTCCCTCCCTTCTATAACATTAGACTACTGTTCTGTCCCTCCCTTAAATAACATTACACTACTGTTCTGTCCCTCTCTTCTATAACATTACACGACTGTTCTGTCCCTACCTTCTATAACATTAGACTACTGTTCTGTCCCTCCCTTAAATAACATTACACTACTGTTCTGTCCCTCTCTTCTATAACATTACACTACTGTTCTGTCCCTCTCTCCTATAACATTACTCTACTGTTCTGTCCCTCCCCCCTATAACATTACAGTACTGTTCTGTCCCTCCCTCCTATTACATTACACTACTGTTCTGTCCCTCTCTTCTATAACATTAGATTACTGTTCTGTCCCTCCCTTAAATAACATTACACTACTGTTCTGTCCCTCTCTTCTATAACATTAGACTACTGTTCTGTCCCTCCCTCCTATAACATTACACTGCTGTTCTGTCCCTCTCTTCTATAACATTACACTACTGTTCTGTCCCTCCCTCCTATAACATTACACTACTGTTCTGTCCCTCCCTTCTATAACATTAGACTACTGTTCTGTCCCTCCCTCCTATAACATTACACTACTGTTCTGTCCCTCCCTTCTATAACATTAGACTACTGTTCTGTCCCTCTCTTCTATAACATTAGATTACTGTTCTGTCCCTCCCTTAGTAACATTACACTACTGTTCTGTCCCTCCCTCCTATGACATTACACTACTGTTCTGTCCCTCCCTCCTATAACATTACACTACTGTTCTGTCCCTCCCTTCTATAACATTAGACTACTGTTCTGTCCCTCCCTGCTATAACATTACACTACTGTTCTGTCCCTCCCTTCTATAACATTAGATTACTGTTCTGTCCCTACCTTCTATAACATTAGACTACTGTTCTGTCCCTCCCTTAAATAACATTACACTACTGTTCTGTCCCTCTCTTCTATAACATTACACTACTGTTCTGTCCCTCTCTCCTATAACATTACTCTACTGTTCTGTCCCTCCCTCCTATAACATTACAGTACTGTTCTGTCCCTCCCTCCTATTACATTACACTACTGTTCTGTCCCTCTCTTCTATAACATTACACTACTGTTCTGTCCCTCTCTCCTATAACATTACTCTACTGTTCTGTCCCTCCCTCCTATAACATTACAGTACTGTTCTGTCCCTCCCTCCTATTACATTACACTACTGTTCTGTCCCTCTCTTCTATAACATTAGATTACTGTTCTGTCCCTCCCTTAAATAACATTACACTACTGTTCTGTCCCTCTCTTCTATAACATTAGACTACTGTTCTGTCCCTCCCTCCTATAACATTACACTGCTGTTCTGTCCCTCTCTTCTATAACATTACACTACTGTTCTGTCCCTCCCTTCTATAACATTAGACTACTGTTCTGTCCCTCCCTCCTATAACATTACACTACTGTTCTGTCCCTCCCTTCTATAACATTAGACTACTGTTCTGTCCCTCCCTTCTATAACATTAGACTACTGTTCTGTCCCTCCCTTAAATAACATTACACTACTGTTCTGTCCCTCTCTTCTATAACATTACACTACTGTTCTGTCCCTCCCTTAGTAACATTACACTACTGTTCTGTCCCTCCCTCCTATGACATTACACTACTGTTCTGTCCCTCCCTCCTATAACATTACACTACTGTTCTGTCCCTCTCTTCTATAACATTAGATTACTGTTCTGTCCCTCCCTTAAATAACATTACACTACTGTTCTGTCCCTCCCTCCTATAACATTACACTACTGTTCTGTCCCTCCCTCCTATAACATTACACTACTGTTCTGTCCCTCCCTTCTATAACATTACACTATTGTTCTGTTCCTCCCTTCTACAACATTACACTACTGTTCTGTCCCTCCCTTCTATAACATTAGACTACTGTTCTGTCCCTCCCTTAAATAACATTACACTACTGTTCTGTCCCTCTCTTCTATAACATTACACGACTGTTCTGTCCCTACCTTCTATAACATTAGACTACTGTTCTGTCCCTCCCTTAAATAACATTACACTACTGTTCTGTCCCTCTCTTCTATAACATTACACTACTGTTCTGTCCCTCTCTCCTATAACATTACTCTACTGTTCTGTCCCTCCCCCCTATAACATTACAGTACTGTTCTGTCCCTCCCTCCTATTACATTACACTACTGTTCTGTCCCTCTCTTCTATAACATTAGATTACTGTTCTGTCCCTCCCTTAAATAACATTACACTACTGTTCTGTCCCTCTCTTCTATAACATTAGACTACTGTTCTGTCCCTCCCTCCTATAACATTACACTGCTGTTCTGTCCCTCTCTTCTATAACATTACACTACTGTTCTGTCCCTCCCTCCTATAACATTACACTACTGTTCTGTCCCTCCCTTCTATAACATTAGACTACTGTTCTGTCCCTCCCTCCTATAACATTACACTACTGTTCTGTCCCTCCCTTCTATAACATTAGACTACTGTTCTGTCCCTCTCTTCTATAACATTAGATTACTGTTCTGTCCCTCCCTTAGTAACATTACACTACTGTTCTGTCCCTCCCTCCTATGACATTACACTACTGTTCTGTCCCTCCCTCCTATAACATTACACTACTGTTCTGTCCCTCCCTTCTATAACATTAGACTACTGTTCTGTCCCTCCCTGCTATAACATTACACTACTGTTCTGTCCCTCCCTTCTATAACATTAGATTACTGTTCTGTCCCTACCTTCTATAACATTAGACTACTGTTCTGTCCCTCCCTTAAATAACATTACACTACTGTTCTGTCCCTCTCTTCTATAACATTACACTACTGTTCTGTCCCTCTCTCCTATAACATTACTCTACTGTTCTGTCCCTCCCTCCTATAACATTACAGTACTGTTCTGTCCCTCCCTCCTATTACATTACACTACTGTTCTGTCCCTCTCTTCTATAACATTAGATTACTGTTCTGTCCCTCCCTTAAATAACATTACACTACTGTTCTGTCCCTCTCTTCTATAACATTAGACTACTGTTCTGTCCCTCCCTCCTATAACATTACACTGCTGTTCTGTCCCTCTCTTCTATAACATTACACTACTGTTCTGTCCCTCCCTCCTATAACATTACACTACTGTTCTGTCCCTCCCTCCTATAACATTACACTACTGTTCTGTCCCTCCCTTCTATAACATTAGACTACTGTTCTGTCCCTCCCTCCTTTAACATTACACTACTGTTCTGTCCCTCCCTTCTATAACATTAGACTACTGTTCTGTCCCTCTCTTCTATAACATTAGATTACTGTTCTGTCCCTCCCTTAGTAACATTACACTACTGTTCTGTCCCTCCCTCCTATGACATTACACTACTGTTCTGTCCCTCCCTCCTATAACATTACACTACTCATCTGTCCCTCTCTTCTATAACATTAGATTACTGTTCTGTCCCTCCCTTAAATAACATTACAATACTGTTCTGTCCCTCCCTCCTATAACATTAGACTACTGTTGTGTTCCTCCCTCCTATAACATTACACTGCTGTTCTGTCCCTCTCTTCTATAACATTAGACTACTGTTCTGTGCCTCCCTCCTATAACATTACACGACTGTTCTGTCCCTCCCTTCTATAACATTACACTATTGTTCTGTTCCTCCCTTCTACAACATTACACTACTGTTCTGTCCCTCCCTTCTATAACATTAGACTACTGTTCTGTCCCTCCCTTAAATAACGTTACACTACTGTTCTGTCCCTCTCTTCTATAACATTACACGACTGTTCTGTCCCTCCCTTCTATAACATTACACTATTGTTCTGTTCCTCCCTTCTACAACATTACACTACTGTTCTGTCCCTCCCTTCTATAACATTAGACTACTGTTCTGTCCCTCCCTTAAATAACATTACACTACTGTTCTGTCCCTCTCTTCTATAACATTACACGACTGTTCTGTCCCTCCCTTCTATAACATTAGACTACTGTTCTGTCCCTCCCTGCTATAACATTACACTACTGTTCTGTCCCTCCCATCTATAACATTAGACTACTGTTCTGTCCCTCCCTTAAATAACATTACACTACTGTTCTGTCCCTCTCTTCTATAACATTACACTACTGTTCTGTCCCTCCCTGCTATAACATTAGACTACTGTTCTGTCCCTCCCTCCTATAACATTACACTACTGTTCTGTCCCTCCCTCCTTTGACATTACACTACTGTTCTGTCCCTCTCTTCTATGACATTAGATTACTGTTCTGTCCCTCCCTTAAATAACATTACACTACTGTTCTGTCCCTCTCTTCTATAACATTAGACTACTGTTCTGTCCCTCCCTCCTATAACATTACAGTACTGTTCTGTCCCTCCCTCCTATAACATTACACTACTGTTCTGTCCCTCCCTTCTATAACATTAGACTACTGTTCTGTCCCTCCCTTAAATAACATTACACTACTGTTCTGTCCCTCTCTTCTATAACATTACACGACTGTTCTGTCCCTCCCTTCTATAACATTAGACTACTGTTCTGTCCCTCCCTGCTATAACATTACACTACTGTTCTGTCCCTCCCTTCTATAACATTAGATTACTGTTCTGTCCCTACCTTCTCTAACATTACACTACTGTTCTGTCCCTCTCTTCTATAACATTACACTACTGTTCTGTCCCTCTCTCCTATAACATTACTCTACTGTTCTGTCCCTCCCTCCTATAACATTACAGTACTGTTCTGTCCCTCCCTCCTATTACATTACACTACTGTTCTGTCCCTCTCTTCTATAACATTAGATTACTGTTCTGTCCCTCCCTTAAATAACATTACACTACTGTTCTGTCCCTCTCTTCTATAACATTAGACTACTGTTCTGTCCCTCCCTCCTATAACATTACACTGCTGTTCTGTCCCTCTCTTCTATAACATTACACTACTGTTCTGTCCCTCTCTCCTATAACATTACTCTACTGTTCTGTCCCTCCCTCCTATAACATTACAGTACTGTTCTGTCCCTCCCTCCTATTACATTACACTACTGTTCTGTCCCTCTCTTCTATAACATTAGATTACTGTTCTGTCCCTCCCTTAAATAACATTACACTACTGTTCTGTCCCTCTCTTCTATAACATTAGACTACTGTTCTGTCCCTCCCTCCTATAACATTACACTGCTGTTCTGTCCCTCTCTTCTATAACATTACACTACTGTTCTGTCCCTCCCTTCTATAACATTAGACTACTGTTCTGTCCCTCCCTCCTATAACATTACACTACTGTTCTGTCCCTCCCTTCTATAACATTAGACTACTGTTCTGTCCCTCCCTTCTATAACATTAGACTACTGTTCTGTCCCTCCCTTAAATAACATTACACTACTGTTCTGTCCCTCTCTTCTATAACATTACACTACTGTTCTGTCCCTCCCTTAGTAACATTACACTACTGTTCTGTCCCTCCCTCCTATGACATTACACTACTGTTCTGTCCCTCCCTCCTATAACATTACACTACTGTTCTGTCCCTCTCTTCTATAACATTAGATTACTGTTCTGTCCCTCCCTTAAATAACATTACACTACTGTTCTGTCCCTCCCTCCTATAACATTACACTACTGTTCTGTCCCTCCCTCCTATAACATTACACTACTGTTCTGTCCCTCCCTTCTATAACATTACACTATTGTTCTGTTCCTCCCTTCTACAGCATTACACTACTGTTCTGTCCCTCCCTTCTATAACATTAGACTACTGTTCTGTCCCTCCCTTAAATAACATTACACTACTGTTCTGTCCCTCTCTTCTATAACATTACACGACTGTTCTGTCCCTACCTTCTATAACATTAGACTACTGTTCTGTCCCTCCCTTAAATAACATTACACTACTGTTCTGTCCCTCTCTTCTATAACATTACACTACTGTTCTGTCCCTCTCTCCTATAACATTACTCTACTGTTCTGTCCCTCCCCCCTATAACATTACAGTACTGTTCTGTCCCTCCCTCCTATTACATTACACTACTGTTCTGTCCCTCTCTTCTATAACATTAGATTACTGTTCTGTCCCTCCCTTAAATAACATTACACTACTGTTCTGTCCCTCTCTTCTATAACATTAGACTACTGTTCTGTCCCTCCCTCCTATAACATTACACTGCTGTTCTGTCCCTCTCTTCTATAACATTACACTACTGTTCTGTCCCTCCCTCCTATAACATTACACTACTGTTCTGTCCCTCCCTTCTATAACATTAGACTACTGTTCTGTCCCTCCCTCCTATAACATTACACTACTGTTCTGTCCCTCCCTTCTATAACATTAGACTACTGTTCTGTCCCTCTCTTCTATAACATTAGATTACTGTTCTGTCCCTCCCTTAGTAACATTACACTACTGTTCTGTCCCTCCCTCCTATGACATTACACTACTGTTCTGTCCCTCCCTCCTATAACATTACACTACTGTTCTGTCCCTCCCTTCTATAACATTAGACTACTGTTCTGTCCCTCCCTGCTATAACATTACACTACTGTTCTGTCCCTCCCTTCTATAACATTAGATTACTGTTCTGTCCCTACCTTCTATAACATTAGACTACTGTTCTGTCCCTCCCTTAAATAACATTACACTACTGTTCTGTCCCTCTCTTCTATAACATTACACTACTGTTCTGTCCCTCTCTCCTATAACATTACTCTACTGTTCTGTCCCTCCCTCCTATAACATTACAGTACTGTTCTGTCCCTCCCTCCTATTACATTACACTACTGTTCTGTCCCTCTCTTCTATAACATTACACTACTGTTCTGTCCCTCTCTCCTATAACATTACTCTACTGTTCTGTCCCTCCCTCCTGTAACATTACAGTACTGTTCTGTCCCTCCCTCCTATTACATTACACTACTGTTCTGTCCCTCTCTTCTATAACATTAGATTACTGTTCTGTCCCTCCCTTAAATAACATTACACTACTGTTCTGTCCCTCTCTTCTATAACATTAGACTACTGTTCTGTCCCTCCCTCCTATAACATTACACTGCTGTTCTGTCCCTCTCTTCTATAACATTACACTACTGTTCTGTCCCTCCCTTCTATAACATTAGACTACTGTTCTGTCCCTCCCTCCTATAACATTACACTACTGTTCTGTCCCTCCCTTCTATAACATTAGACTACTGTTCTGTCCCTCCCTTCTATAACATTAGACTACTGTTCTGTCCCTCCCTTAAATAACATTACACTACTGTTCTGTCCCTCTCTTCTATAACATTACACTACTGTTCTGTCCCTCCCTTAGTAACATTACACTACTGTTCTGTCCCTCCCTCCTATGACATTACACTACTGTTCTGTCCCTCCCTCCTATAACATTACACTACTGTTCTGTCCCTCTCTTCTATAACATTAGATTACTGTTCTGTCCCTCCCTTAAATAACATTACACTACTGTTCTGTCCCTCCCTCCTATAACATTACACTACTGTTCTGTCCCTCCCTCCTATAACATTACACTACTGTTCTGTCCCTCCCTTCTATAACATTACACTATTGTTCTGTTCCTCCCTTCTACAACATTACACTACTGTTCTGTCCCTCCCTTCTATAACATTAGACTACTGTTCTGTCCCTCCCTTAAATAACATTACACTACTGTTCTGTCCCTCTCTTCTATAACATTACACGACTGTTCTGTCCCTACCTTCTATAACATTAGACTACTGTTCTGTCCCTCCCTCCTATAACATTACACTGCTGTTCTGTCCCTCTCTTCTATAACATTACACTACTGTTCTGTCCCTCCCTCCTATAACATTACACTACTGTTCTGTCCCTCCCTTCTATAACATTAGACTACTGTTCTGTCCCTCCCTCCTATAACATTACACTACTGTTCTGTCCCTCCCTTCTATAACATTAGACTACTGTTCTGTCCCTCTCTTCTATAACATTAGATTACTGTTCTGTCCCTCCCTTAGTAACATTACACTACTGTTCTGTCCCTCCCTCCTATGACATTACACTACTGTTCTGTCCCTCCCTCCTATAACATTACACTACTGTTCTGTCCCTCCCTTCTATAACATTAGACTACTGTTCTGTCCCTCCCTGCTATAACATTACACTACTGTTCTGTCCCTCCCTTCTATAACATTAGATTACTGTTCTGTCCCTACCTTCTATAACATTAGACTACTGTTCTGTCCCTCCCTTAAATAACATTACACTACTGTTCTGTCCCTCTCTTCTATAACATTACACTACTGTTCTGTCCCTCTCTCCTATAACATTACTCTACTGTTCTGTCCCTCCCTCCTATAACATTACAGTACTGTTCTGTCCCTCCCTCCTATTACATTACACTACTGTTCTGTCCCTCTCTTCTATAACATTAGATTACTGTTCTGTCCCTCCCTTAAATAACATTACACTACTGTTCTGTCCCTCTCTTCTATAACATTAGACTACTGTTCTGTCCCTCCCTCCTATAACATTACACTGCTGTTCTGTCCCTCTCTTCTATAACATTACACTACTGTTCTGTCCCTCCCTCCTATAACATTACACTACTGTTCTGTCCCTCCCTCCTATAACATTACACTACTGTTCTGTCCCTCCCTTCTATAACATTAGACTACTGTTCTGTCCCTCCCTCCTTTAACATTACACTACTGTTCTGTCCCTCCCTTCTATAACATTAGACTACTGTTCTGTCCCTCTCTTCTATAACATTAGATTACTGTTCTGTCCCTCCCTTAGTAACATTACACTACTGTTCTGTCCCTCCCTCCTATGACATTACACTACTGTTCTGTCCCTCCCTCCTATAACATTACACTACTCATCTGTCCCTCTCTTCTATAACATTAGATTACTGTTCTGTCCCTCCCTTAAATAACATTACAATACTGTTCTGTCCCTCCCTCCTATAACATTAGACTACTGTTGTGTTCCTCCCTCCTATAACATTACACTGCTGTTCTGTCCCTCTCTTCTATAACATTAGACTACTGTTCTGTGCCTCCCTCCTATAACATTACACGACTGTTCTGTCCCTCCCTTCTATAACATTACACTATTGTTCTGTTCCTCCCTTCTACAACATTACACTACTGTTCTGTCCCTCCCTTCTATAACATTAGACTACTGTTCTGTCCCTCCCTTAAATAACGTTACACTACTGTTCTGTCCCTCTCTTCTATAACATTACACGACTGTTCTGTCCCTCCCTTCTATAACATTACACTATTGTTCTGTTCCTCCCTTCTACAACATTACACTACTGTTCTGTCCCTCCCTTCTATAACATTAGACTACTGTTCTGTCCCTCCCTTAAATAACATTACACTACTGTTCTGTCCCTCTCTTCTATAACATTACACGACTGTTCTGTCCCTCCCTTCTATAACATTAGACTACTGTTCTGTCCCTCCCTGCTATAACATTACACTACTGTTCTGTCCCTCCCATCTATAACATTAGACTACTGTTCTGTCCCTCCCTTAAATAACATTACACTACTGTTCTGTCCCTCTCTTCTATAACATTACACTACTGTTCTGTCCCTCCCTGCTATAACATTAGACTACTGTTCTGTCCCTCCCTCCTATAACATTACACTACTGTTCTGTCCCTCCCTCCTTTGACATTACACTACTGTTCTGTCCCTCTCTTCTATGACATTAGATTACTGTTCTGTCCCTCCCTTAAATAACATTACACTACTGTTCTGTCCCTCTCTTCTATAACATTAGACTACTGTTCTGTCCCTCCCTCCTATAACATTACAGTACTGTTCTGTCCCTCCCTCCTATAACATTACACTACTGTTCTGTCCCTCCCTTCTATAACATTAGACTACTGTTCTGTCCCTCCCTTAAATAACATTACACTACTGTTCTGTCCCTCTCTTCTATAACATTACACGACTGTTCTGTCCCTCCCTTCTATAACATTAGACTACTGTTCTGTCCCTCCCTGCTATAACATTACACTACTGTTCTGTCCCTCCCTTCTATAACATTAGATTACTGTTCTGTCCCTACCTTCTCTAACATTACACTACTGTTCTGTCCCTCTCTTCTATAACATTACACTACTGTTCTGTCCCTCTCTCCTATGACATTACACTACTGTTCTGTCCCTCCCTTAGTAACATTACACTACTGTTCTGTCCCTCCCTCCTATGACATTACACTACTGTTCTGTCCCTCCCTCCTATAACATTACACTACTGTTCTGTCCCTCCCTTCTATAACATTAGACTACTGTTCTGTCCCTCCCTGCTATAACATTACACTACTGTTCTGTCCCTCCCTTCTATAACATTAGATTACTGTTCTGTCCCTACCTTCTATAACATTAGACTACTGTTCTGTCCCTCCCTTAAATAACATTACACTACTGTTCTGTCCCTCTCTTCTATAACATTACACTACTGTTCTGTCCCTCTCTCCTATAACATTACTCTACTGTTCTGTCCCTCCCTCCTATAACATTACAGTACTGTTCTGTCCCTCCCTCCTATTACATTACACTACTGTTCTGTCCCTCTCTTCTATAACATTACACTACTGTTCTGTCCCTCTCTCCTATAACATTACTCTACTGTTCTGTCCCTCCCTCCTATAACATTACAGTACTGTTCTGTCCCTCCCTCCTATTACATTACACTACTGTTCTGTCCCTCTCTTCTATAACATTAGATTACTGTTCTGTCCCTCCCTTAAATAACATTACACTACTGTTCTGTCCCTCTCTTCTATAACATTAGACTACTGTTCTGTCCCTCCCTCCTATAACATTACACTGCTGTTCTGTCCCTCTCTTCTATAACATTACACTACTGTTCTGTCCCTCCCTTCTATAACATTAGACTACTGTTCTGTCCCTCCCTCCTATAACATTACACTACTGTTCTGTCCCTCCCTTCTATAACATTAGACTACTGTTCTGTCCCTCCCTTCTATAACATTAGACTACTGTTCTGTCCCTCCCTTAAATAACATTACACTACTGTTCTGTCCCTCTCTTCTATAACATTACACTACTGTTCTGTCCCTCCCTTAGTAACATTACACTACTGTTCTGTCCCTCCCTCCTATGACATTACACTACTGTTCTGTCCCTCCCTCCTATAACATTACACTACTGTTCTGTCCCTCTCTTCTATAACATTAGATTACTGTTCTGTCCCTCCCTTAAATAACATTACACTACTGTTCTGTCCCTCCCTCCTATAACATTACACTACTGTTCTGTCCCTCCCTCCTATAACATTACACTACTGTTCTGTCCCTCCCTTCTATAACATTACACTATTGTTCTGTTCCTCCCTTCTACAACATTACACTACTGTTCTGTCCCTCCCTTCTATAACATTAGACTACTGTTCTGTCCCTCCCTTAAATAACATTACACTACTGTTCTGTCCCTCTCTTCTATAACATTACACGACTGTTCTGTCCCTACCTTCTATAACATTAGACTACTGTTCTGTCCCTCCCTTAAATAACATTACACTACTGTTCTGTCCCTCTCTTCTATAACATTACACTACTGTTCTGTCCCTCTCTCCTATAACATTACTCTACTGTTCTGTCCCTCCCCCCTATAACATTACAGTACTGTTCTGTCCCTCCCTCCTATTACATTACACTACTGTTCTGTCCCTCTCTTCTATAACATTAGATTACTGTTCTGTCCCTCCCTTAAATAACATTACACTACTGTTCTGTCCCTCTCTTCTATAACATTAGACTACTGTTCTGTCCCTCCCTCCTATAACATTACACTGCTGTTCTGTCCCTCTCTTCTATAACATTACACTACTGTTCTGTCCCTCCCTCCTATAACATTACACTACTGTTCTGTCCCTCCCTTCTATAACATTAGACTACTGTTCTGTCCCTCCCTCCTATAACATTACACTACTGTTCTGTCCCTCCCTTCTATAACATTAGACTACTGTTCTGTCCCTCTCTTCTATAACATTAGATTACTGTTCTGTCCCTCCCTTAGTAACATTACACTACTGTTCTGTCCCTCCCTCCTATGACATTACACTACTGTTCTGTCCCTCCCTCCTATAACATTACACTACTGTTCTGTCCCTCCCTTCTATAACATTAGACTACTGTTCTGTCCCTCCCTGCTATAACATTACACTACTGTTCTGTCCCTCCCTTCTATAACATTAGATTACTGTTCTGTCCCTACCTTCTATAACATTAGACTACTGTTCTGTCCCTCCCTTAAATAACATTACACTACTGTTCTGTCCCTCTCTTCTATAACATTACACTACTGTTCTGTCCCTCTCTCCTATAACATTACTCTACTGTTCTGTCCCTCCCTCCTATAACATTACAGTACTGTTCTGTCCCTCCCTCCTATTACATTACACTACTGTTCTGTCCCTCTCTTCTATAACATTAGATTACTGTTCTGTCCCTCCCTTAAATAACATTACACTACTGTTCTGTCCCTCTCTTCTATAACATTAGACTACTGTTCTGTCCCTCCCTCCTATAACATTACACTGCTGTTCTGTCCCTCTCTTCTATAACATTACACTACTGTTCTGTCCCTCCCTCCTATAACATTACACTACTGTTCTGTCCCTCCCTCCTATAACATTACACTACTGTTCTGTCCCTCCCTTCTATAACATTAGACTACTGTTCTGTCCCTCCCTCCTTTAACATTACACTACTGTTCTGTCCCTCCCTTCTATAACATTAGACTACTGTTCTGTCCCTCTCTTCTATAACATTAGATTACTGTTCTGTCCCTCCCTTAGTAACATTACACTACTGTTCTGTCCCTCCCTCCTATGACATTACACTACTGTTCTGTCCCTCCCTCCTATAACATTACACTACTCATCTGTCCCTCTCTTCTATAACATTAGATTACTGTTCTGTCCCTCCCTTAAATAACATTACAATACTGTTCTGTCCCTCCCTCCTATAACATTAGACTACTGTTGTGTTCCTCCCTCCTATAACATTACACTGCTGTTCTGTCCCTCTCTTCTATAACATTAGACTACTGTTCTGTGCCTCCCTCCTATAACATTACACGACTGTTCTGTCCCTCCCTTCTATAACATTACACTATTGTTCTGTTCCTCCCTTCTACAACATTACACTACTGTTCTGTCCCTCCCTTCTATAACATTACACTACTGTTCTGTCCCTCCCTCCTATAACATTACACTACTGTTCTGTCCCTCCCTCCTATAACATTACACTACTGTTCTGTCCCTCCCTTCTATAACATTAGACTACTGTTCTGTCCCTCCCTCCTTTAACATTACACTACTGTTCTGTCCCTCCCTTCTATAACATTAGACTACTGTTCTGTCCCTCTCTTCTATAACATTAGATTACTGTTCTGTCCCTCCCTTAGTAACATTACACTACTGTTCTGTCCCTCCCTCCTATGACATTACACTACTGTTCTGTCCCTCCCTCCTATAACATTACACTACTCATCTGTCCCTCTCTTCTATAACATTAGATTACTGTTCTGTCCCTCCCTTAAATAACATTACAATACTGTTCTGTCCCTCCCTCCTATAACATTAGACTACTGTTGTGTTCCTCCCTCCTATAACATTACACTGCTGTTCTGTCCCTCTCTTCTATAACATTAGACTACTGTTCTGTGCCTCCCTCCTATAACATTACACGACTGTTCTGTCCCTCCCTTCTATAACATTACACTATTGTTCTGTTCCTCCCTTCTACAACATTACACTACTGTTCTGTCCCTCCCTTCTATAACATTAGACTACTGTTCTGTCCCTCCCTTAAATAACGTTACACTACTGTTCTGTCCCTCTCTTCTATAACATTACACGACTGTTCTGTCCCTCCCTTCTATAACATTAGACTACTGTTCTGTCCCTCCCTGCTATAACATTACACTACTGTTCTGTCCCTCCCTTCTATAACATTAGACTACTGTTCTGTCCCTCCCTTAAATAACATTACACTACTGTTCTGTCCCTCTCTTCTATAACATTACACTACTGTTCTGTCCCTCCCTGCTATAACATTAGACTACTGTTCTGTCCCTCCCTCCTATAACATTACACTACTGTTCTGTCCCTCCCTCCTTTGACATTACACTACTGTTCTGTCCCTCTCTTCTATGACATTAGATTACTGTTCTGTCCCTCCCTTAAATAACATTACACTACTGTTCTGTCCCTCTCTTCTATAACATTAGACTACTGTTCTGTCCCTCCCTCCTATAACATTACAGTACTGTTCTGTCCCTCCCTCCTATAACATTACACTACTGTTCTGTCCCTCTCTTCTATAACATTAGATTACTGTTCTGTCCCTCCCTTAAACAACATTACACTACTGTTCTGTCCCTCTCTTCTATAACATTAGACTACTGTTCTGTTCCTCCCTCCTATAACATTACACTGCTGTTCTGTCCCTCTCTTCTATAACATTAGACTACTGTTCTGTGCCTCCCTCCTATAACATTACACGACTGTTCTGTCCCTCCCTTCTATACCATTAGATTACTGTTCTGTCCCTCCCTTAAATAACATTACACTACTGTTCTGTCCCTCCCTTCTACAACATTACACTACTGTTCTGTCCCTCCCTCCTATAACATTAGACTACTGTTCTGTGCCTCCCTCCTATAACATTACACGACTGTTCTGTCCCTCCCTTCTATAACATTAGACTACTGTTCTGTGCCTCCCTCCTATAACATTACACTACTGTTCTGTCCCTCTCTTCTATAACATTACACTACTGTTCTGTCCCTCTCTTCTATAACATTACACTACTGTTCTGTCCCTCCTTCCTATAACATTACACGACTGTTCTGTCCCTCCCTTCTATAACATTAGACTACTGTTCTGTCCCTCCCTTCTATAACATTAGACTACTGTTCTGTCCCTCCCTCCTATAACATTACACTACTGTTCTGTCCCTCTCTTCTATAACATTAGACTACTGTTCTGGTCATCTCTTCTATAGCATTAGACTATTGTTCTGGTCCTCCTATAACATTAGACTACTGTTCTGTCCATCTCTTCTATAACATTAGACTACTGTTCTGGTCATCTCCTCTACAACATCAGACTACCATTCTGTCCCTCCCTTAAATAACATTACACTACTGTTCTGTCCCTCTCTTCTATAACATTACACGACTGTTCTGTCCCTCCCTTCTATAACATTAGACTACTGTTATGTCCCTCCCTGCTATAACATTACACTACTGTTCTGTCCCTCCCTTCTATAACATTAGACTACTGTTCTGTCCCTCCCTTAAATAACATTACACTACTGTTCTGTCCCTCTCTTCTATAACATTACACTACTGTTCTGTCCCTCTCTCCTACAACATTACAGTACTGTTCTGTCCCTCCCTCCTATAACATTACACTACTGTTCTGTCCCTCTCTTCTATAACATTAGATTACTGTTCTGTCCCTCCCTTAAATAACATTACACTACTGTTCTGTCCCTCTCTTCTATAACATTAGACTACTGTTCTGTCCCTCCCTCCTATAACATTACACTGCTGTTCTGTCCCTCTCTTCTATAACATTACACTACTGTTCAGTCCCTCCCTCCTATAACATTACACTACTGTTCTGTCCCTCTCTTCTATAACATTAGATTACTGTTCTGTCCCTCCCTTAAATAACATTACACTACTGTTCTGTCCCTCTCTTCTATAACATTAGACTACTGTTCTGTCCCTCCCTCCTATAACATTACACTGCTGTTCTGTCCCTCTCTTCTATAACATTACACTACTGTTCAGTCCCTCCCTCCTATAACATTACACTACTGTTCTGTCCCTCCCTCCTTTGACATGACACTACTGTTCTGTCCCTCTCTTCTATGACATTAGATTACTGTTCTGTCCCTCCCTTAAATAACATTACACTACTGTTCTGTCCCTCTCTTCTATAACATTAGACTACTGTTCTGTCCCTCCCTCCTATAACATTACAGTACTGTTCTGTCCCTCCCTCCTATAACATTACACTACTGTTCTGTCCCTCTCTTCTATAACATTAGATTACTGTTCTGTCCCTCCCTTAAACAACATTACACTACTGTTCTGTCCCTCTCTTCTATAACATTAGACTACTGTTCTGTTCCTCCCTCCTATAACATTACACTGCTGTTCTGTCCCTCTCTTCTATAACATTAGACTACTGTTCTGTGCCTCCCTCCTATAACATTACACGACTGTTCTGTCCCTCCCTTCTATAACACTAGATTACTGTTCTGTCCCTCCCTTAAATAACATTACACTACTGTTCTGTCCCTCCCTTAGTAACATTACACTACTGTTCTGTCCCTCCCTCCTATGACATTACACTACTGTTCTGTCCCTCCCTCCTATAACATTACACTACTCATCTGTCCCTCTCTTCTATAACATTAGATTACTGTTCTGTCCCTCCCTTAAATAACATTACAATACTGTTCTGTCCCTCCCTCCTATAACATTACACTACTGTTCTGTCCCTCCCTCCTATGACATTACACTACTGTTCTGTCCCTCTCTTCTATGACATTAGACTACTGTTCTGTTCCTCCCTCCTATAACATTACACTGCTGTTCTGTCCCTCTCTTCTATAACATTAGACTACTGTTCTGTCCCGCCCTTAAATAACATTACACTACTGTTCTGTCCCTCTCTTCCATAACATTAGACTACTGTTGTGTTCCTCCCTCCTATAACATTACACTGCTGTTCTGTCCCTCTCTTCTATAACATTAGATTACTGTTCTGTCCCTCCCTCCTATAACATTACACTACTGTTCTGTCCCTCCCTTCTATAACATTAGACTACTGTTGTGTTCCTCCCTCCTATAACATTACACTGCTGTTCTGTCCCTTTCTTCTATAACATTAGATTACTGTTCTGTCCCTCCCTCCTATAACATTACACTACTGTTCTGTCCCTCCCTTCTATAACATTACACTATTGTTCTGTCCCTCTCTTCTATAACATTACACGACTGTTCTGTCCCTCCCTTCTATAACATTAGACTACTGTTCTGTCCCTCCCTGCTATAACATTACACTACTGTTCTGTCCCTCCCTTCTATAACATTAGACTACTGTTCTGTCCCTCCCTTAAATAACATTACACTACTGTTCTGTCCCTCTCTTCTATAACATTACACTACTGTTCTGTCCCTCTCTCCTATAACATTACACTACTGTTCTGTCCCTCCCTCCTATAACATTACAGTACTGTTCTGTCCCTCCCTCCTATAACATTACACTACTGTTCTGTCCCTCTCTTCTATAACATTAGATTACTGTTCTGTCCCTCCCTTAAATAACATTACACTACTGTTCTGTCCCTCTCTTCTATAACATTAGACTACTGTTCTGTCCCTCCCTCCTATAACATTACACTGCTGTTCTGTCCCTCTCTTCTATAACATTACACTACTGTTCAGTCCCTCCCTCCTATAACATTACACTACTGTTCTGTCCCTCCCTCCTTTGACATTACACTACTGTTCTGTCCCTCTCTTCTATGACATTAGATTACTGTTCTGTCCCTCCCTTAAATAACATTACACTACTGTTCTGTCCCTCTCTTCTATAACATTAGACTACTGTTCTGTCCCTCCCTCCTATAACATTACAGTACTGTTCTGTCCCTCCCTCCTATAACATTACACTACTGTTCTGTCCCTCTCTTCTATAACATTAGATTACTGTTCTGTCCCTCCCTTAAACAACATTACACTACTGTTCTGTCCCTCTCTTCTATAACATTAGACTACTGTTCTGTTCCTCCCTCCTATAACATTACACTGCTGTTCTGTCCCTCCCTTCTATAACATTAGACTACTGTTCTGTGCCTCCCTCCTATAACATTACACGACTGTTCTGTCCCTCCCTTCTATAACATTAGATTACTGTTCTGTCCCTCCCTTAAATAACATTACACTACTGTTCTGTCCCTCCTTCCTATAACATTACACGACTGTTCTGTCCTTCCCTTCTATAACATTAGACTACTGTTCTGTCCCTCCCTCCTATAACATTACACTACTGTTCTGTCCCTCTCTTCTATAACATTAGACTACTGTTCTGGTCATCTCTTCTATAGCATTAGACTATTGTTCTGGTCCTCCTATAACATTAGACTACTGTTCTGTCCATCTCTTCTATAACATTAGACTACTGTTCTGGTCATCTCCTCTACAACATCAGACTACCATTCTGTCCCTCCCTTTGATTTATTTTAACTCACCATTTCACAGATTTTCTCTTATTGAATTTAACCCCGACATTGTCAAATAAAATAAAATAAAATGTCATTGTCCTTCATTACTCTTTTTGTCTCAGTGGATCGACGTGAACTTTTTATGCCCAAGGTCCCAAAAGCATTTGGTAATTGCCGTGTATTTGGCACACTTCAGTTAGACTCAAAAGCTTAGGCTTAGGCTACGCACTGACACCATATACAAATGCTGAAAGAAAAACCTCAATGTAGCCTGTAGAAATGAATTGCAAAAGAATGACAGATTTATGTATTTTAACCCATTGTTTTATATTTATTCAACCGCCAACCACTTGCCCTTCATCCACACAATATTTTATGACCTTTAACCTGCCCGCCTCACAGATATAACCCGCGGGGGCTGCGGCTTTTGAGTCAACCTGAGCATCACTAGTGTGCGTGTGCACGTGTGTGTGTGTGTGTGCGTGAGATTGATTAGTCCAATCCCCTGAAGTACCGGAATCCTTCTCACCCTGCGTATAGAGCTAAGGACTTTGGGAAAGTTTAGATCATGGATGGTTACACTCACCGTAACCTCTACAGCTCTCCCATTGTAGCACATGTTACTGCAATTCATTATGCTTTTATTAATCTGATCTGAATACTGATGCTGCTGACCTTTCTATGAGCTCTCACTAGAGGTCATAATCTTGAATTAAGGACGCGTACAATTGTTTTGTTACATAGGTACTGTAGTCCGGTCAGATTATTATCTAAAGGCTTTGGGGTAACACTGTCACAAATGTAATAATAACTTATTAATGAACGATTTATAAACTATTAATAACTAAACATTCCATTATTTGTAAACATTATACACATTTATAAGCATATACTGTGTAGGCTGTAAGTTTTATAAGTCTTACAATTCAAAAGCATGTATAACATTTGAATATACAAGCATTTAAGGGCATAACAGCTTGTTCATTAAAGCTAATAAAGTTAGTGCCTTTGGTGTATTATAGGATAGAATCAGTATTAGAGGGCTAAGGGACAAGCAAGACAGACACCGAGACAGAGAGTAGTGGAGAAATGAATGCCTCATATGCACTCAACAGTCATATGCACTCGAAAGGCTCTATAATTAATGACATGATGATGTTGTACACACTCAATACTCGAAGAGATACTCAATTTGGCCTAAGTTACACATATAGCAATACATAATGACAGCTCATTTTGAGTAATTGGACCTAGGCTAAGTTAACTGTGACAACCCTAATTAGAGGTGGGCCTTCCCTGGTTTAATGTCAGATCTGCAGGACTACAATACGTTTGACCAATCTAGGGTTGTGGTGCATATGGGTACATAATACCGGACTCAAATGGAGTGAGTGTGTACAGAGCAAAAGAAAGAGTAATGGGAGGGGTAGAGAGAGACAAAAGACGAAGACATCTCTAGGCAGCCGCGGCTGTAACCCCAGCTGAGAAAGGAGAAAATCCGGCTCCTAGATGCGCCGCTAGCAACAATAGCGATCTACAGAGCTAAACACAATCCGCAAAACAAAAGCAACACAAAGTCGAGACCAATAGAAAAAGTGCTGCCCTTGCGTTCGCACACAGGCGAACTCTCACACCAACGCCTACGCGGTCACACACGCGTAACTGTACCTTTTTGACGTCTCTGACCAGGTGGTGTAGTGTGTTGGATGGTCCATGCCTCTGACAAAACAAACACAAGCACAGTTCAGTCTGTGAGTCATGCCCCGACCTGCAGCAAGCTGCAGAGCTACGACAAATGGTTCATTTGAATCAAGTATTATGCCGTTGTTCATAATGAACACATATGAAGGATGTTATATTGTCTTATGTAGCCGCTATAAAGGCTTTAGGAATGCATACCTTACAGAGGAAAACCAGGAGGGAGTATAATAGTATATAACATTTTTTGTTCTACAAATACCAGGGGTTATGGCAGTTGTTGCAACATTGTTATGACTGTTTGATACATTCCATGTGACATGAAGTCAGTGAGAGGTCAGAGTTCAGAGCTGTCAGCCATGGTGGAGCTGAAGTACCGTGTTGTAGAGCTCCTCCAGTCTGGAGAGGGTGAGGAAGCGATGCATGCTCACTCCGTTCTCGATCAGCAGCTTGACGAAGTCCACTCTGTCCAGCACTAGGGCATCCAACATAGACTGCTCCAGAGAACCCACCTACCATACAAACAGGGAAGGCACAGTCAGTCAACTCAGGCTTAACCATCAAGAAACAGCATATGGATGGATTACACTTTCACTTGGACAGGGCTGTCTGTAGTCTATACTGTAAACAAGGGAGTGAGACGAGATAGGCTGGGTCTTACCGGCCACTGCTGTCCGTAGATGAAGATCTGGCTGCGGGCAATGTCCACTCGGTTCCACGCCAGGGCCAGGCTGAGCTGGTCAGGAGCCGATGCGTTGGCACCTAGGAGAAGGAACAGAGGGGACAATACACCATGTTCGAGAGCATCAATTTTGCTCAGTCGATCAACAAATAATAAGGAATAGTTATTTGTGGTGCATGGTGATTTGTAGATCATTCCGTCAGCAGTCGCCGACTGCAATCTCAAATCACTTCTCCTGCTAGCTTGGGAAGGTTGCATTTACTTTTTTCTCTGTGGGTGGGCAGAACATCACTGTTTAGCAAGCAACAAAGGAGATTGCTGTATTTGTGTGGTTCTTCTTAAAGGAAAGCCCAAGGCAGTTGTTCTTGGCCTCCGACACCTACCTCTTGCTTTCTTTTTGAGAAGATATATTTGTCAAGCTGTCGGTGATGTGATAAATTCTTTTGTGAAAAGCACTTTAACCGGTAGTTTGAAAACTTAAATGCTGAAGGGAGGCAAGTTTGAGGCGACACACCTTTTATGATGACTGGCGGTCCTACTCAGCAGAGATATTTCACAGGCTTAATAATGGGAGCTTTTACAGAGCGTGGCGACGAGATGCAGAGTGGTGTAATAGGAGTTTAATAGAGAAGTCGGTATTAAAAGGGACTGCTCGCGCTTATCACTGGTTTTAAATAACACTTTGCTCTCCGCAGCTCTGTCGTCGCTGGAGTTTATTGACCTTATCCCGCATCGATGACCCTCTATCTTTCTTTCTTTCTCTCTCACTCTCTTTTTCTCTGTCTCTCTCTCTCTCTCGATCTCTCCCTATTTCTTTCAGTGTGTCAGTCTCTCGCACACAATCTCTCTCTCTCTCTCTACCTCTTTCTCTCTGTGAAAACACACAGTTTGCATATTAAAAGTCTGCACTCTATACTGGCCAAGCTTGTGACAGTCCATCATGCCAGATACAGAGGCCAATCACAGAAATAGAGAGGGAGATGGACAGAGAGATGTGAACAGGAGGAGATGAGATGCAAAAAAATAATGAGTGTGGGGGAGAAGGATGCATAGAGAGTGTAAACATGCTAGAAACATGCATCTCCTTGACATGCTGCCAAACATGAATTATGAAGGTCCTCAGATACAGCGTTCCACTAAGGAACTCAGAGTGAGTCAATCACCTGGTATATATTTGAAAACAGGCCCAAAGGATCTGCTCCGAAGGCCTCGGAACCAGCAGCGTTGGATCCTACGCTCCTGATCAATACCATGCACTAAACAACAAGTCGAAACTATGGATTACGAGAGGGATAGAGGGAGGGATAGAGCAGTGAAACAGGGGAGGAGGAGAGGGAGAGTCTTAACTGTGCTAGAGTTGAACGGATTGGCTCAATTGGAGGATTGTGTTCTATAACCTTCTGAAGCCCACTGTCTGACTTAAGGAGCCTCTTTAAATATTAGCTATGTGTCAATTACCTTTTAGAAGAGCAGTGAGAATGGCCAGGTCAATGTCCTGGTGTCCCTCAGACCCCATCCGAAAAACGGTTATCTGAAACATAGAGAAAAGAAAGAAACAATAAGGAAGAGAGAGAGGGAGACATTTACATCATCTGTATGTGATCTATACATCACTACTCACTGGGAATTTCTTTCTTTCTTGCTTTGTGAATAAATAAATAAATGAAATGTTTTTTTACTGATAGAGATGATTAACACTGTGAGTAAACCAGTCATATCATAGCTCCGTGCTTTTGATACATGTGATTAGAATCAGCTGTATAAAGAGCTGCTGTCTGAAGCTCCGAGCAGAGGAAACTGCAATATACAGTATCATATATTCTCCTAGTTGACACACTTTGGAAACGGAAACAAAAACTGTGAAGTAGCTCGTATGCAGTGTGGTCCCAGTAGAAAAGCAGGGAAGAGAGAGAGAGAGAGAGAGAGAGAGAGAGAGAGAGAGAGAGAGAGAGAGAGAGAGAGAGAGAGAGAGAGAGAGAGAGAGAGAGAGAGAGAGAGAGAGAAATCAAGAGTGAGTGGAGACCCTTCGATGGAGTATGGTACAGTAAGCAAGAGATAAAAAAGAAGGAAGGGGTACAGAGCAAATCAGAGGGAGAGAGGAGGTAAGATAGCGGGAAGGAGGAAGGAAGGGAAAGCAGGGGGAGGGTAAAAGAGAGGGAATGCGGCAGTTCTCCCAGATTTTGTCGCATGACGGCATGTGTGTGAAGGGCACCTTGCAGCTCCACGTATGAGCTGCGTGTTCAGAAACGCTGGAGCGTGCTGAGGATCCCAGCCACAGGGTCATGAATCTATTCCTGTAATCCCTCCCTCCATCCTCCTCCCTCCCCCTCCTCCCGCCATCACATCTCCAAACCCATCTTCCCTTCTAAATGGCTCAATTTGGTGGTGCACCTTGATTTCAGCTGTCTTTAACTCGTGCCTCCCCTCAGGTTATGAATCAATAGAGTAGCTCTCCGTCTCTCTCTTTCCCTTGTTCTAAAAGCCCTTCAGACACCAAAGGGGAGAGAGAATTTGTCTGTAAGCTTGCTTGTTCATTATTTTTCCGCTACTGAGAGATGACACACATTGCCCCCTTGGAATGGGGTCCTGCAGAGAGAGAAATTAGCGTATGTATGTGTAAGAGTTACCTCCAGTACTGTGTGTCTCTATGAGCATGTGTATGAGCATTCCTGATTGTGTTTAACGTGTGAACAATGAATGTAACAAAGTTTGTTGTCATACGCACATCCTTAAAAACATCGGTGCTGGGCTAAGAAAGAATACTTGTGAAGAACAGGAAGGCTCTCACACTGTTTCTTCTCCCAATTACTTTATTGACACCGTTTTGATCCGAACCGGCTCTTCATCAAATCAAACAGAATGAGTGCTCATCTCCCAAAATATACCCATTTCACCTCACATGATGAATAATGTAAGTATATGCATACGTACACTACCGTTCAAAAGTTTGGGGTCACTTAGAAACGTCCTTGTTTTCCATGAAAATATACATGAAATGAGTTGCAAAATGAATAGGAAATATAGTCAAGATGTTGACAAGGTTATAAATAATGGTTATTATTATTTTTTATTTTATTTTAACCCCTTTTTCTCCCCAATTTCGTGGTATCCAATTGTTGTAGTAGCTACTATCTTGTCTCATCGCTACAACTCATCGCTCAACTCAAAAAGACGAAGGTTGAAAGTCATGCGTCCTCCGATACACAACCCAACCAAGCCGCACTGCTTCTTAACACAGCGCGCATCCAACCCGGAAGCCACCCGCACCAATGTGTTGGAGGAAACACCATGCACCTGGCAACCTTGGTTAGCGTGCACTGCGCCCAGCCCGCCACAGGAGTCGCTGGTGCGCAATGAGACAAGGATATCCCTGCCGGCCAAGCCCACCCTAACCCGGACGACGCTAGGCCAATTGAGGGTCGCCCCACGACCTCCCAGTCGCGGCCGGTTATGACAGAGCCTGGCAGCAAATCCAGAGTCTCTGATGGCACAGCTGGCGCTGCAGTACAGCGCCCTTAACCACTGCGCCACCCGGGAGGCCCCAAAAATAATGATTTATAATTGAAATAAAAATTGTGTCCTTCAAACTTTGCTTTCGTCAAAGAATCCTCCATTTGCAGCAACTACAGCCTTGCAGACCTTTGGAATTCTAGTTGTCAATTTGTTGAGGTAATCTGAAGAGATTTCACCACATGCTTCCAGAAGCACCTCCCACAAGTTGGATTGGCTTGAAGGGCACTTATTACCTACCATACGGTAAAGCTGTTCCCACAACAGCTCAATAGGGTTGAGATCCGTTGACTGTGCTGGCCACTCCATTATAGACAGAATACCAGCTGACTGTTTCTTCCCTAAATAGGTCTTGCATAGTTTGGAGCTGTGCTTTGGGTCATTGTCCTGTTGTACGAGGAAATTGCCTCCAACTAAACGCCGTCCACAGGGTATGGCATGGCGTTGCAAAATGGAGTGATAGCCTTCCTTCTTCAAGATCCTTTTTAACCTGTACAAATCTCCCACTTTACCACCACCAAAGCACCCCCAGACCATCACACTGCCTCCACCATGCTTGACAGATGGTGTGAAGCACTCATCCAGCATCTTTTCATTTTTTTTTTGCATCTCACGAATGTTCTTATTTGTGACCTCAAACTTAGATTAGTCTGTCCATAACACTTTTTTTACAATCTTCCTCTGTCCAGTGTCTGTGTTATTTTGCCCATCTTTTCTTTGTATTGGCCAGTCTGAGATAGGGCTTTTTCTTTGTATTGGCCAGTCTGAGATAGGGCTTTTTCTTTGTATTGGCCAGTCTGAGATAGGGCTTTTTCTTTGTATTGGCCAGTCTGAGATAGGGCTTTTTCTTTGTATTGGCCAGTCTGAGATAGGGCTTTTTCTTTGTATTGGCCAGTCTGAGATAGGGCTTTTTCTTTGTATTGGCCAGTCTGAGATAGGGCTTTTTCTTTGTATTGGCCAGTCTGAGATAGGGCTTTTTCTTTGTATTGGCCAGTCTGAGATATGGCTTTTTCTTTGTATTGGCCAGTCTGAGATAGGGCTTTTTCTTTGTATTGGCCAGTCTGAGATAGGGCTTTTTCTTTGTATTGGCCAGTCTGAGATAGGGCTTTTTCTTTGTATTGGCCAGTCTGAGATATGGCTTTTTCTTTGTATTGGCCAGTCTGAGATATGGCTTTTTCTTTGTATTGGCCAGTCTGAGATAGGGCTTTTTCTTTGCAACTCTGCCAAGAAGGCCAGCATCCCGGAGTCGCCTCTTCATTGTTGACGTTGAGATAGGTGTTTTGCGAGTACTATTTCATGAAGCTGCCAGTTAAGGACTTGTGAGGCGTCTGTTTCTCAAACTAGACACTCTAATGTACTTGTCCTCTTGCTCTGTTGTGCACCGGGGCCTCACACTCCTCTTTCTATTCTGGTTGGAAGCATTTTGCGCTGTCCTGTGAAGGGAGTAGTACACCTCGTTGTACGAGATCTTCAGTTTCTTGCCTATTTTTCCCATGGAATAGCCTTCATTTCTCAGAATAAGAATAGACTGATGAGTCTCAGAAGAAAGGATATGGATATTTTGAGCCTGTAATCAAACCCACAAATGCTGATGCTCCAGATACTCAACTAGTCTAAAGAAGGCCAGTTATATTGCCTCTTTAATCAGGACAACAGTTTTCAGCTGTGCTAACATAATTGCAAAAAGGTTTTTGAATGATCAATTAGCCATTTAAAATGATAAACTTGCATTAGCTAATGCAACGTTCCATTGGAACACAGGAGTGATGGTTGCTGTACGCCTATGTAGATATTCCATTAAAAATCAGCCGTTTCCAGCTACAATAGTCATTTACAACATTGACAATGTCTACACTGTATTTCAGATTAATTTGATGATATTTTAATGAACAAAAAATTGCTTTTCTGTCAGAAACAAGGAAACGTCTAAGTGACCCCAAACTTTTGAACGGTAGTGTACATGAGGATGATATAAATATAACTGTCAGAGAGTACGTGGTATATGTGTGTGTGTGTGTGTGTGTGTGTGTCTGTGTGTGTAAGAGTAATTGAAAGGCCTCCATCCAGGTGAAATTGGAGAGTAAATGGGATGTGATGGTTTCGATCCATCTTCATTGCCTATTTGAGGACAGGGTAATTATTGTGTGTGTTCACGTGGGTATGCATGTTGTCTGTGTGTGTGTGTGTGTGTGTGTGTGTGTGTGTGTGTGTGTGTGTGTGTGTGTGTGTGTGTGTGTGTGTGTGTGTGTGTGTGTGTGTGTGTGTGTGTGTGTGTGTGTGTGTGTGTGTGTGTGTGTGTGAGTGAGTGAGTGAGTGAGTGAGTGAGTGAGTGAGTGAGTGAGTGAGAGAGAGAGAGAGAGAGAGCCAGTGTGTGGTCAGGGATAGAATACTTAAGTGAGGGTTACATGACCAGGTGTGTGTTCCTGTGGTGGCTTTAGGACTGTCTGTATGTGTGACCATAATTCCACACACTTAGTGCACAAATCACACCGGTACACTTGAACTAAAACAGCCCTAATCCTCACTTGATCTACACAGGTGGGAACTCACTGACAAGAACACACAGATGAGTAAGTGTTGTGTGTGTGCATGCATGCGTGTTAGTGTGTGAATCCACCACAGGAGGTTGGTGGCACCTTAATTAGGGAGGACGGGTTCTTGGCAATGGCTGGAGCGGAATGGTATCAAATTCCATTTGCTCCGTTCCGGACAATATTGAGCCGTCCTCCCCTCAGCAGCCTCCAGTGGAACCCACCAGATCACTGCTTCCTATATGTGAATGACAGTAACGATGACTGTTGGAGCAGGGATGATTATTATGTGCAGCTTAAGCTACTCTGCGTGGCCTCCACCTCGTCAACTTCTCTTTTCCTTTCCTCTCCTCTTCCTCCTACTCCTACCGATCCCCCTCCTCCTCCACCCACCATAGCCCCCAAGGTGACCCTCTGCGGAGCCATGTGTTAGGGAGGGAGCACCATGTTGCCACAGCTAGGGGTATAATTTGATCACAAGAGGCTTAGTTTTCTGTCCTTACGCAGGGGTAAGAAATACACCCCTCCTCTTCTCAATTTGTATCCTACTGGGAAATATTTTCTTGAGTGCTTACTGTTGGTATAACATGTCTATATTTAATCGTGATGTATGCGTTCGTTGGTTAGACATATACCTCCATATACGTTTTTCTCTTGCACACAGATATGCTGTAGCCTCTAATACAAATTGGTCTACAGTTTGTGTGAAGGGAATATCTCATTCTGTAGATGACTGACACTTTCATGCCTATTGATTGACACGTGTCACTCGGCAATGATTGATGACACACCATAGCCATCCGCCTGTCACACCATCACATGTCGAGGAGAGGGCAGAGGAGAGAAGAGACATACTAGTCACTAGTGGGAAGCACCACTTTTAAGTGAGAATGGATGCTGTTTGATCAAGTAAACGTGAAAGTCAACCAGTAAAATACTACTTGAGTAAAAGTCTAAAAGTATTTGGTTTTAAATATACTTAAGTATCAAAAGTAGAAGTAAAAGTATAAATCATTTGAAATTCCTTATATTAAACAATGCAGCAAAGCACCATTTTCTTGTTTTTAAAATTGATGGCTAGCCAGGGGCACACTCCAACACACATACCCCAAGGTGATCCTCTGTGGAGCCATGTGCTAGGGAGGGAGCACCATGTTGCCACAGCTAGTGTTAGTCAATGGTAGGTGTATAATTTGATCACAAGGGGGTTATTTTTTTGTCATTTTGCAGGGGGAAGAAATACACCCATCTTCTTCTCCATTTGTATCCTACAGGGAAATGTTTGCTTGAGTGCTTACCGTTGGTATAACATGTCTATCTATAAATACACTCCTACATATTTATATGGACAGTGAAGCAAAAACCTTTAATTTGGATCTATACTCCAGCATTTTTTGTCTGTGACCAAACATATTGGCATCATTTCACTTTTCTTAAATAATACTAATTACCTATTTACTCACACCCCTTGACTTATTCCTCATTTGTGACCCTTTTCAGGAATCTAGACGTACTCTGTTTTTTGACAAAATGTGTTTTTTGGCAGAAATGCTTCTCGAACATGTGAACTTTCATGTACCTTAATAACAAACTTGTATGCCATCTGTAAATACGAATACAATTGCTAAATTACGAACCTAGTTGGTTTAGCCACAGAAAAAGGGAGCAACCTTCCCGCTTGCCATGGTTGGCTGAGATAATGAGTGGGCTGGACATGCCGAGAGATGAGTTTGGATTGGTCTGCCATATAGCACTCATCTGTCTATTAGAGCTGGTCAGTATGTGTTGGTAATCCTGTCTAACATGGCTTTTTTTAATGTATCGCATAGTGAAACTGCATGCATAAGTGTTGCTGTCTCCTTTCTGAAGGACAGAGTTCAGTGGAATTCGAGTATGATAGCTAAGGAGATGGAGAAAACACCTGTCTCCAGATTACTTCTTCAAACTAAGGGCAACCATGGCATCTGTGACAGGAGACGCATCCATCTATGATGTACATGGGTAAGAAAGTGGTTTCAATTCAAGTTAAAGTGTATTGTTAGCTAGCTAACGTTAGCTGGCTGGCTCGATGTTGGTTAGCTACCTACAGATTCATGCAGGGTAGTAACGTCATGAGTTGTGATTATGGTTCACTGTTTAGCTAGCTACATGTCTTAACAAAATACTCCACTATGTAACCATTTCAGGTGCGTTTGTAAATTCAGTCTGGCCATCTACTCCGATTTCAGAGCACTCTCATCTGAGTTTGCCAGAGTGCAGAATAACTGATGAATTTACGAACACTCAACAACAGTTGAATATGGCCGGTGTCAGGAAACGTCGGCATAAAAAGCTTAATTAAATTGTTGCAAGCAGCACAGTTACAGTCACCAATGCTCTGGATAACATGAAAACAACCTAACCAGCTCTGCTCGGCCGAGTAAAACGGTCAGAGTTTGGGTTGGGGCTAAAGCTTAAAAGGGTGTGAATGATGCTGAATGAGTGTAAACAAAGAAGAGCTCTCCAGTAGGTACCAAAAATTATTCAAAGGCCATTTTCTCAAAGTGAGGTTACAAGTTTATCAACTTTCAAAGCAGAATTACTTTTCAATTTTTGTCAAATGCAGTATATTACATACCATTTTGTGGCCCTGTGTTTCTGCTTTCATCCAACGTATAAAAAAAAAACACAATTTCAAATTTTGCTACTTAACACTGAATCAAGGTGGTCGGTCACATTTTGTTGTGTTGGTGTCTGAATTCTAAATGTGTTATTCTCAGAAGTTGTGCCACTGGCCTACACACAATACCTCATAATGTCAAAGTGGAATTATGTTTTCACAAATGAATAAAAAATGTAAAGCTGAAATGGCTTGAGTCAATAATTATTCAGCCCCTTTGTCATGGTAAGCCTAAATCATTTCAGGAGTAAAAATTTGATAAAAAGAATAGAATAGAGCTAAGTACAGGGAAAATCCTAACAGTAAACCTGTTTCCAACAGATACTGGGAGACAAATTCACCTTTCAGCAGGATAATAAACTAAAACACAAGGCCAAATATATACACTGGAGTTGCTTACCAAGACATTCAATATTCCTCAGTTGCCTTGTTACATTTGAAATCGGATTGAAAATCTATTGGCAAGACTCGAAAATGGCTGTCTAGCAATGATCAACAACCAACTTCACAGAGCTTTAAAAATACTATTGTGCAAATATTGTACAATCCCGGTGTGAAAAGTTCATAGAGACTTACCCAGAAAGAATGACAGCTGTAATCGATGCCAAAGGTGATTCTAACATGTATCGATTCAGGGGTGTTAATACTTAAGGAAATTAGACATTTCTGCATTTCATTCTCAATACATTTTCAAAAATGTCTAATACTTCTCACTTTACCATTATGGTGTATTGTGTGTAATTGGGTGGGAATTATGTATTTTTTCATACATTTTGAATTCAAGCTGTAACACAACAAAATGTGGAATGTATAAAATGTAGTCAAAAGTTTAGTGTTCAGTACACATTCCTTACACATGACCCGCTATGGAGATGGCTACTAATAGAAATCTTCATCGAAACACTGACTACACGAAAGAGCACCGCACCTGCTGTGTGAAACCGCGCAGATTTGAATGTCATGGTGACATATAGGCTACAAGCCCAAAGGATTCTCATTCATATTCCATCATCCAAACACATTAGTCCCACGTCATCAGAAATCTTACGGCATTGCCTTGGTCTAAACTCTATCGAGCTTTATCTACTCAACGCCAAACTACCGGGCTTGGCATTAGCATTAGCCTCAGCCAAACTAGACCAAGGTGGCAGCACAAACCAACCAATCTTCCTCAGTATGATCCATCCCATAGATGATGTACTGTACTGTAGTAAAGTAGTGGTAGATAGTGGTGGCAGTAGTTGAGGAAGAGATTTACTCTTTTGCCTATCAGATATTCTTGGCTCCACAGCTGCTCTAGAGACTACACGCGACTGGGTGTCCTGGAGTTCCATCTGCTTGAGCGTGGAAACCTCACAGAGCTCAGATCAATCCACTTACACACCCAACATCTGTGATGAGCATCTCTCTCTCTCTCTCTCTCTCTATGTGTGTGTCCATACAGTGCCTTGCGAAAGTATTCGGCCCCCTTGAACTTTGCGACCTTTTGCCACATTTCAGGCTTCAAACATAAAGATATAAAACTGTATTTTTTTTGTTTGTGAAGAATCAACAACAAGTGGGACACAATCATGAAGTGGAACATTTATTGGATATTTCAAACTTTTTTAACAAATCAAAAACTGAAAAATTGGGCGTGCAAAATTATTCAGCCCCTTTACTTTCAGTGCAGCAAACTCTCTCCAGAAGTTCAGTGAGGATCTCTGAATGATCCAATGTTGACCTAAATTACTAATGATGATAAATACAATCCACCTGTGTGTAATCAAGTCTCCGTATAAATGCACCTGCACTGTGATAGTCTCAGAGGTCCGTTGAAAGCGCAGAGAGCATCATGAAGAACAAGGAACACACCAGGCAGGTCCGAGATACTGTTGTGAAGAAGTTTAAAGCCGGATTTGGATACAAAAAGATTTCCCAAGCTTTAAACATCCCAAGGAGCACTGAGCAAGCGATAATAATGAAATGGAAGGAGTATCAGACCACTGCAAATCTACCAAGACCTGGCCGTCCCTCTAAACTTTCAGCTCATACAAGGAGAAGACTGATCAGAGATGCAGCCAAGAGGCCCATGATCACTCTGGATGAACTGCAGAGATCTACAGCTGAGGTGGGAGACTCTGTCCATAGGACAACAATCAGTCGTATATTGCACAAATCTGGCCTTTATGGAAGAGTGGCAAGAAGAAAGCCATTTCTTAAAGATATCCATAAAAAGTGTTGTTTAAAGTTTGCCACAAGCCACCTGGGAGACACACCAAACATGTGGAAGAAGGTGCTCTGGTCAGATGAAACCAAAATTGAACTTTTTGGCAACAATGCAAAACGTTATGTTTGGCGTAAAAGCAACACAGCTCATCACCCTGAACACACCATCCCCACTGTCAAACATGGTGGTGGCAACATCATGGTTTGGGCCTGCTTTTCTTCAGCAGGGACAGGGAAGATGGTTAAAATTTATGGGAAGATGGATGGAGCCAAATACAGGACCATTCTGGAAGAAAACCTGATGGAGTCTGCAAAAGACCTGAGACTGGGACGGAGATTTGTCTTCCAACAAGACAATGATCCAAAACATAAAGCAAAATCTACAATGGAATGGTTCAAAAATAAACATATCCAGGTGTTAGAATGGCCAAGTCAAAGTCCAGACCTGAATCCAATCGAGAATCTGTGGAAAGAACTGAAAACTGCTGTTCACAAATGCTCTCCATCCAACCTCACTGAGCTTGAGCTGTTTTGCAAGGAGGAATGGGAAAAAATGTCAGTCTCTCGATGTGCAAAACTGATAGAGACATACCCCAAGCGACTTACAGCTGTAATCGCAGCGAAAGGTGGCGCTACAAAGTATTAACTTAAGGGGGCTGAATAATTTTGCACGCCCAATTTTTCAGTTTTTGATTTGTTAAAAAAGTTTGAAATATCCAATAAATGTCGTTCCACTTCATGATTGTGTCCCACTTGTTGTTGATTCTTCACAAAAAAAATAAAGTTTTATATCTTTATGTTTGAAGCCTGAAATGTGGCAAAAGGTCGCAAAGTTCAAGGGGGCCGAATACTTTCGCAAGGCACTGTATAAGGGGGAAGAAAACATGGAAGAAAAAAATAGGATGCACAATGAAAAGGAGAAAACAACCACACCAACACAAATCATCACATTACAAGGCACATTTTTTTTGGCACATGACAAAGGAACAAAGGAGAGACAAAATGAACGCTCAAAAACAAAATTGACGCAAAACATTCAACAAAGTGTATATATTGTTTAATTTCAATAGATATACAATTACAAAACAATAAATTACGTAGGGAGAGGAGGGACATAGTTCATAGTAAAAGTATGTGCAACCATGAATAACATGTCAACAATAGCAGCTAACATATGTCAATATGGTTGGAAAGTGGAGACAAATGTAAACATTACTGGAGACACCTTATGCTTGCAAAGTGTAGTGCAGTAGCAACTGTAAATGGGTGAATTGTTACACCCCACAGTTAGCCAAGTTAGTTAGCTAGCTAGCTAGACAAAATTGCTTGCAGTTATTTAACTTAGCAACTGCCCCTACACTGTTTTGCTAGCTACCATAATGGTATTGTGTAAACATATCCCCGATTTGACATGGCGTCTCCAGTTGTGTTCATATTTTAACGATTGTGATGAAATCCACTTTCCAAGCGTATTGTGCAACTGAAATTTGAATGTGTGTATTATAAACAAAGTGTGTATTTTAAAACCTTTATATAACAGAGTGTGCATTTGCATATTGAGGCCGACTTTCCATGCAAATTACATGATGCATGTGCTTGTGTAACCAACTGTTAAATTAGAATATTGTAAAGCAAAGGCATGTGTTTGTTTGGTGCATGCAGGCTAATGGAGGCTCAGGTGTTTAATGAGTACAGACACAGTGTGTTATTTTCATCTCAGGCACAGTATGTATGACGATAATATCTCATGGTTTGGAATGGACACAGCAGTGTGTGTTTGTGTGTGTGTGTGTGTGTGTGTGTGTGTGTGTGACTAATACCGTCTGCCTGGAACTCAAAACTCACTGATTACCATGTGATTACCTTCATTATCCACTTACCATAGTGCTTGTTTCTTGCCCTGTGAAATGTGACTTTGTGCCAGGCATAGTGCAGTGATAATATGTATCATTGTGTTTGTAGTGGGACAGTGTACTACACATTGAGGATGATCACTATAATAAGCATGCAGCTTCTCTCTGCAAGAAACACTGATCTGAAGAGACCACCGCCTGAGCAAGGGAAGGTTAATTAGGGAAGGTTAATTATGTGAGTGACAGTTCACTAAACACAGCTTGTGGGGTATGTTTCAAATGGATATGACAGATGGACAGGAGAGAAAGCAGCCTAAAGCCGAACCAGTAGGTCCTGGATGACATCAGAGGGCCTTTAAATACACAGCCCTATCACAGCCCCAATCCCCTAGATACAGATGTAAGTAATATGGCAGAAATTCCACTAGCCTATTAGACGTGGAGGTGGAGCTGTTATAATATCGCTTAAACCTATCACATCCTCTCAGATCTCCACTAGTGTCTAGGGGGTAAGGGCTAAAGGGGTTGTTTCTGGACAGGGCCACAGTCTCATTATTCCCAAATCTTCTCTTTTTTTATCTTTACATTGACATCTATGTTTTTCTCCCTAATCCCCATCACACTGGTGCTTGAGACTTTGTACAGTTGATCAGGGCTCTCCAACCCTGTTCCTGGAGAGCTACCGTCCTGTAGGTTTTCACTCCTACTCTAATCTAGCACACCTGATTCTATTAATTAGCTGGTTGATAAGCTGAGTCAGGTTAGTTACAACTGGGGTTGGAGAGAAAACCTACAGGTGGGTAGCTCTCCGGGAAACAGGGTTGTAGTAAAGCCCTGCAGTAGAGGCATGGTGAGTTAGGGTAGGGGATGTTTCCAAGGTGACGAGTGAGCGAGCCTGAACACTCACCAGCTCCTTCTTCTTCATGCATTCCATGAGGATGATGAAGAGGTGCTGGGCCTGAGTCCGGCTGTACGTGAAGGTCTTCTGGATGGTCACCAGCAACTGGTCCCTCAGAGACTCATTTATGATCCTGGTAAAAATGAGCAAAAAGGAGAAAGAGGAAAGGGAAAGAGGGAGGAAGAGCAGAAGGGAGAAAGGAGAGATGATGAATTGTGGTCAATAAGGGTAAAAGAGACCTGGACGAGAAACTTACATTTAAGTTGAAGTATTAAAGGCACACCTCAGGATTTTGGCAATGATGCCCTCTATCTACTTACCCAGAGTCAGATGAACTCGTGGATACCATTTTTATGTTTCTGTGTCCAGTATGAAGGACGTTATAGGTAGTTGCGCTAACTACAGCCATTGCGCTAACGCTAGTTAGCATTGGCTCGCAACACTACCTCTAACTTCCTTCATACTGGACACAGACATAAAATTGGTATCCACGAGTTCATAAAGGGCCTCATTGCAAAATGATCCATTTAACGTTTATCCTAAGTATTAGGACTGTATTTGGGACACACTACTAATGCACCTTAATGCACCCGCAATACTGTAGCAAATCTGTGTATGTGATATGTGACACGTACCCTCCCTCCTCAGAGTACTTGTGTCCAAATGCCAGGATGTCCGAAGCACGCCCGCTCCCATCACACACCACCACGGGCACAGGTGGCGTGTCCCTTAGGTACTCTAACACGATGGAGATCACATTAGGACCCCCCTCCACTATCAGAGCCACCACTGGCACTCCCTGACCAATACCTACAGAGAGAGAAAGGGAGGAAGGGGGTAGGGAGCAAAAGAGAAAGAGAGAGAGATAGTGGTGGAAGAAGGAAGGAAAACCAGACAGGAAAGAAATCAGAAAACAGAGAAAAAAAAGGTGCAAACGAAAAGCACTCATTAAATCCCACAGGAGTACCCTGACAGACAGCAATGAGGGAGATGTGACTGACAAAATTTAAATGGGGGCCGTGTTGCGTGCCACAATTCAACAAGTGCCCCGACATCTCACCTCTCAACTAAAATAGAAATGCTGCTTAAAGATGAATTTGTGCCACAAGTCTGGCAGCAGCATTCAGAGAGTTTCCTATTTCTATGGATATTTCTGAGCATCTAGCGGAAGCACGGAGCCGCGCTTGAGCCGCATAGATGCCCTGGAGCGAGTACACTCCTGCTGCACAGAGGGACGGCCTCAAACTGGCTAATCAGAAGCTATTAAAGGGATATTTCAGGATTTTGGCAATGAAGTCCTAACTAGTGTTAGCGCTAGCTTAGCGCAAAGACAGTCTCCTGAGCTAAGCTAGTTAGCTTTGGCCCGAGAAACTAACTCTACCTTCCTTCATTCTGGACGCAGAGACATACAAATAGTATCCGGAAGTTCATCTGACTCCGGGGAAGTAGATAAACGGTTTCATTGCCAAAATCCTGAACTATCCCTTTAAGACTCATTAGAGGTAATTAACAGGTGGGTTCTGGAGCTTACACAGACTGGGAGAACGGGCTTGGAAAGAGAAAGGATGCACATAAGCCCTACAGTACCAAACCCCCACAAGGACGCCCAGTTCTCTCTGAGCTTCTCGCTCTCTCTCTTTCTGTCACACTCTCTGTCTCTCATTTAGCTGCCACCAGTCATTTTTTTCACTCAAATTCAAAAGCCATGTCCCTGCTGGATCCTCCCTCCCATCCTTGCCTGCATAATTTCACTGTGGATAGGTGGGCCACTGACTCAGGTCCCGCTCACACGTGCCATCATTGTGTCTTGCTCGCTACAGGCAAAGTTACATAAAGAGGGAGCTATTTTAGGGCCTAGCATACTTTAAAGGTAAGAACATCACCACACTGTACATCAGGCGCAGGAGAACAAGTAGGCTTGTCTATTCATAACGGTTTTAATTGACTTCTTCTCTTACTCTTTACCTCTTCATGTGTCATGAGCAAGCGATGATGGCTACTGCGGTTTGAGGGACACCACTCGCACCTGAAGGGATTAGGCTCCAATTGACAAGACACCAGATGAGGAAGGGAGAGCGCAGCTGGGTCGTTGCTAATTGGCTAGAGAGAGAGAGCGAGAGAGCGGTGCCTGCATACACCACAACACACCACACCACTCAAACTGGATGAAAGAGCAGGTACAGACTGCACTGTCTTACAGTATGTCTCCTACTAAAGCTAGTTGATATGTCTGAGGGTTAGAGCAAGGTGTTGGCAACAAGGTGCTGGGTGGTGGGTTTCGATTCCCACTTGGGCCACATCTACAGAATATTTGTTTAAGTGTCAATGCTAGCAGTTCTGCAAGTGGAATAAAAGCAGTCTGATAAATGACCATGCTATATTGTTATTATATGAATATCTATGGTCTCTCAGGTAGAGTAGGGACATCAGTATTCCTTCTTAACTGACATCACAGAGCCATTTAGAAACAGACTGACAGTTATCTTTGTGCTCTTTGTTGGGTAGGATGGAAGAGCTGTGAAAAGAGCTCTCCAAAATGGAAAATATTGAAACGTTTCTAAAAAAAGATAACTAATCTCTCATAGTTGTGTGGGGAGGAGATTACTCTGGAGTCTATGGAGTAGAACGTTAGGCTTTGCGAGACAAGTCATTTGTTTTGTCAGCACACACTGTGTCAGTACCTCCTCTGATAACATTTCCACAACAGCTAACAGTCATGTTGCTGAAATGAAATCAGGGCATTTACAAACCCAATGGCAAACAGATTCTTTAACAGATACCATTACTCCATCACTAACATGTTCACTACCATCCCGTTTATATAAGAGACATCAATTTTGAGTTTTCTGTGTTAGATTAGAGGCTTTACTTGTGCTAGGAGCTCGTAACTGGAGCAGATCAATCCCTTTCTCTCTTTGAATGCTCTCGCTCCATCTCTCTTTCTATCTCCGCTGGCAGCTCCACACACCCAACCACCCCTCTGTATCTACTTTCTCCCCCCCCCCCCCCCCCACTCTTTTTTTCTCTCTTTCTCTCTACCTCTCCCTCTTTGACGTCCACGGCCCCTGCTCAAAAATATTAAGAGAAAGAAAGAGAGCGACAGCGCGGAAGAGGGGAGGAGGAGAGAAAAAGGGCCGTTAGAGCGAGCCTCACCATCCTCCAACATCTATCTTTAGCCCGAGAGGGAGGGGTTGTGAGGGGAACACATGTGACACGCTTAAAAGGACCTCATTATAGTTCCATTGACTCACCCAGAGAAACATTAGCATGGCTGGAGGAGGTTCCTCTATGTGGGTCGTTTTCACACGTCTAGGCCTACCCTCATCATCCCAACTGCACTTGCTAGCACCTATTTCTTCAGAGAGGACTGGCAAATTGGATCCATGAATGTATTAAGATGTGAAATGTAGAGAAGAGAAGATTAGAGATGGACATAAAGGTCCGGGTTCTACAGAGCTGCTGCTCCATTTCCGTTACTTATGTCTCCGTCACGCTTTGACTGGTCGGTTCTTCTGTTCTCTTCTGGATAGAATCCATCCAATTCTATTTCAGCTGTGCTGCATCGTGGAAGGATTTGTGACCCAAAACGAGTCATGCTCACTAAGACCAAGAGAATTAAGTTAGATTGTGGGAATTTACCTTTTCAGAGGGATAGCATGGAAAGACAGGTGAGAGTGTGAAATGGAACAGATTTGAACCCATGCCAGCACAGGTATGACTGTGTGCTGGAAGTGGTGGCACTAACCGCTAGACCACCGGATTGTGGGATATTGTTTACTGCACTATTTGAGAAGGTCTGGTCATACAAATGTCCTAGGTGGGAAAGGTTGGATTTTGCCAAAACCCCAAATTGAATCAAATGTATTTTCTCTACAGTAATGGCCATATGTTTTGAGAATTACACAAATATACATTTTCACAAAGTCTGCTGCCTCAGTTTGTATGATGGCAATTTGCATACACTCCAGAATGTTATGAAGAGTGATCAGATGAATTGCAATGAATTGCAAAGTCCCTCTTTGCCATGCAAATGAACCGAATCCCCCAAAAATATTTCCACTGCATTTCAGCCCTGCCACAAAAGGACCAGCTGACATGTCAGTGATTCTCTCGTTAACACAGGTGTGAGTGTTGACGAGGACAAGGCTGGAGATCACTCTGTCATGCTGATTGAGTTCGAATAACAGACTGGAAACTTCAAAAGGAGGGTGGTGCTTGGAATCATTGTTCTTCCTCTGTCAACCATGGTTACCTGAAAGGAAACACGTGCCGTCATCATTGCTTTGCACAAAAAGGGCTTCACAGGCAAGGATATTGCTGCCAGTAAGATTGCACTTAAATCAACCATTTATCGGATCATCAAGAACTTCAAGGAGAGCAGTTTGAATGTTGTGAAGAAGGCTTCAGGGCGCCCAAGAAAGTCCAGAAAGCGCCAGGACCGTATCCTAAAGTTGATTCAACTGCGGGATCGGGGCCCCACCAATACAGAGCTTGCTCAGGAATGGCAGCAGCCAGGTGTGAGTGCATCTGCACGCACAGTGAGGTGAAGACTTTTGGAGGATTGCCTGGTGTCAAGAAGGGCAGCAAAGAAGCCACTTCTCTCCAGGAAAAACATCAGGGACAGACTGATATTCTGCAAAAGGTACAGGGATTGGACTGCTGAGGACTGGGGTAAAGTCATTTTCTCAGATTATTTGGGGCATCCGGAAAAAAGCTTGTCCAGAGTAGACAAGGTGAGTGCTACCATCAGTCTTGTGCCATGCCAACAGTAAAGCATCAATGAACAATGGTTTTTGACAGCATGATGGAGCACCTTGACATAAGGGCAAAGTGATAACTAAGTGGCTTTGGGAACAAAACATCAATATTTTGGGTCCATGGCCAGGAAACTCCACAGACTCTAATCCCATTGAGAACTTGTGCTCAATCCTCAAGAGGTGGGTGGACAAACAAAACCCCACAAATTCTGACAAACTCCAAGCATTGATTATGCAAGAATGGGCTGCCATCAGTCAGGATGTGGCCCAGAAGTTAATTGACAGCATGCCAGGGCAGATTGCAGAGGTCTTGAAAAAGAAGGTTCAACACTGCAAATATTGACTCTTTGCATCAACTTCATGTATTTTATGAAATGGTTGTAATTATACATCAGTATTCCATAGTAACATCTGCCAAAATTATCTAAAGACACTGAGGCAGCAGACTTTGTGAAAATTAATATTTGTGTCATTCTCAAAACTTTTGGCCACGACTGTATATGGCCATTTTTCAACACCAGTTGTCACAAAGTGCTATACAGATATCCAGCCTGAAACCCTACCTAGCAACCCATGCGACCCCAAACTATTCAACCTGTTCACACCCCTCGTTGGCAGAGAGAAAATTTTGCCATTTTAAAGCTTATTTCCTGCAAAACACATTTGGCCATGTCTTATGTGTGTTCATATGGAACCAGAATGACTCAACAAAATAAATGGGGGCCCCCTGGGGTCGAGGCCCCTGGGTCCATATTCTGGTATGATAACTACAAGATCTGGTTAGCCTAACTTACCTAGCATGGACTAGTAGTTGATCAACTGGACATATCAGGTTATAAATAGCTCTCTAAGGTCTGTCAGTGAATGACATAAAAAGAGGAAAACTGCTCATGCACTACAGAATTTTGAAATTGCACCTCGTGTATTCTATTGTTACAACTCTCAATAAATTGAAAGCCCCTATACAAAAAACAACAACTTTATTTTCAATTTTTTTTTTAAAGTCAGGACCCACAGTCTGTATTGAGCCTGTTCTGGGTTCGAATCCTGACAGAGTCCCGTCTGTTTACTATGTCTGTTCTACTGGGAAATGACACCTGTAAACCCCTGGTTTTGGTCAGTGTACATGGTGACAGAGACACTCCTGATTTTGTGGATCACCTGTCCCTGGTATGATTCCCTTTCCCTGGCTTCCCTGCTGATTTCCCTAGCAGTCTCAGAGATGACAATACTGACAGTGAGCCATCTCTCTCTCTCTTCACACCGTTAGCCATCTGCTTATAGCCACACCTCAGTCACCGCTTCAACAGGCACTGCACTTCCACCATGACAGATGAAAGGTGATGGGTATTTCACTCACCTCTTCCTAACCCTGTGGGCTCAAATACAATTATCTACCTGGCCAGTGTGTATGTTTTTACTCCAGCCCAGCATTAGCATACCACATTCAACTAATCAAGGAAGGTGTCTATTGAAGATCATGATTGGTTGATTAGTTGAATTGGTTGTGTTAGTGCTGGGTTAGAGCATACCTGCATATCCAGGCACTCCAGGAATTGAGTTTGAGTCCACCGTCCTAACCACTCCAATCATCTCTTCATCTACGGCCACTCTCTTCTAAAAACTCATTATCTGTACTGTGGATCCCAGGTGAGGTTAGGGCTTCATAGCATCTGATTAGAATCCAATTTCAGTAGGGGCCATTTCTCATCCTTTACATATTACTGTGAATAAAAACAGTGTGACTTTGAGGAACAGATTCCCCCCCCCCCCCCCCCCCCTTACACACACCTTAGAGCTGATGCGGGAGTAAGTGAAGGATACATGAAGAGGAAATTCACACAGCATGACAAATGTCTCTCCTCTCTCCATCCTCTTGTATATTCTCATCCTCCTATTCAGAAGAGTCCTCTCAAAGGAATCACCTCGCCTCGCTTCCCACTTCCTCTTTCATTCCCTTTCTCTCTCTGAGACTAGTGCATGATTGCAAACAACAGAGAACTGTGGCCATCACCAGAGACTGGAGAGTTGTGCTTCCATCTACAGTCTCACTCTATTATCTGGCTGGTTATGTGGAGAGACGGGAGTCAGGCGGGAGTCTGGTGTGAACAGAGACAGCACTGTTCTTCAAGGCTTCCTGTAGTCGCCTGGCCTTGGACAAATAGGAACAAGGCTATGTGAGGATGAGTTGTTTAAAGGGGGACAATGGGAGATGACAAGCGCATAAATAAGAGATGATGAGTGGACTAGAGGACAGGGGGATGGATGACAATGGCTAGATGATCTAGCGGTTATTCCTATGGTCATACGAATCAAATCAAATACATTTGTATTGGTTGCGTACAAATATGTTGCTGATGTTAACACAGCAGCGAAATGCTTATATTTCTAGATCCACATACAATACAAAACCTAACAATACAAAACAATACACACAAATCCCCAAAATGTATATAATTGTGTGTATAGACAGTTGGGACAGCATATGAATAGAAATGGTGATTACAGCAGTAGTTATATATAGTTATATGAGCCTTGACTAGAATTCAGTATATACATATGAAATGGACAAACAGTATGTAAACATTATTAAGTGACAGAGACCGGGTGGTAGCTGGCTAGTAACAGTGACTAAGGTTCAGGGCAGGGTACTGGGCGGAGGCTGGCTAGTGGTGAGTGTTTAATCTGATGTTGTGGAGATAGAAGCTGGTCCTTGATGATCTTTTTGGCCTTCCTGTGACACTGGGTGCTGTAGATGTCCTGGAGGGCAGGTAGTGTGCCACCGGTGATGCGTTGGGCTGATCGCATCACCCTCTGGAGAGCCCTACCGTTGTGGACGGTGCAATTTCCATACCAGGCGGTGATACAGTCCGGCAGGATGCTCTCAATGGTGCATCTATAGAAGGGTCTTATGGGACAAGCCAAATTTCTTCAGCCTTCTTCACCACACTGTCTGTGTGAATGGACCGTTTCTGGTTGTCAATGATGTGCACACCAAGGAACTCCCTATATGTTGTCTCGTCATTGTTGATAATTAGCGCTACAACTGTTATGTCATCAGCAAACTTGATGATTGAGTTGGAGACGTGAGTGGCCACGCAGTCATGTGTGAACAGGGCGGGGGCTGAGAACGCACCCTTGTGGGGTCCCCGTGTTGAGGATCAGTGTGGCGGAGGTGTTGTTTCCGACCCAGTTGCACAGGGCGGGGTTCAGACCCAGGGCCTCGAGTGATGAGCACTATGGTGTTGAAGGCTGAGGGATCTCTCTTACCTAGTATGTTTTGTAACACAATGTTGAAAACAATAATCCATACTTTATCAGTAAGAAAGACCAAGGAGCACATACTGTAAGAAGACAAGAGGAAGAAGGGAAGAAGGACAACCGCTAAGGAGATGGGAGGATACATGTTGACCCGGAGCAGTTGTTTTTAGAGGAAGCTGGTCAGGGATATTTGCATCTCTTGCTGCTGCCAGACAGTGTCAGGAGGAGAGAAGCATGTACCGTATCTAATCTGGAATGTGAATGTACTGGCCGCAGCCACTAAAAACAGCACTTCACCCAAAGCCCTGTCTCTAACCATTTATTCTGTTTACCCTCAGCTTGAGCTGAGCTGTCCCTTTGATATTCATTGACAATAGCACACGAGGCAACAGCCTCATGTAATATGCAGTGGGAGGGAGTATTCACTGAAAAATAAGCACTGTTTTAGTTTAAGCTACAGGAGAGACGTGAGGAGAATGTTTTAGTCATTAGATCTACTAGGAGCCAATTTCTTCCTTGACTTATCTCCATTGGTCCCCGGCCTCCCACAGTGAAAAACCTGAAATTCCCCACTTTCATTAATCTGCATGCTCTGCCCTCATACTATATTTAGCCTCACATTGAAGTGTTTTACCATTTTTATTTTCAGGACAACCAGGGCTACTAGTAGAAATACTTTGACATGAACAGTTGCATTCATGAGTTCTATCGACAAATGTTAATAAATAAACAATGTATGAATAAGTATGCTACAGAAGAGTAGAGACATTGTTTGCTTGGTGTGAAATGAACATCCAACTAGTCAGTGACAAATGTGTGGTGTGTTGAGTTCGTGACAGCAACTATGTGAGCTTATTACAATATTATAAACACATCCTGGGATTTCCTATGATCTTCTATGTAGAAGAATCTCTTACTTTCCAATAACTATTGTGTGGCTTGTGAGCCTCATAGAATGTACGTGTCCGTGAGAGTCTCAGCTTTTCATAGATGGTTCATAATAATAGGTTGTAGCTCAAACCGTTCTGACTTTACAGACTTTTTTGATGTTGTTGTGAGAATAACTATTTTTGGGATCCTCCCTGGTCTCACAAACACCGCTGTAGCTCAGCCCCTGTTAATCACACAGACTAATGGTTGCAGAAGAAATGCATAAATCCAATCCAAGAATCAAACAGTCTGCATCTCAAACACACAACGCATAAAAGAGGTGAGTTGTTCAAAACGCGTCGGCATTGCGGTGGGATGCTTGGGTCTGCAAGTGAAACACAATGTGAAGATCTCCTAATATCCATGACAATGTTAATCGATATAACTCACCTGAAATAACGTTCCTTCACCAAGTTTACTACAGTGTGGTACAAGAAATCTTACACTCTTACGTTTTCAGTAGCAAAATTATGACAGGTATTGTGTAACACACTGCCATTGAGATTAGTATGGGAGAGATCGAAATTTACAGAATAGTTACCCCCAGGAAAATTGTGGAGGGTCATGCTTTTTACATTTCAGTCAGGGGGAGCGTTTAGTATTTGTTTTCTTTGTCCAGGGGATGGTCATGCAATTTGTTATCAATTAAATGTCATATTGCTCAAGGCTTGAGAATTAGTTGCTTATTATGGTATCTCATGTGTTCCCGATGATGTCCCTCCTCCCTGAGTCTCTGCTGGGAACGCAATATCAAGTGCGCCTTGTGTGGTCTCAATAAAATGATCCATAGCCTATACTTTAGGCCGTAGGCCTAGCCTATTTGAAGAGCATGCTCAGAGAAAAACAGGGACAGTTATATTTCCAATAGTTTTTGTGCTACTGGGATGGTGTATGTATAAAAAAAACTAAGCTACACTGCATTACACACTGCAATGGACACGACCTTCCCTGCTCTTGCTGATGTAAAACCTTTTGTGCTTCCTAACAAATGACTGTGCCGTGTACGGTGGCACTTCAGAAGGCGAGTCAATTTGCAAAAAAAATATATAAAGTCATATCTGTGCGTGTGGAACTAAGCCTACTGATGTCCTGTTCAGTTTGAGAATGAGAGCATGAAGATGAAATAATATTTTTGAGTGTGGACTGTATTACTGTTCTGTAGTGTATTATACTGTGTCATATGGACTAGAATTACAAATCTCGTTCAAACCATGAAGCTGGGAGAGAATGCAATGCTGGTGCAGGACATGTGGCCTACAAAGTTACAATTATAGGCTAGCGAATCAGATTTTAATTTTGACATATAATAGGGCCTATTTTACAATTGTATAATTAGTAGGCTGACGCATATACACTGAGTATACAAAACATTAAGGACACCTGCTCTTTCCATTACATAGACTGACCAGGTGCATCCAGGTGAAAGCTATGATCCCTTATTGATGTCACTTGTTAAATCCACTTCAATCAGTGTAGATCAAGAGGAGGAAACAGGTTTTTAAGCCTTGTGTCAATTGAGACATGGATTGTGTGTATGCGCCATTCAGAGGGTGAATGTGCCAGACAAAAGATTGAAGTGCCTTTGAACGGGGTATGGTAGTAGGTGCCAGGCGCATCGGTTTGTGTCAAGAACTGAAACCCTGCTGTGTTTTTCAACCTCAACACGTCACTGCGGTCACTGTGGGGACGACGTCGTCTATGCAATTATTGATGAAGCCGATGACTGAGGTGGTATAATCCTCAATGCCATTGGATGAATCCCGGAACATATTCCCATCTCTGCTAGCAAAACAGTCCTGTAGCGTAGCATCCATGTCATCTAACCACTTTCGTATTGAGCGAGTCACTGGTACTTCCTGCTTGTAAGCAGGAATCAGGAGGATGTAATTATGTTCAGATTTGCCATTGATGGAGGGCGAGAGCTCGGGGGTAGATCATTGAAATCTATCTCTGTGTTCCTTTCATTCCGATATGTGGCTATTCAAACTAAAATGATGTTTTACTCTTATTTCAGTATCCTCTTTTGTCTGAGAAACCTTGTGGTATCCCAGGGGACCCTGCTGAGAGAGAAATGTATGCGTTTGTTTCTTGACTGTGGACAGGTAATCCAATAAAGGAATGGTGCGCCGTCTAAAGCCTTGGGTGGTATTCATTAAGCACAAAATGAAAGCCAACAATCTGAAATGGGGAAGTACTATGGGAGCTTGTCCAATAAGAAACACTCATTATGTTTTGTTAATTGTGCCCTAATAATAGGAGCCTGGTACTATCAATGAGCAGTAAACCAACAGTGTGACTCAATGCTCTGGCTGTTGGCTTTTCCAACTTAATGAATTAAATGCATCCAGGCTTCGAACGAGCGTCATAAAGCCCGAAATCAAGGTCTATTTTGGGAATGGTCTGTTTGGATGCTGTTAATTCATGGATGGTTGGGAATGGTTTGTGGATAGTATACTGCTTGGTTTGGGGATGGTGAGTTGGTTGGGGATGGTTTGTATGTTAGGATGCTGTTAATTACGCTATGAATGTCCAGTTGAGATGCTGTTTTGACGAATAGGCGTCCCTTTGCCTCCCCAGCCCCTTTTATATGAGCCCAGGCATAGGATGACAAAGGGAAGCCCATAAGTCACATGACAGGATGGACAAAGGCTGCAAGACTCTACCTGCTTCCTGTTGACTTCACAGTCGCCATTGGTGGGTGCCATCTCAGCCTCTGGGCTAGAGTCATGGCCTTTTCTGTTTGACAGGATAAAAACCAGAGCAGTGACTGCCATACACTGAGCGTACAAAACATTTAGTGTTGTTTACTCTATAACCTGTAAATTCATATGCCTTGCAACCGTGAAATATACAGTCGTGGCCAAAAGTTTTGAGAATGACACAAATATTAATTTCACAAAGTCTTCTGCCTCAGTTTGTATGATGGTAATTTGCATATACTCCAGAATGTTATGAAGAGTGATCAGATGAATTGAAATTAATTGCAAAGTCCCTCTTTGCCATGCAAATGAACTGAATCCCCAAAAAACATTTCCACTGCATTTCAGCCCTGCCACAAAAGGACCTGCTGACATGCCAGTGATTATCTCGTTAACACAGGTGTGAGTGTTGACGAGGACAAGGCTGGAGATCACATGACACAAATATTAATTTCACAAAGTCTGCTGCCTCAGTTTGTATGATGGCAATTTGCATATCCTCCAGAATGTTATGAAGAGTGATCAGATGAATTGAAATGGATTGCAAAGTCCCTCTTTGCCATGCAATGAACTGAATCCCCCAAAAACATTTCCACTGCATTTCAGCCCTGCCACAAAATGACCTGCTGACATCATGCCAGTGATTCTCTCGTTAACGCAGGTGTGAGTGTTGATGGGGACAAGGCTGGAGATCACTCTGTCATGCTGATTGAGTTCGAATAACAGACTGGAAACTTCAAAGGGAGGGTGGTGCTTGGAATCATTGTTCTTCCTCTGTCAACCATGGTTACCTGCAAGGAAACACGTGCCGTCATCATTGCTTTGCACAAAAGGGCTTCACAGGCAAGGATATTGCTGCCAGTATGATTTCACCTAAATCAACCATTTATTGGATCATCAAGAACTGCAAGGAGAGTGGTTCAATTGTTGTAAAGAAGGCTTCAGGGTGCCCAAGAAAGTCCAGCAAGCGCCAGGACCATCTCCTAAAGTTGATTCAGAAGTGGGATCGGGGCACCACCAGTACAGAGCTTAACTTTGTTGGGACTGGAGGGCAGTATTGAGTAGCTTGGATGAATAAGGTGCCCAGAATAAACTGCCTGCTACTCAGCCATAAAAGCTAGAATATGCATATAATTAGTACATTTGGATAGAAAACACTCTGAATGATGTCTGTGAGTATAACAGAACTCATATGGCAGGCAAAAACATGAGAAGAAATCCAACCAGGAAGTGGGTAATCTGAGGTTTGTAGGTTTTCAAGTCTTTGCCTATCCAATATACAAGTGTCTATGGGGTCATATTGCACTTCCTAAGGCTTCCACTAGATGTTAACAGTCTTTATGACCTTGTTTTAGGCTTCTACTGTGAAGGGGGAGCGGATACGAGTTGTTTGACTAAGAGGTCTGGCAGAATGCCATGAGCTAAATCACACACGTGGCCGTGAGAGCGAGCTGCGTTCCCTTTCATTTCTAATGACAAAGGGATTGTCCTGTTGGAATACTATTGAAGATTTATGATAAAAACATCCTAAAGATTGATTCTATACCTCGTTTGACATGTTTCTACGAACTGTAATATAACTTTTTTTACTTTTTGTCTGAACTAAGTGCTCGCGCATTGTGCATTTGAATTGCTGTACTAAACGCGCAAACAAAAAGGAGGTATTTGGACATAAATGATGGACTTTATCAAACAAAACAAACATTTATTGTGGAACTGGGATTCCTGGGACTGTATTCCGATGAAGATCATCAAAGGTAAGTGAATATTTATAATGCTATTTATTTATTTTTTGTGGCACATCTCCTCGGTTGGAAAATGGCTGTATGTTTCTCTGTGGCTAGGAGCTGACCTAACATAATTGCATGGTGTGCTTTTACCGTAAAAAAAAATTGAAATCTGACACAGCGGTTGCATTAAGGAGAAGTGTATCTTTAATTGGGTGTTTAACACTTGTATCTTTTATCAATGTTTATGATGAGTATTTCTATAATTTGATGTGGCTCTCTGCACTTTCACCAGATGTTTGTTTGAGACAATGCATTTCTGAACATAACACACCTAATTCAAATGAGGTTTTTGGACATAAAGATGAACTTTATCGAACAAAACACACATTTATTGTCTAACATGGAGTCCTGGGAGTGCCATCAGGTGAAGATCATCAAAGGTTAGTGATTAGTGATTATTTTAACGTTATTTCTGTCTTTTGTGACACCTCTCCTTCTTTGAAAAATGGCTGTATGTTTTTCTGTGGCTAGGCGCTGACCTAATCGCAAGGTGTGCTTTCGCCGTAAAGCCTTTTTGAAATCAGATACTGTGGCTGGATTAACCTCTCTAGGGTATGTGGGACGCTAGCGTCCCATCTGGCCAACATCCAGTGAGATTCAGAAATACTCATTATAAAAATTCAGAAAACAAAACATATTTTACATGGGTTTAAAGATGAACTTCTTGTGAATCCAACCACGGTGTCAGATTTTAAAAATGCTTTATGGCGAAAGCATACCTTACGATTATTTGAGAAGATGATCCAGTTGACAAATTATTACAAACAGTAACCAGCCAAGCAGAAGCGTTACAAAACTCAGAAATAGAGATAAAATTAATCCCTTACCTTTGATGATCTTCATATGATTGCACTCAGAAGACATTCATTTATTCAATAAAGTCTCCAAAAACCTCAGTTTTGTTTGCGCGTTTTCTTCAGTAATCCACAGGCTCAAACGCAGTCAAAACAGGCAGACAAAAAAATCCTAATTGTATCCATAAAGTTCATAGAAACATGTCAAAAGATGTTTATATTCAATCCTCAGGTTGTTTTTAGCCTAAATGATCTATAATATTTCAACCGGACAATAACGTCGTCAATATAAAAGGTAAACAAGAAATGCAATCTCTCGGGATTGCGCATGAAAAAGCTTTGTGACACGTCAGGGTCCACTCATTCAGACTGGTCTTACTCCCTAATTTATAAGAATACAAGCCTGAAACCATTTCTAAAGACTGTTGACATCTAGTGGAAGGCATAGGAACTGCAAATTGAGTCCTAAGTCAATGGATACTGTAATGGCATTGAATAGAAAACTACAAAACCAACAAAATAAAATACTTCCTGAATGGATTTCTCTCAGGTTTTCGCCTGCCAAATCAGTTCTGTTATACTCACAGACAATATTTCAACAGTTTTGGAAACTTAAGAGTGGTTTCTATCCAAATCTACCGGTTGTATGCATATGATATCGTCTGGGCACGAGTAGCAGGCCGTTTAATTTGGGCATGCTTTTCATCCAAAATTCCGAATGCTGCCCCCTACCCTAGAGAAGTTAACAAGAAGTTTATCTTTAAAATGGTGTATAATACTTGTATGTTTGAGGAATTTTAATTATGAGATTTCTGTTGTTTTGAATTTGGTGCCCTGCAATTTCACTGGCTGTTGGCAAGGTGGGACGCTAGAGTTCCACATATCCCAGAGAAGTTAATCAGGAAAGGCAGCAGGTAGGTGTGAGTGCATCTGCACGCACAGTGAGGTGAAGACTTTTGGAGGATTGCCTGGTGTCAAGAAGGGCAGCAAAGAAGCCACTTCTCTCCAGGAAAAACATCAGGGACAGACTGATATTCTGCAAAAGGTACAGGGATTGGACTGCTGAGGACTGGGGTAAAGTCATTTTCTCAGATTATTTGGGGCATCCGGAAAAAAGCTTGTCCAGAGTAGACAAGGTGAGTGCTACCATCAGTCTTGTGCCATGCCAACAGTAAAGCATCAATGAACAATGGTTTTTGACAGCATGATGGAGCACCTTGACATAAGGGCAAAGTGATAACTAAGTGGCTTTGGGAACAAAACATCAATATTTTGGGTCCATGGCCAGGAAACTCCACAGACTCTAATCCCATTGAGAACTTGTGCTCAATCCTCAAGAGGTGGGTGGACAAACAAAACCCCACAAATTCTGACAAACTCCAAGCATTGATTATGCAAGAATGGGCTGCCATCAGTCAGGATGTGGCCCAGAAGTTAATTGACAGCATGCCAGGGCAGATTGAAGAGGTCTTGAAAAAGAAGGTTCAACACTGCAAATATTGACTCTTTGCATCAACTTCATGTAATTGTCAATAAAAGCCTTTGACACTTATGAAATGCTTGTAATTATACTTCAGTATTCCATAGTAACATCTGACAATATTATCTAAAGACACTGAAGCAGCAAATTTTGTGAAAATTAATATTTGTGTAATTCTCAAAACTTTTGGCCACGACTGTATATGGCCTAAAGGCCGAGACAATAAGAAGACACAGTGGCAGAAAACATTTATCCATAGCTTTGTCCAGTGAAGTCCACAAAGCATATTGCATGTCCAGTAACAGACAGTTAGTTCCATGACCTACAGCATTGTCAAGCAAGTTACTGTTTCCAACATTAAACACCACTAAACAACTTTTGATTTAGAACCACAGAGAGTTACCACAAGTTACAAAGAAAACAGGAGCTGCCTCCACTATTCCAGCACCACTTCAACATCATCAAATCACCTCTGCTTAGTCTGAGACAGTGACAACTAAAAGATACCAAAAACCATTTAGTCCAATCAACATAGGCTAAATATGATGTGGCTGTCCATGGTTCTGATTTGTGTGTGTGTGTGTGTGTGTGTGTGTGTGTGCACGTAGGTGCAAGCAGAAAAACATGTTGACTTACCCTACTTGAAGAGAAACGCCAATGCCATCCTCCTCTCTTTCATGTTTTTGAAACAGTCTATCACTCTGTCTTATGGTACACACATTTTTTGATGCCCTAGGCTACCTGACTAAAATGCTTCCCCGTTAACCTAAATTCCAGTCATGGGCAACGTTAAGCTAGTTAACATCAGCCTACTACATCTAGCTACATATTGAACTTCCATCCTCTCAGTGCAGGGGCACAACAATGTATGAATTAATGGTTGGATCATAACCACCGTTATACTGTAATCATTGGCCAGTATGGAGAATTTAGTAACACCACAAGTCGAAATCCTTATCTCCACCCATGTATAATTTAGGAAAGGGACAATTTTAGCTCGCTGGCTAGCTAGCCACTGGGAGGACACAACGAGATACAACAGTTCAAGTTTATCTGTCAATGACGTATGCTCTCAAAGGGATTTGCTAGGAGTGACGCCAAATCCATCGCTGCCTTCCCTTGACACTTATTTTTTGGTGCACCAGCTCGCTCAGTTTAGCTCAACACTGATTATTTATTATTTATTGTTTTGTGAAGGGGGTCAGATGCTCGCTGGCTTCCTTGCCTAAAATGCTATGGACCAGACAGCATCAGATAGATAGATGGCCTACACGTATAGAGACAGAGGGGTGCTGTTTCGCTTGCTCGGATGCTTTCTCCTGTGAGATACATTCAGTCTCTTACCAATTGAAGGAAAATTATGAAACACAGAGAGACAAAAGATAAATGAATGTATTTTAAAAAAAATGTATGTCTTGATACATTTTTTGGGGAAGCCTGGCTTCCTGTGGCATCCATGACTACACACCACTGCTGCTTTTGCTGCCTTGGTCAACTCTTCAAAGTAGAGAAGGCATACTTTCACGAACTCTCTATCCCTCTCTCTCGTAGTTGTATTGTGTACATTCCTCTCTCATGCGGTCTATGCTGTCTTTGTGTATATAACCAAACATAGCAGGCGTAAATGTGTATCCATCTCGGTCCGAGACAGAAAAAATATGCACAATGGATTATGGTCACTGTAATTAATTACCAAGTTCCTGCGCTGAACTAGGTTGAACATTTAGTTTAATGAAAACTACAACTCCCTTCAACCAAGCATCCCACATCGTTCTTGACTTGATTTCTCTCGTCAGTTATTTGATTTCTCTCTAGAGAAATAGCCTGTTTGGCTCACAAAAAAAAACAATACTAATTGGAATTCAAGTAATTGAACCGATGTCGGACAATTAGTTATTTAATAACCAAACTCCCCCAGCACTACACAAGAATGAAGCGATACACAAGAATGAAGCTATACACAAGAATGAAGCTATACACAGGGAGTACCCGTACCAGATCAATGTACAGGGGTACGAGGTATATGAGGTAGATATGTACATAAAGATAGGAGGAAAGTCTGGTCTACAGTCCGTCTAGCAACGTGTCTGTAAACAATTGTCAATGCGACATCATGAACATTCTATTGTCGTCCGGCATCAAACTTGTTGTTGTCGTTTTGAAAAATATAAACATAAAATGACAGCCTCTGCATGACATCAGCCCGGTGCTCCAAATAGCATACCTTCTCTATTTTTACACCAATAAACTTATCCGTTTAAAAATGTATTCAGTAAATGTCAACCTAGCAAGCCAGGCAAATAAAGGCAGTTTTCTAAAAACAATGTTTTTGTTCATTGTTAGCTAGTTAATTAACTAGCTAGCTAACTGGCTAGCCAGTTCAAATAATGACCAGGGTATAGCTGACAACGTCTTAACTTTAGCTACTTTTAATTCATTATTAAAGGAAAAGAAACCCACAACAACATAATTATTTACAAGGTAATGGCAAACTTACAGAAAATAGCTTACTTCCACAGTGTGTCGAAAATAAAGTAGGCAAATTTATCTGAGAATTTTAGAACTCCTGCATCATCTGCATCACAGGAGGATTTGAAGTGGTTGCTATGGCAGTCGCAGAGACTTTAACTTTTTTCATGTCTGTGCGACAAGGAAACTGACAGTCGTAGCGACGGTCTACAGACATTCAACTGTGGTGTAAGTTAAATGATGTTTGAGCAGCGACACTCTAATTGTCAAAGTCATGTTGTTAGTCCAAGCAGTGGTGGAAAAAGCACCCAGTTGTCATACTTGAGTAAAATTAAAAGATACCTTAATAGAAAATGACTCAAGTAGAGGTGAAAGTCGCACAGAAAAATACTACTTTAATAAGTCTTAAAGTATTGGGTTTTAAATATACTTAACTATCAAAAGTAAATGTAATTGTTAAAAATGTAGTTGTTAAATGTAATTGTTAAGTCATTTCAAATTTCTTATATTAAGCAAACCAGACGGCACGATTTTCTTGTTTTTTTTAAATTACGGATAGCCAGGGGCACACTCCAACACTCAGACATCATTTACAAATGAAGCATTTGTGTCCCTGAAAACAGGGATTTGTTGATAAAACCAGCCGACAGGTACAATCAATCATAGCAGGAATTTAGTTAAAAATAACTGATGGAAAATACAGTTTTCAGAAGCAGGTTCATTTCTGGATTTGCTCCATTTCAAATGATTGAGAAGTCTATTTTAAGAGTGGCGGCAACGAGGTGTGTGCATTTTATATTTATGCAAATAAACGTGGTGCTCAGGCTCCATAAACGTTGGAAATTCAAGTAGAAGAATGTGATGTGACAAGGGCCTCACATAGACAAGCTCACAATCCTTCTTCAGAAATAATGCCGTTGTGGAGGATACACTAACAAATAGACATATTAGGGCTGAGAATTGCCATGGATGTCATTATTTGATATTATCACAATACTGAGGTGCCAATACGATATATATTGCAATTCTTTAAGTATCACGATTCCATACGAATTGCGATTCGATACTGCAATTTTATTGCGATGATGTTCCAAACATATTACTTACCATATGTCTGCTGCAGAGGGATAAGAGAGAGCCATGAGAAAACGAGTCATCAGTCATGGAAATAAAAGTGCTGAAAACATATTGGCTCACCATTTTCCTTTTTTTAAAGACGGAGAACAAGAGAAGGAAAAATAATTTCGTTTTTTTGCGCAGGTACAGCCGACTAGCTCAAAAATAATATTGAGAGATATTGTTAAAAAAATAATGTCCCGATATGTAACTTTATCCATCACTAAGAGATCATTTGAAAAAGTTAATTGTACTCTCAACACCAGCAGTGGCTGTGTTGTGTACATGCACGTACATACAAGCTCTGAATCAGTGAAACACATGGCAGAACTATTTTGACTGTTTGCTGAGGTTTTCTAGCTCTCTGAAACACACACATACCCACACACACACACACACACACACACACACGCACTAGAAGAAGTGGAAAGGGAGGATTACTGGCTTCAGTTGAGGTGATGATCACCTGTGTCATCAGGTGATTAAATACTTGGTTGTGGATAAAAATCTCCAAGATAGAGAGGGCCAGTTTCAAAGCCTTTTGAAGAGAATTACATCAGGCTAAATCTGACAGAATACCATCATGAATATGAATATGAAATATTGACCAGGTTGTCTACATGAACGAGCCTGTCATTGGGTCGTAGTAGAGTACCAACATCCAGCAGATTTAACAGATGCAGTGTAAATTACTTAGGGAATATTAAAATAACTGAAAATACTTGCACAATATTTAATTAAAACACTCTCCCATAGGTGAATACAGTAAAGTTGGGAGGTCATCATTTATACAGTGTGCAGGTATCTTTTTTTGGCTCTTGTTGTGATTGACAGGGGCCGGCTCCACTCACGTGTGTTGATTTTCTGCAAGGAGATGTGTTTCTCTAGCTGTCTACGCAGTCTGACCTCTGCACCGTACTTCCCTGTTGTCCCATTATCGGCCAGGATGAAATGGGAGTGCAGGCTGTTGAGCACAGTCAGCTTGCTCAGCGGGTTGGACATGGTCTGATACGGTCGGACCACCTGTTGGACCACGACAAAGTATTCATCATCAACACGTTCCGCTTACTCAGCATGTTTAGAAAATAAACTGTCAAAGACAATATATAGTCTCTGGTCAACTGCTTGAGACCGAAACACCCATACACACAGAAATACAGTAGAAGGCACAAACACACATGCACACACAGTCTTGTACAGCTAACCTTGTGGGGACACTCAATTCAGTCCCATTCACAATCCTATTTTCCCTAACCCTTAACCCTAACCCTAACATTAACCCAAAAACCTAACCTTAACCCTAACCCTAGCTCCTAACCCTAACTACTAATGTAATTCTAACCTTAACCCTAAACCCCCTAGAAATAGCATGTCCACACACACACACACACACACACACACACACACACACACAAATACAGTATGGGCACACATGTATGAATGCACTCACACATGCACACACGCTTGCAAGCACTCACACACACACACTGTAACTTACGTCTTTTCCCACCAGGTCCTCCTGGTTCTCCACAATGCCCCAGGGGGCAATGCCGATAGTGCAGATCTTCCCCCGGGATTTAGAGGCATGGTCCTTCAGCGCATCACCCACATGCCGGATCACCCCTGAGTGTATGTTTGTAATATGTGACAGAGAGAGGGGGAGAGAGAGAGTGTATATGTGTGTGACATGAGAGATAATTGATTGTACATGTGAGTGAGAGTTTTATGTGTATGTGTTTTAGACAGAGAGATTAAGAAAGAGAGGCATTCTGTCATTATTGATACATAGACTGATCTTAAATACATGATACACCCACTACTAAAAGATAAAGTCAGACATTAACACAGCACCCAGAGCGACAGACAGGTACTGTATATATCAGCCCCCCCCCTTTCTCTCAAACTCTCCTCCCCTCTATCTCCCCCCAGTCACGCCTGGAGGGTCACCGTGCATCACCCAGGTAGGTGCCGGATGAGGTGAGTTTCCCCCTACTCTGTATGTAAAGCGCTATGGGTCCCTTAGTTGGTAGAAAAGTGCTATATAAATCCAATCAATTATTATTATCTCATTTCAACCTTCTGCCTGACACTCACTATTCACTTCTTTCTGTGCCCTGTGTCCTCGCCGTACATTTGTCACCCTCCCTTCTTTTTCTTTCCTTCTCTGTTTCTATTCTATTTCTTCAGTTTCTCACCATCTGTCTTCCCCCATTCTTTCTCTTCTATATCCAATCTCTGCGCCTCTCTCTCATTTCTGTCACACCTGTCTCTCTTCTCTTTCTGTTGATAACCTTTCCCATATTTATTTTATTTTACCTTTATTTAACTAGGCAAGTCAGTTAAGAACAAATTCTTATTTTCAATGTCGGCCTAGGAACAGTGGGTTAACTGCCTGTTCAGGGGCAGAACGACAGATTTGTACCTTGTCAGCTCGGGGGTTTGAACTTGCAACTCGGGGGTTTGAACCCTATGAGGTGACCACCCGCCAGCGAGATTACACCCAAATGTAACGTTGCAGTTACAGTTAAGATTAGAGTAAGCATTAGGATTAAGCTGAGTTTAAAAGAAACAATTAACACAAAAAAAGAGCAGCGACAAACAGAAGCATAGGGTTAATGGGTAACCGACACAGCACATGGTTGTTATTAGCCCGCTAAGTGGGCCTGGTTTATTCCTCCACCCACCCAGCCCACCTGTGTTGACCCCACCAGTGAAGATCCAGGCTCCCGTTGTCATGGCAGCCTTGATGAGGCCCTTGCCAAAGACCTGTTTGAGTTTGGGCTGCAGCTCAAAGTTCTGCAGGCCCCCATGCACTGAGATGAGCAGCTTGGGAAGGTCCAGCTGCCACTCCTTAGTCATAAGGTGCAGCAGGAGTTCTGGTTTGGTGTCATAGGACACACGCACATACTGCAAATGAACACACAAATGAAATACATTTGTATGTTTGATGTTAATGTATGTCTTCTCACTTTTTTTGTCTTGAATTTTTTTCCTATCACAGTGCATTTTCTTGTACGTAAGACAAATATTTGTGAAACAGAAAATAAAGAAATGTCTGATATAATATAACCAACAACCAATAGGTATCGTTTTGTTGGTATTGAATCAATGTAAAATATAGACTAAAATGATAGAAAACAGCACAATAAAGCTGTTCAAAACATTTGAGTACATACAGTTAATAAGCTCATTGGAATCTGATTGTTTTAACCCTCATCAAGATATCTGTCTGCAGTCATGTAGATAGGGCCTATCTGTCTACAGATAATGCTAATGTGAGTATGTCCTTATTTATCTATCAATCCTATGTCTATGTAAAGCAATGTTATATCATTCAATCCCATGTATAAAGCGGTCACCATGGCTTTGTTAGAGTGGCCCCCTCCCTGGAACTCGATGGTTCCGAAGGCGTCGGTGGGGCTGAGCTGGGTGTGTTTGCTGATAGACCATTTCTCCGATAGGCTGTCATTTTTAACCAGACGCTCCGCCTTATCATTCTGACTGGAGGAGATGCCGGGGGGCAGGCCAACGTGCTGACCAATCAGACGGCCGCAGAAGCACCTGAGGAGGGAACAGGTGGACAGGTAGTCAGAGCAGGGGCTGGCTTCCTCTTCCTCACTCTCCTCCTCTTCATCTTCCTTCCCAGCCTCCTCGTCTTCCTCCTCACTCTCCTCATTAAACTCAAGAGGTGAAGTGAAACAAAGAGCATTGCCGATCAAAATGTCATGAATAGAGCTGACATGATTCCCGTATTCTACATATCAGACATTCAGGTTTGTTCTACATAATACATTTCTCTCTGAACGTGTTGCATCCTTCTGAACAGACCCCAGATGTGCACTAGAGCTGGGGAGGAGGTAGTGACATGTGGGTAAAGTTCCCTTTCATCTACTGTGAGAGAACAGATTTCAAAGGCTGTCCACACAAACCCCATGCAGCTGACTCTCTCTCCTTTCTACAAATCTGTTAAACCATGTAATGTAGCCATTAGACATAGGTCAATGGTCATATGCACAGGACATAAATGGAGTTGAAATGTGACAGGTCCAGACAGGAGCCCCTGAAAGCAGACAACTGGAAACTTTATTCTGAGATGATGTAAGCGCCGGCCTGAGATAAAATAAAAACATTTCTATCCACCTGCACGCCGTCAACTAGTTTTTTACAGATGTAAAAGTAACAATTTGATCCTGGAGCACCAACATTTTCCTAAAGAGCTTACAAACAGTAGCTTCTAGTGTGATGTGTGGGTTGTGCTCGAGTCAGGCAGTTTCCTCTCCAGCTGTCACCTGGAGCGATAGCAGTAGTTTACATTTCCATAATACCATTTGACAGCGATAGAGAGGGGAAGGGGAAGGGGGATGGGAAACATCAGTTTTTTTCTGTGCTACATTCTGCAAATTGCAAGCTTTATTTCAGTGTGATGTAACTCCCTAGAAATAGTGATTTTGGTGATTCACAACATTTTATTGTATGTTGATTATGTTTGTTCTGAATGCCCACTTAGGCAGAACATATGGAACAAACATTTAATTACATCCTTTAGAGATACACCTCTCCTTCATTCGACTGACATTATCACATGCACTTAGAAGAAAATGTGCTATTTAGAACCTAAAAGGGTTCTTCAACTGTTCCCAAAGCAGAACCTTTGAATAACCCTTTGTAACGGTCTTGAGATGACAGAAGCTGGGAGACAGGAAGCAAGTACAGGGTGAGGATTTAATAAAAAATAGACATGGAAAAAAGAAAAAGAAAAGCAGATGCTGCCATCATCTACACTGTATTTCTGACAAATTTGATATTATTTTAATGGATTTATTTTAGTTTTTCTTTCAAAAACAAGACAATTTCTAAGTGACCCCAAACCTTTGAATGGTAGTGTATATATATATTTATATATAAATATATACATGACTCCAACCTAAGTGTATGTAAACTTGTGACTTCAACTGTGTGTGTATATATATATATATATATACACAGTGCCTTGCGAAAGTATTCGGCCCCCTTGAACTTTGCGACCTTTTGCCACCTTTCAGGCTTCAAACATAAAGATATAAAACTGTATTTTTTTGTGAAGAATCAACAACAAGTGGGACACAATCATGAAGTGGAACGACATTTATTGGATATTTCAAACTTTTTTAACAAATCAAAAACTGAAAAATTGGGCGTGCAAAATTATTCAGCCCCTTTACTTTCAGTGCAGCAAACTCTCTCCAGAAGTTCAGTGAGGATCTCTGGATGATCCAATGTTGACCTAAATGACTAATGATGATAAATACAATCCACCTGTGTGTAATCAAGTCTCCGTATAAATGCACCTGCACTGTGATAGTCTCAGAGGTCCGTTAAAAGCGCAGAGAGCATCATGAAGAACAAGGAACACACCAGGCAGGTCCGAGATACCGTTGTGAAGAAGTTTAAAGCCGGATTTGGATACAAAAAGATTTCCCAAGCTTTAAACATCCCAAGGAGCACTGTGCAAGCGATAATATTGAAATGGAAGGAGTATCAGACCACTGCAAATCTACCAAGACCTGGCCGTCCCTCTAAACTTTCAGCTCATACAAGGAGAAGACTGATCAGAGACGCAGCCAAGAGGCCCATGATCACTCTGGATGAACTGCAGAGATCTACAGCTGAGGTGGGAGACTCTGTCTATAGGACAACAATCAGTCGTATATTGCACAAATCTGGCCTTTATGGAAGAGTGGCAAGAAGAAAGCCATTTCTTAAAGATATCCATAAAAAGTGTTGTTTAAAGTTTGCCACAAGCCACCTGGGAGACACACTAAACATGTGGAAGAAGGTGCTCTGGTCAGATGAAACCAAAATTGAACTTTTTGGCAACAATGCAAGACGTTATGTTTGGCGTAAAAGCAACACAGCTGAACACACCATCCCCACTGTCAAACATGGTGGTGGCAGCATCATGTTTTGGGCCTACTTTTCTTCAGCAGGGACAGGGAAGATGGTTAAAATTGATGGGAAGATGGATGGAGCCAAATACAGGACCATTCTGGAAGAAAACCTGATGGAGTCTGCAAAAGACCTGAGATTGGGACGGAGATTTGTCTTCCAACAAGACAATGATCCAAAACATAAAGCAAAATCTACAATGGAATGGTTCAAAAATAAACATATCCAGGTGTTAGATTGGCCAAGTCAAAGTCCAGACCTGAATCCAATCGAGAATATGTGGAAAGAACTGAAAACTGCTGTTCACAAATGCTCTCCATCCAACCTCACTGAGCTCGAGCTGTTTTGCAAGGAGGAATGGGAAAAAATGTCAGTCTCTCGATGTGCAAAACTGATAGAGACATACCCCAAGCGACTTACAGCTGTAATCGCAGCAAAAGGTGGCGCTACAAAGTATTAACTTAAGGGGGCTGAATAATTTTGCACGCCCAATTTTTCAGTTTTTGATTTGTTAAAAAAGTTTGAAATATCCAATAAATGTCGTTCCACTTCATGATTGTGTCCCACTTGTTGTTGATTCTTCACAAAAAAAATACAGTTTTATATCTTTATGTTTGAAGCCTGAAATGTGGCAAAAGGTCGCAAAGTTCAAGGGGGCCGAATACTTTCGCAAGGCACTGTATATATACACAGTTGAAGTTAGAAGTTTACATACACTTAGGTTGGAGTCATTAAAACTCGTTTTTCAACCACTCCACAAATTTCGTGTTAAAAAATTATAGTTTTGGCAAGTCGGTTAGGACATCTACTTTGTGCAGGACACAAGTCATTTTTCCAGACAGATTATTTCACTTATAATTCACTGTATTACAATTCCAGTGGGTCAGAAGTTTACAAACACTAAGTTGACTGTGCCTTTAAACAGCTTGGGAAATTCCAGAAAATTATGTCATGGCTTTAGAAGCTTCTGATAGGCTAATTGACATAATTTGAGCCAATTGGAGGTGTACCTGTACCTGTGCTTGACATCATGGGAAAATCAAAAGTAATCAGCCAAAAAAATGTGTAGACCTCCACAAGTCTGGTTCATCCTTGGGAGCAATTTCCAAACGGCTTAAGGTACCACGTTCATATATATACTGTATATACTGTATATATAGACAGTATATATATATATACTCATTCAATGGTTTTCTTTATTTTTACTATTTTATACATTGTAGACTAATAGTGAAGACATCAAAATGAGGAAATAACATATATAGAATCATGTAGTATCCAAAAAAGTGTTAAACAAATCAAAACGTATTTAATATTTGAGATACTTTGAAGTAGCCACCCTTTGCCTTTTATAACAGTTTTGCTATACTCTTGGCATTCTCTCAACCAGATTCATGAGGTAGTCACCTGGAATGCATTTCAATTAGCGCTTGATGATTTTTGTGACTGCACTTGAGGAAACTTTCAAAGATCTTGTCATTTTCCACATTGACTGACCTTCATGTCTTAAAGTAATGATGGACTGTTGTTGTTTTAAATGCTCATAAAAGTTTGAAAAATGTATTGTTCCAATCAAGCTGTTCAGTTATTTACTACTCTGCCCCTCAGTGACTGCCAGCAGAGGCAGTTCCGCCTCCGTTCAAGCATTGCTTGGATTATGTTTGCCATAAGGGAGAACTGCATATGGCATAATTTATAATAACACAAAGAAATGGACCTTCCTGCGGCACTCAAATGTACGTTCAGTCAGAACTTCTGGGGCTGGGTCTCGTCCCAATCAGTCTCTCGCGCCAGATGGCTTACTTCTGCACGTGACTCTAGGTTGAAGATGGGAACCTAGACATGGCTAAATCTGCTCTATTGGATGGCACTAAAGCAAAAAGTCAATTTGTAATTAACTTGTAAAAAAAATCATCTTAACAGTCAAAGGAGCCTGGTACTTGATAAACCGGACAACTACAACTAACAATAGTGGAAGGATAGAGGGATACACTAGCAAGACCTTCCTCATCATGGATCTGGTAGGGAAAAAAAACATGGCCAATTTTGTAGTTTCTCCCTGATTTAGTTTGTCAGATTCCACTGTAGGTGGCAGGGTGACAAGTTGTGTGGACAAAAACAATAAAACCGGGTGTATGACAAAGCATGAACAAATGAATTAACCAGCTACAGCATTTTTGAGAAATATAGAAAAATAGTTTGTCGATTTATTTTGGTCAAATTAACCAGTTATCTACCATTGATAAGCAGCTAGCTAGCTAGCTATAGCTATCTATCTAACTAACTCAGAAATATGTTTATTAACTGGCTAGCGCATCATGCTTTGCAACTTTATGTTAGCTAGCTATCCCCAGTTAGAAAATGTGATTTCGATTATTGCATTGCAATAGTGGTCATTCGGTTTTATTATGCAATAGTGAAATAGGTGTATTTATGCTGTTGTTGAAATACACAGATCACTTTATATCTTCTCAAAGAAGATACCATTAGTTTGAAAACATGACATATTTCTGTCATGCTGCGTTGTAGACAACAACCATCTCGTGCCCTAGGTATTCTGTCAATCAGTGGCCGCCGCTGATCAACTGTGCCATGTATGGTGTCTGGGAGGATGTAAATAATATAATTTCCCATTCACATTGGATGACAAAATTGTATTCTAAAACTCACTTACCTATGGGGGTCTTTGGCGCTCACTATGATATGAACACATTCTCTCTTGCTGAAGGCTCTTTCTATCCACGATTTCTGTGCCTGTAGAGAGAAGAGAAGACGCTCAGTCATTTCGTCCCTCAAACTCAAACAACAGGATTCTTAATCTGAGCGAGTGAGGCTAGAGCATTACAGGTGCCACATCAAGAGGCATGGAAGCAGCTAGTACCAAGCTAAACCCTCAGTGCGAGTCTGAGCCCAGTCTGAGCCCAACTCATTACCTGGGAGGAGGAGAGGCATGTCTCTACCAAGTGACAAAGCACTTCATTAGAGTGGAAGGGAGGATCACCATATTAAGCTTCACAATACCTAGGGGATTTAGTTAGTCTTACACAGACACATTCTCTTCAATGACCAGGTAGCTAGCTCTTGCAGAATTTGAAGTGCATACATATAAACCACATAGCCACAGGTCTCCTATCTGCTATCGACTATTTAAGGTGCATATTTGATGTCTATCAAGCATGTGCGCGCACGCGCACACAACGCAGTAGAGCAGAACGCAAGCTTACACTTACATGCACTTGTATTTTAACTCACACAAACTCATCCATGCAAACTAACACACACTCAAATGCAAAGATTTTATATAGCTTTTCGACACAGGCATTTCCCCATTGAGATAAAGTGTAGAGAGTAAGCGGATGGTCTGTGCACCCAGGCAGTAAATTCTGTTTGAATGTATTAGATATGAGCAGTTCTTCATCCTGCTCCTGTGGAGTCCATAAATATGGAACATTTCCTAATTTCCATGGTATTATAGCATAACTGACAGCCAATGGAAAGAAACGTGTGTGTCGGTGGGATGTTGCTGTCACGTCTACTGCAGGTGTCTGAGGGAGAGAGCTACAACAACAGCACTGGGCTGGGATCCGTCACTGACAATATACCTTTTTAAACAGCTTTTTGAGGAGTAACGGAAGTGAACACTGGAACCCCAAAGAACTTCTGATGAGTTTGTAAACAACAGCTGTTCCGTTGCGGCTGTAAACAGCTAGCTAGCTAACTTCGTCTAGTTGTTTCTCAAGGCCAAAATTAACATAGTATTTGTGGGTGGGATGGTCTTTATGTCTGGGGACTAATCTATTTTTGAAAATGTAAGTTTATATATTTACCAAAGAAGCATCACAAAGGGGTGCATTGCCTGCATGGATAGTAACGTTGTGGATAGTAAGGGTTGTGTAGCACACGGGTAAATTGTTTATCAAGTTAACCATCTATTCTAGGTAACGTCAGCTAGGTAGCTAGTTAGCTACATGTAAATAGGATAGACAGCATTCCAATATTATTTATTTATTTATTACACAAGCGTTAGCTTGATCTGCTAAAAACAACAGCGTTAGCCAGCTAACGTTAGCTAGTAGCTAGCTGAGCTAGATAGCTAATGATTAGATTTTCAGACCCAAAGAGAGATCTATGACAATAGAAAAACACAATTGCAACGAAATATTAAATATTATATCACTTGAGAATAATGAAGCAAGTCCTGGTCTAATTTCTGCAGATGAAGGTCCCAAAGAAAGTCCCAGGTCCTGGAGAGACTGAAGAGTATATCTCCAATGGGTTATAAATGCTATTGGTTTACTCTTAGAATTGGTTGTAGGACTACAAAAATTATGTTAAAAGTAACAACGGATAGACCTAGAATATGCATGGCCAACCTTGCTCCTGGAGATCTAGTTACTTGGTGTGCAGGTTTCCGTTCCAGCCCAGCCCTGACATTATGCTTATGCTTATTATTCATATTACACACTATTCATTTAGCTATTCAATCATATCTTTGATCTAAGTATCGTGTATTTGTTGGTCATTAAACATTCCCCGTTTGTCTGTTTATTTGTTTGTCATTCACTGTCATTTTGTCTGATGATATTGCACAAATTTGCGCTGCAGCTGAAGTCCTTGATCATTGGTGGGTTGTAATCTGAAGAGATTTCACTCCATGCTTCCTGAAGCACCTCCCACAAGTTGGATTGGCTTGATGAGCACTTCTTACCTACCATACGGTCAAGCTGTTCCCACAACAGCTCAATAGGGTTGAGATCTGGTGACTGTGCTGGCAAGAACAAGTCAATGTGTGTACTGTATATATCTAATTTGTTCAGTTTTTTGATTGGGTCAAGAAACACAAACTTGTCATTTTGTGCTAGCAAGCCAAATAACTTGCTAATTAGCAATTATGGTGTGCTGTTGCGCCGGCTGTTTACTGGGGAACCCTATTGACTACATCATCTCTGTGCCCCACACCTACAATTATCTGTAAGGTCCCTCAGTCGAGCAGTGAATTTCAAACACAGATTCAACCACAAAGACCAGGGAGATTTTTCAATGCCTCGTTAAGAAGGGCACCGATTGTTAGATGTGTAAAACATTAAAAAAGCATAGTTATTAATTAAACTTTGGATGGTGTATCAATACACACAGTCACTACAAAGATACAGGCGTTCTTCCTAACTTGCCGGAGAGGAAGGAAACCGCTCAGGAATTTCACCATGAGGCCATGAGGCCAGTTTAATGGCTGTGAAAGGAGAAAACTGAGAATGGATCAACAACATTGTTGTTACTCCACAATACTAACCTAAATTACAGAGTGGAAAAAAAGTAAGCCTGTACAGAATAAAAATATTCCAAAACATGTATCCTGTTTGCAATTAGGCATTAACCTTTTATAACTAGGGGGCAGTATTTTCATTTTTGTATAAAAAACATTCCCGTTTTAAACGGGATATTTTGTCACGACAAGATGCTCGACTATGCATATAATTGACAGCTTTGGATAGAAAACACTCTGACGTTTCCAAAACTGCAAAGATATTGTCTGTGAGTGCAACAGAACTGATGTTACAGGCGAAACCCAGATAAAAATCCAATCAGGAAGTACCGCATTTTTTGAAACCGCCTCATGCCAATGACTCCTTATATGGCTGTGAATGAGCTACGAATGAGCTTACGTTTTCTACGTATTCCCCAAGGTGTCTACAGTATTGTGACGTCTTTTTTACGCATTTATGTTGAAGAATAGCCGTAAGAGACCACATTTAGCAAGTGGTCACATGATGGCTCCTGCAGAAAATCTTGCATAAAGTACACAAGTAGCCATTTTTCCAATCGCTTCTTATGAGAAACCAATTGTCCCGACGGATATATTATCGAATAGATATGTGAATTATCTTTCAAGAGAATTATCTTCTATTATAGTCACAGCCGTCTATATCCCCCCCAAGCAGATACCTCGTTGTCCCTGAAAGTTCACTTCACTGAACTCTATGTAAACTAGAAACCATACATCCGGAGGCTGCATTTATTGTAGACTGGGATTCTAACAAAGCTAACCTGAGAACGAGACTTCCTAAATTCTATCAGCATATTGAATGCCCGACACAGGCTGCTAGCATTCTGAATCATTGCTACTCTAACTTCCGTGATGCATACAAAGCCCTCCCCCGCTCTGCCTTCAGCAAATCTGACCATGACTCCATTTTGTTGCTCCCAGCCTATAGACAGAAACCAAAACAGGAAATGCCCGTGCTCCAGTCTGTCCAACGCTGGTCTGACCAATCGGATTCCACGCTTCAGGATTGCTTCGATCACGTGGACTGGGATATGTTTCGGATAGCCTCAGACAACATCATTGACATATACGCTTACTCGGTGTGCGAGTTTATTAACAAGTGCATCGGAGATGTCGTACCCACTGTGACTATTAAAACATTTTCTAATCAGAAACCGTGGATTGATGGCAGCATTCGCGCAAAACCGAATACAAACAGTGCAGCTATTCCCTCCGCATGGCAATCAAAAAAGCAAAGCGTCAGTATAGAGACAAAGTAGAGTCGCAATTCAAAGGCTCAAAAATGAGACGTATGTGGCAGGGTCTACAATCAATCACGGATTACAAAAAGAAAACATGCCCCGTTGCGGACATCGATGTCTTGCTCCCAGACAAATTAAACAACTTCTTTGCACGCTTTGAGAACAAATAAAATAAAATCAAATGACCAACAAATACACAATACACAATACAGTGCCACTGACACGGCCCGCTACCAAAGCCTGTGCACTCTCCTTCTCTGTGGCCAATGTGAGTAAAACATTTAAACTTGTTAACCCTCGCAAGGCTGCCGGCCCAGACGGCATCCCTAGATGCGACCTCAGAGCATGAGCAGACCAGCTGGCTGGTGTGTTTACGGACATATTCAATCAATTCCTATCCCAGTCTGTTGTCCCCACATGCTTCAAGATGGCCACCATTGTTCCTGTTCCAGAGAAAGCTAAGGTAACGGAACTAAATGACTATCACCCCGTTGCACTCACTTCTGTCATCATGAAGTGTTTTGAGAGACTAGTCAAGGAGCATATCACCTCCACCCTACGTGATACCCTAGACCAGGGGTGTCAAAGTCAAATGGACGGAGGGCCAAATAAAAAAATCAGCTACAAGACGAGGGCCGGACTGTTCGAATGTTCATTGAAAAATTTTTAAATGACGCATATAGTCTAGTGAACCTAATTGAACCTACTGAAAACCTAACAAATATATTACAATATGATCAGATAAATAAAGCAATATTTTCTTATGGCTCTGTCAGTAATCTTTAATTTTCAACAGACACAAAAGACAAATTTCCTTTATATAAATATCCCCATAACATGAACATTAAATGAAAGAAACCGGTATTCAAGGCACCATCAGTAGACTATATTTTCTATTTTAGCAAAAGTGGGCTAAATTTACTTCAAAGAAAAAACAATAATAGCAATTTTCTATCATCCACTCAACTGAAATATTTTTAAAATATAATTGGATTGAAATACAAAAAAATAAAGTGCAAAAATCTATTAATCAAAAACAACACTTTGTTTAAGGAGAAGTAACATGCAGTGAAAACAAATATTAAATTTTAACTTTTAAACTTGAACTGAGTAAAAACTCTAAATATGTGATTGCACAGTAATGTTCACTTGTTTGAGGTTGAGGGTGATACTTGGTGGTGTCCCATCTTTTCCACAAGTTCATCAATGTTCGGGGTAAGGCTCTGAGCTGAAGAAATCCTCAGAATTGAGTGGAGGTGTTCAGCAGTAAGTCGACTTCTGTGTGATGTTTTGTTCAGGTTCATCAAAGAAAACAGTTGTTCACACAGGTATGTGCTGCCAAACATAGACAACGTTTGAGCAGCCTGGATGCGCAGCTGGGGCATTGTGCCGGGGAGGAAACGGGCGAACTCCGCAGCACCCACTGCCGCATATTTTGCCCTCAGTGCATCATTGCATTGGAGGTCAATCAACTCCATTTGGAGGTTTGGTGGTGAGCTTTCCACGTCAACAGCAAATGGGTTACCGAGCAGTTCCAACCTGCTTTTTTGTGCTTCAAAGTCAGCAAATCGGCGTCGAAAGTCAGCGGCAAGCATACCTATTTTATCAGCCAACTGTGTGCTCGGGAACGCACTGGTAGAGAGCTTCTCTTTCATGGTCTGGCAGCTGGGAAAGTGGCTCAAATTTTCTTTCCGCATCTGCGTCTCCCACAGAGTCAGTTTGGTTTTAAATGCCTTCACTGTACTGTACATATCAGAGATGACACGATCCCGACCCTGCAGCTGCAAGTTTATTGCATTCAGATGACTCGTAATGTCACACAGAAAAGCCATTTCACACAGAAACATTTCGTCTCGGAGTTGTGTTGTGTCTTTCCCTTTGCTGTCCAAGAACAGACAAATCTCCTCACGAAGCTCGAAACATCTTTGAAGCACCTTTCCCTGGCTTAGCCATCGCACCTCTGTGTGATAAGGCAAATTACCATGCTCCGTTTCTAACTCCGTCAGAAATGCCTTGAACTGGCGGTGATTCAAACCTTTGGCTCTGATAAAGTTAACTGTGCGCGTGATGATGCTCATTACATGCTCCATTTTCAAGGCTTTACCGCACAACGCTTCCTGGTGTATGATACAATGATAAGCTGTCAGCTCACCTGTCGCGTTTTCCTCTTGCATCTTTTCCCGTATCTTCGCCACCAGTCCGCTCCTGTGTCCACACATCGCAGGTGCTCCGTCGGTTGTCAAACCCACGAGTTTTTCCCAAGGCAGCTCCATCTCATTTACACATCTTGACACCTCTTCATACAAATCATGCCCCGTAGTTGTGCCATGCATAGGACGTAAAGCCAAAAACTCCTCTGTCACGCTTAGGTTGGAGTCCACTCCGCGGATGAAAATTGACAACTGGGCAATGTCAGAAATGTCGGTGCTCTCATCCACAGCCAAGGAATATGCAATAAAATCTTTTCCCTTTTTCACAAGCTGCTCTTTTAGATTGATGGACAACTGGTCTACTCTCTCGGCAATGGTGTTTCTGCTCAGACTCACATTTAAAAAGAGTTGCCTTTTTTCTGGGCAAACTTCGTCACAAACTTTAATCATGCAGTTTTTGATGAAATCCCCCTCCGTAAATGGCCGGGCTGATTTAGCGATCTCTTCTGCCAAAATAAAACTGGCCTTGACAGCAGCCTGGCCTTGTGATTTGGCTTTTTTGAACAGAGCCTGTCGAGATTTGAGGCCTCGTTTTAATTCCTCTGCCTTTTGTAGCCTTTGTTCCATGTCCATATTCTTGTTTTTGTCCGCGTGTTTCGTTTCATAATGTCGTCTCAGATTATACTCTTTCAGTACCGCCACACTTTCTCCACACAGAAGACACACAGGTTTTCCAGCTACCTTCGTGAACATATACTCCGACTCCCACCTTGTTTGAAACCCCCGGTTCTCAGTATCCACCTTCCGTTTTGCCATTTTTGATGGGTATCTGAAAGTTAATTTTACTGTGATGCTGACGACTGCTGTGCCAATAAATATTGAAATGAAGCAGCCTACTGCTCGGTGCGTCACCTTTGCATTGTGGGAAATGTAGTATTGGTGCGTGTAAAAGATCTGCGGGCTGCCGGCTTGCTGCGGGCCGGTTCTAATAATAAATCAAGATCATCCCAGGGGCCGTAAAAAACCTTCTTGCGGGCCGGATGTGGCCCGCGGGCCTTGACTCTGACATATGTGCCCTAGACCCACTCCAATTTGCTTACCGCTCCAATAGGTCCACTGACGATGCAATCGCCATCACACTGCACACTGCCCTATCCCGTCTGGACAAGAGGAATGCCTATGTAAGAATGCTGTTCATTGACTACAGCTTAGCATTTAATACCATAGTACTCTCCAAATTCGTCATTAAGCTCGAGACCCTGGGTCTCGACCCCGCCTTGTGAAACTGGGTCCTGGTATTTCTGACGGGACACCCCCAGGTGGTGAAGGTAGGAAACAACATCTCCACCCTGCTGATCCTCAACACTGCGGCCCCACAACGGTGCGTTCTCAGTCCTCCCCTGTACTCCCTGTTCACCCATGACTGCGTGGCCATGCACGCTTCCAACTCAATCATCAAGTTTGCAGACAACACTACAGGTTTGATTACCAACAACGACAAGACAGCCTACAGGGAGGAGTTGAGGGCCCTCGGAGTGTGGTGTCAGGAAAATAACCTCTCACTCAACGTCAGCAAAACAAAGGAGATGATCATGGACTTCAGGAAACCGCAGAGGGAGCACCCCCCCATCCATATCTCCCTCACCAACTTCAAACATCTGCTGCTACCTCATCCCCATACTGTTTATATTTATTTACTTTTCTGCTCTTTTGCACTCCAATATCTCTACCTGTACATGACCATCTGATCATTTATCACTCCAGTGTTAATCTGCAAAATTGTAATTATTCGCCTACCTCCTCATGCCTTTTGCACACAATGTATATAGACTTCACACTGCTATGCTTTATCTTGGCCAGGTCGCAGTTGCATATGAGAACTTGTTCTCAACTAGCCTACCTGGTTAAATAAAGGTGAAATAAAAATAAATAAATAAAACATCGATGGGAGAGTAGAGGAGAAGGTGGAAAGTTTCAAGTTCTCTCTCTCTCCCTCTCTCGGAGAACCTGAGCCTTAGGACCATGCCTCAGGGCTACCTGTCCTGATGACTCCTTGCTGTCCCCAGTCTACCTGGTCATGCTGCTGCTCCAGTTTCAACTGTTCTGCCTGCGGCTATGGAACCCTGAGCTGTTCACCGAACGTACCTCCTTGTCCCAGACCTGCTGTTTTCAACTCTCTAGAGACAGCATGTGACGACCCTCCCACTCTGTCTGCTGAATTCTTTCTCTTCGCTCTTGTTTTCCTTAATAGGATGCCGGTGGGCGGAGCCGGGAGGGTCATCAGAGAAATGGGACACACCTGGGCTCTGGTGTGTCCCAGAATAAATGCACCTCTTCCCCATTCATTGGGTAGACTCTTCCCATGCAGACACAAACATATTTTGGTTTAGGCATTTTTTGTGGCTGTTTTGTTTGTTTGCGTTGGCACCTTTCAACACCCCTCATTATCACATGTATACACGCAGCCACTCACTTACACTACTGAGTACACACACCATTGTTAATTGTATTTACTTTACTTCAGTTAATAAATATATTTTGTTATTATTTATCTCCACATTGTCTCCCTTTTTGTTATGGGCTTTGAGCCGGTTCGTGACAATTGGGGGCTTGTCCAGGATCATAAGGTTTGTTCCTAGATATTTTGGCGCATAGCATTATGAAGGACTAATACTAGTGTCGATGGGCTTACTAGTATGTTTATTGTGTTTGGGAGAAAACGTGGAGTTAATGTTTGAGAACTCTGTACGTGCTTTGTTTGCATCTTTTGTTACAGCTTGTTTGAGTTGTAGGACCAGTACTGGTTGCCTTTGTTTGTTTGGTAAACTTGCCACTGTAGTGGATAGTTGGTTCTGTGCTGCGTTGAGGAGAGTATATTGGTTAGTTTCCAGGCCACTGCCCAGGCTGGAGACTCTTGCTCTACTCGCTGTTGGGACATGGTCCGAGGAGGTGAGTACAGTCGGCTGAGTACTTCAGTGGGAGATTTGGTTAGGGTAGTGACACTTACTACCTGGAGCTATAGCCTTTTTCCCCTGTTAGGCTTAGCGACGTGTTTCATTTTGGAATACGTTGGGCATGGTTATTTTGTTTATTTTTTGTGTGGTGTGTGTGGATTGAGCAGTTGTCTCGGGGCACATCCGTGGCCTAGGGGAATCTGCCAGCGTGCTGGGTGGTTTATTTCCTTGCCAGCGGGCTGCAGTGCGTAATTACCCACCGCAAATCTGCACAAAGACTAGGGTTGGGTAGCTCCATATATATAAATCTCATCTCTCTCTTCTGTGGTGCCTAGTGTGATTGTCACTTATCTTGTGGTATGGTCTGGTGTGTTCAGCAGAGGGAAAGAGCGAGAATTTTTTTTTTGTATTTACTTCTGACTATGGCGTCTAATGTAGACAAGTTAATTTCTCTTTCCATCAGAGGAACTGTTGGAATGATGTACTAAAGAACAGCTATTGAAGATCGCTGAACACTACAAGGTTGAAATTAGTGATAAACGTCCCAAAAATTCTATTAGATTCATATTGAAGGCCAATCTGATGGGGTATTCTTGAAATCACCACTGGGGCAGCCTCTGCCGAGGACTCGCCGTCTCCCCGTAACATTACAATGGCCGCTCCATCAGTTAGTCCTAGTAAAGTATGAAAATGGAATTGGCATTTAAACAAGATATGGAGAGTGCTAAAATCAAGCTGCAACAAGAGCGGCTAGAGCTGGTTAGGGAAGGAAAGCTCTCAGGGGAGTGTTTGCTCTGGGAAGGTGACCCAGATTTACCTAGGGTTCGTTCCTCTTTTGGTCGTACCCCGGACACATTTGATATTGTTGGGAACTTACGATTGTTGCCTAAATTTAATGAGAAGGACCCTGAGACATTATTTTTTGTTGTTTGAGCGTGTTGCTGACGCTAGGAGTTGGCCTAAGTCTGACCGCACTTTAATGTTTCAGTGTGTGTTGACTGGTAAAGCGCAGGAAGCATATTCAGCTCTTAGTGTAGCGGACAGTGTCAAATATGATACGTTTAAAATGGCTGTGTTACAGATTTACGAATTGGTCCCTGAGGTTTACCGCCAACGATTTAGAACTTTAAAAAGGTATAATAAACAGACTCATGTTGAGTTTGCGCGAGAGTTATCTTCACAGTTTAATTGCTGGTGTTCCACCTCTGCAGTTATGACTTTCCAAGGGCTGTGTGATCTGATTATGCTAGAGCAATTTAAGGACACAATGCCTGATCATATAGCCATGTACATTAATGAATGAAAAGTAAAGACTGTCGCTGAAGCTGTGGTTTTGGAGGACAAGTATGTTTTGACTCACAAAAGTGTTTTTGCAGAGCCCCGTATTCGGAGTGAGTGGGGGGGTGTTTGGAGAGATTTGGGCCTCCCTCACAGAGATACTCTTGTTCACAGGCAGAGTTTCATTCAACTAGGGTTGAGCCTGACTCCCGTGGTAAAGCTGACTTTGGTCAAGAGTGTCATTACTGTCAAGGTTCGGGTCATGGGAAAAACAAATGTCTTGTTCTCAGGGCTAGGGGAAAATTCAGTACTTGTGCTTACGTTAAATCTAAGCCTTAGCGGCAGCTGTTCCACATCAGTTCACTCCTGACACACTGTCTCATGCCCAGGGACATGTGAAAGTGCATATTGACCCTATTGATATTGATGACTATTTACCTTTCATTAAAGAGGGTTTTGTGTCGATGTTAACTTTTTATGGCTGCAGGGGCAGTATTGAGTAGCTTGGATGAAAAGGTGTCCATTGTAAACAGCCAGCTCGTCAGTCTCAGTTGCTAATATATGCATATTATTAGTAATATTGGATAGAAAACACTCTGAAGTTTCTAAAACTGTTTGAATTATGCCTGTGAGTATAACAGAACTCAAAAACCTGAGAAATTCCACTTCCTGTTTGGATTTTTTCTGGGGGTGTCAGATTTTCAACCAATCTCTCATTGAAATTACAAAGAGATATGGATGAGTTTTCACTTCCTAAGCCTTCCACTAGGTGTCACCAGTCAATATAACTTTGTCTGATGACTTTAATGTGAAGGGGGGTTGAATGAGACAGGAAATAGTCACCACTGCCACGAGTTGACCATGCTTTCACCATGCGCGTTCACAGTGGAAGGACCTGCGTTCCACCGGTCATCTGAAGTCATTCTAATTCTCCGGTTGGAATGTTATTCAAGATATACAGTGCCTTGCGAAAGTATTCGGCCCCCTTGAACTTTGCGACCTTTTGCCACATTTCAGGCTTCAAATATAAATATATAAAACTGTATTTTTTTTGTGAAGAATCAACAACAAGTGGGACACAATCATGAAGTGGAACGACATTTCTTGGATATTTCAAACTTTTTTAACAAATCAAAAACTGAAAAATTGGGCGTGCAAAATTATTCAGCCCCCTTAAGTTAATACTTTGTAGTGCCACCTTTTGCTGCGATTACAGCTGTAAGTCGCTTGGGGTATGTCTATCAGTTTTGCACATCGAGAGACTGACATTTTTTCCCATTCCTCCTTGCAAAACAGCTCGAGCTCAGTGAGGTTGGATGGAGAGCATTTGTGAACAGCAGTTTTCAGATCTTTCCACAGATTCTCGATTGGATTCAGGTCTGGACTTTGACTTGGCCATTCTAACACCTGGATATGTTTATTTTTGAACCATTCCATTGTAGATTTTGCTTTCTGTTTTGGATCATTGTCTTGTTGGAAGACAAATCTCCGTCCCAGTCTCAGGTCTTGTGCAGACTCCATCAGGTTTTCTTCCAGAATGGTCCTGTATTTGGCTCCATCCATCTTCCCATCAATTTTAACCATCTTCCCTGTCCCTGCTGAAGAAAAGCAGGCCCAAACCATGATGCTGCCACCACCATGTTTGACAGTGGGGATGGTGTGTTCAGCTGTGTTGCTTTTTCATCTGACCAGAGCACCTTCTTCCACATGTTTGGTGTGTCTCCCAGGTGGCTTGTGGTAAACTTTAAACAACACTTTTTATGGATATCTTTAAGAAATGGCTTTCTTCTTGCCACTCTTCCATAAAGGCCAGATTTGTGCAATATACGACTGATTGTTGTCCTATGGACAGAGTCTCCCACCTCAGCTGTAGATCTCTGCAGTTCATCCAGAGTGATCATGGGCCTCTTGGCTGCATCTCTGATCAGGCTTCTCCTTGTATGAGCTGAAAGTTTAGAGGGACGGCCAGGTCTTGGTAGATTTGCAGTGGTCTGATACTCCTTCCATTTCAATATTATCGCTTGCACAGTGCTCCTTGGGATGTTTAAAGCTTGGGAAATCTTTTTGTATCCAAATCCGGCTTTAAACTTCTTCACAACAGTATCTCGGACCTGCCTGGTGTGTTCCTTGTTCTTCATGATGCTCTCTGCGCTTTTAACGGACCTCTGAGACTATCACAGTGCAGGTGCATTTATACGGAGACTTGATTACACACAGGTGGATTGCATTTATCATCATTAGTCATTTAGGTCAACATTGGATCATTCAGAGATCCTCACTGAACTTCTGGAGAGAGTTTGCTGCACTGAAAGTAAAGGGGCTGAATAATTTTGCACGCCCAATTTTTCAGTTTTTGATTTGTTAAAAAAGTTTGAAATATCCAATAAATGTCGTTCCACTTCATGATTGTGTCCCACTTGTTGTTGATTCTTCACAAAAAATACAGTTTTATATCTTTATGTTTGAAGCCTGAAATGTGGCAAAAGGTCGCAAAGTTCAAGGGGGCCGAATACTTTCGCAAGGCACTGTATGTAAACAACATTCTAAAGATTGATTCAGTACATCGTTTGACATGTTTCTACTGACTGTTACGGAACTTTTGGACATTTCGTCACGTTATAGTGGACGCACTTTATGACTTTGGAATTGTTTACCAAACGCGCTAACCAAAGTTGCTAATTGGACATAAATAACGGACATTTTCGAACAAATCAAGCATTTATTGTGGACCTGGAATTCATAGGACTGCATTCTGATGAAGTTCATCAAAGGTAAGGAAACATGTATCATGTATTTTCTGGTTTCTGTTGACTCCAACATGGAGGCTAATTTGGCTTCTGTTCTGAGCTCCGTCTCAGATTATTGCATGTGTTGTTTTTTCCGTAAACTTTTTTTGAAATCTGACACAGCGGTTGCATTAAGGAGAGGTATATCTATAATTCCATGTGTATAACTTGTTTTATCATCTACATTTATGATGAGTATTTCTGTTGAAACGATGTGGCTATGCAAAATCACTTGATGTTTTTGGAACTAGTGAATCTAGATTAGTGAAACAGATTTTTTTTTATATAAATATGAACTTTATCAAACAAAACATGCATGTATTGTGTAACATGAAGTCCTATGAGTGTCATCTGAAGAAGATAATTCAAGGTTAGTGATTAATCTTATCTCTATTTCTGCTTTTTGTGAATGCTATATTTAGCTGGAAAATGGCTGTGCTTTTTGTGGTTTGGTGGAGACCTAACATAATAGTTTGTAATGTTTTTGCTGATATACATATTTGAAATCGGATACTTTTGTGGGATTAACAACAAGATTACTTTTAAAATGATATAGGACACATATATGTTTTAGGAATTGTAATTATGAGATCCCTGTGGTTTGAATTTATTTTCTATATTTCCTCTATTTTCACTGGTAGTTGTCATAACGATCCCGTTAGCTGGATTGCAGCCATAACAAGTAAGGAGCTAGTGCCAGTGAAGATCCTGAGAGACACAGGTGCCTCTGAATCATTTGTGTTGGAGTCTGTGTTACCCTTCTCTGCTGAGACTGATTCAGGAAATAGTGTTCTAATTAGGGGAATACGTTTGAATACACTGTCAGTTCCATTGCATAAACTGATGTTGGATTGTGAACTGGTGAAAGGAGAGGTTGTTGTGGGGGTGCGTCCTTCATTGCCTATTGAGGGTATCGACGTTATCCTTGGGAATAACTTGGCTGGTGAGCGTGTATGGCCTGTCATGTTTCCATCTCTAGTGGTTTCCACTAAGCCGTCATTTGTAGGGATACCCGATGAGAGTGCGCAGAGTTTCCCAGAGGCGTTCTCTGCGTGTGCAGTGACACGTTCTATGAGCCGTGGCGACCTGGTCATTGCGCCAGCTAACGAGAATACCACAAAGAAGTGTTACTACTTTCCCTGTTATCCCGTTATGTGTACCCCGCTCAGATCTAATCAAGGAGCAACGGACTGACCCCACATTAGAAGAGTTGAGTGACCAAATTGTGGCGGTGGAACAGTTGGGCGATGTCGCCCATGGCTATTTTATCCAAGAGGATGTCCTGATGAGAAAGTGGGTGTCTCATGGTAGTTGTTTTTTGGGGGAGGTGATTAGTCAGGTTGTTGTACCTGTTAAGCTTCGTGAGTTGCTGTTGACAACATCCCACAACGACGTTGCTGGAAAACCTACAACTGCATATTAAGACATTTCTTTTGGCCTAGGTTAAAGAGAGATGTTTCTGAGTTCATCAAAACTTGACACACCTGTCAATTAACTGGTAAACCTAATCAAGCTATTAAGCCGGTACCACTGTTTCCTATTCCTGTACTCAGCCAACCTTTTGAGTATCTGGTTATTGACTGTGTTGGTCCTTTGCCTCATTCTAAAAAGGGTAGTAGCTACCTTTTCACTGTGATGTGTCTAATCACTAGATGTCCTTCTCCGGTCTATCACGACTAAGTCTGTGCTAAAAGATTTGATTCAGTTTATCTCACTAATTGGAATCCCTAAGGTCATTCAGAGTGATCAAGGATCTAATTTCACCTCTAATCTGTTTGGTCAGGTTCTCCAACAGCTCCATATTAAACACAATTTGTCTAGCGCCTATCACGTGCAAAGTCAAGGAGCACTGGAACGTTTCCATCAAACACTTAAGTCTTTGTTGAGAGCTTATTGTACTGAGATGGATAAGAATTGGGAGGAGGGGTATCCTTGGTTACTGTTAGACGCTAGGGAGGTTTCACAGGAGTCCAAATTACCTTGTGTTTGGACATAGGGTGCGTGGACTTCTATCTGTTCTCCAGAATGACTAGAAGTCTCCCGAGCCTCAGTCCCTGTTATCTTATGTGTGTTGATTTCCGGCGACGTCTGTACGCCGCTGGTGAAATGGCTAAAGAGAAGCTATCATCTTCACAGGAGAGGATGAAGGGCATATTTGATCGGCGAACTGAGCCTCGTCACCAATTGTTGGTTCTCCTTTTCAAGCCAAGTTTCAAGGTCCATATACCATTGTGCGCCAGTGCACTGAGCAAAACTATCTTGTTGCAACTCCAGAATGGAGAAAAGCACTGTGCCAGGTAAATTTGTGTGACTGGTATGGTGTTCCGGGGTCCTTGTTGGTCTTCAGTTTTATGGGGGGGGGGGGGGGGACTCTCTCCATGCAGACAGACATATTTTGGTTTATGCATTTTTGTGGCTGTTTTGTTTGTTTGCGTTTGCACCTTTCAAAACCCCTCATTATCACATGTATACACGCAACCACTCACTTACACTACTGACTACACACACCATTGTTAATTGTATTTACTTTACTTCAGTTAATAAATATATGTTGTTATTCTTTATCACCACGTTGTCTCCCTTTTTGTTACGGACTTTGAGCCAGTTCGTAACACAGCAGGAGCGGTAGAGATACTCTGAACGATCGGCTATGAAAAGCCAACTGACATTTACTCCTGAGGTGCTGACCCGTTGCTCCCTCTTCAACCACTGTGATTATTATTATTTGACCCTGCTGGTCATCTATGAACATTTGAACATCTTGGCCATGTTCTGTTATAATCTCCACCCGGCAAAGCCAGAAGAGGACTGGCCACACCTCATAGCCTGTTCCTCTCTCGGTTTCTTCCTAGGGAGTTTTTTCTAGCCACCGTGCCTCTACACCTGCATCGCTTGCTGTTTGGGGTTTTAGGCTGGGTCTCTGTACAGTACTTTGTGACATCAGCTGATGTAAGAAGGGCTTTATAAATACATTACATTTGATTGATCCCCGGGGGCAATCTACCTGCCCTTCAGGACACCTACAGCACCCGATGTCACAGTGTAACCGATGTGAAATGGCTAGCTAGTTAGCGGTGGTGCGCGCTAATAGCGTTTCAATCGGTGACGTCACTCACTCTGAAACCTTGAAGTAGTTGTTCCCCTTGCTCTGCAAGGGCCGCGGCTTTTGTGGAGCGATGGGTAACGATGCTTCGTGGGTGTCAGTTGTCTGTGTGTGCAGAGGGTCCCTGGTTCGAGCCCGGGTAGGGCCGAGGGGACGTACTAAAGTTATACTGTTACAATAGGAAGGCCGAAAAGATCATCAAGGACAACAACCACCCGAGCCACTGCCTGTTCATCCCACTATCATACAGAAGGCAAGGTCAGTACAGGTGCATCAAAGCTGGGACCGAGAGACTGAAAAACTTCTGACTCAAGGCCATCAGACTGTTAAACATAGAGAGGCTGCTGTCAACCTGCAGACTCAAATCTCTGGCCACTTGAATAAATGGGCTTAATAAAAGGTATCATTAGTCACTTTAAATAACACCACTTTAATAATGTTTACATATCCTACATTACTCATCTCATATGTATATACTGCTCTATACCATCTACTGCATCTTGCCTATCATTAGTCACTTTAAATAACGCTACTTTAATGTTTACATATCCTACATTACTCATCTCATATGTATATACTGCTCTATACCATCTACTGCATCTTGTCTATGCTGATCATTTGTCATTTTAAATATGCCACTTTAACAATGTTTACATATCCTACGTCACTCATCTCATATGTATATACTGCTCTATACCATCTACTGCATATTACCTATACCGCACGGCCATCGCTCATCTATATATTTTGATGTACATATTCTTATTCATCCCTTACATTTGTGTGTGTATAAGGTAGTTGTTGTTAATTTGATGGATTACTTGTTGTTGTTTGCGTAGACCCCATCCACACAGGAAGTGTTAGTTTGCATGAGGTTTTGCGGACTGAGCATGACAGTAGGGGTGTCTGGGAACACGGCACCTCCCAACTCCGGGATGGGACAGCTAAAAGACACAGCAGGATGGGAACCGAGCCTCCCTTTAACCCACAGCAGCTATGGCAGGATCACCACACAGCAAAATGTTTTTTTTCTCCGGCTTTTATTCTAGGAGAAATCCCATCCCCCTTATTCCCAACCCACTCTGCTTGTACAGGGCTTTCCCCTCCGTCGGAAAAAGAACAACACACTGTCTCTCCGCCTGACTGGCCCTGTCACCCCACGGCATGCCAAAATCCTTGCCGGCACGACCTCCAACCTCCCGACCGCCTGGCAGGCCGAACTCCACACAGGCACACTTACCCTGACACCAGACTTCCCACGATTAACCATTACTCTGAACAAGTCAAGCCACGGGAAGGGGAGGGGCAGGGGGGCTACTTTAGACAGGTCAACCTGACTCAGCGAGCATTCCCCCCCCCCCCCCCCCCCCCCCAGCGATGGCATGAGACTGCCGATGTTTTCATGTTCTCGGTAAAAGCACGGTGGGAGCGGAGGAACACAACATAAGATAAGATTAGAAAACCACACAACAGGGAAAACACAAAAACAGAAAACCATAACTGGGATACCACAAGACCCCTGTACTACCCTCCATTTTCTTTGTACTCTTTCCCTTTAATCTCTATCCCTGTGTGTGTGGTCTAGATTTGTACACACTGTACAGTAAATTGAACATTATCTTTACCTCCAGGCTTTCTCTGTCTCCATCTCGCTGGTCGTATTTGAGTTTTGACTTAACTTTATAAAAAAATACAAAAAATAAATGAGAATCATATTTCAACTCTGAAAATAGAACTGAAATTATGTTTTGTTACTGTGTGAAGATATTCTCTTTAACTTAATTGCTGTCAAACTGATTTTGGAAGATGCTCCTGGTTTTACTAATTGGACCTTTGGCAGGAGCAGTGAGCCAAAGGATTACATGCTTAGCTACTTGTATCAATTGCACTTTAAATGTTTTAATCACCATGTGCATGAAATAAAGAGCAAAATGCCTTTGGAATTTTATTTGTCTTTTCAATTGCAAACAGTGGAAGATTCCAATTAACCCATTTTCATTGTGCTTCTTTCATGATGGTCTGGACGAAAATACACACTTTTTGGATGAGCATTACATTTTAATTGACTGTCCCAGTTAGGCGACTCATGACAAGGGTTACAAAATTCCTGGAACTTTCAATAAATTCCCTGGTTTTCCTGGATTCCTGGGAATCAAGAGGGAATAAGATGGAAATCTGGAATCCTCCAACCAGGATTTCTGGAAAACAAGGGAATTTATTGAAAGGTCCAGGAATTTTGCAACCCTACTTTTGACTGAGGAAGATGCACTTTAGCATACTGTATAGTGAGACACTTGTTTTGGGAATAAGTATTATCATAATTTGACCAGTTTTTCACAGCAGGAAAATAATCCTGCAGCAACAGGTCATTCATTTTTTGTTTGTTGTGGGTGATAACTTTTTTCTTTAGGTCAAATCAAGTTTGACATTTTAAATACACTACAATATTGCAATTCCTGCTGCACAGGAAATTTCTCTGTGACAAGTGATCAAATTAAACTATTACACCTATAGATTATTTAAATGTGAGTGATGGTCAGAACAGTAAGTGAAATATAAAAAATCTTTAAAAAATCTTTCATGTTCTCTCCTGTGTCCACAGCAGTTAGTATTTGAAGCTCACATACTATTGTATATATTATGTTCGTAGAAAGGTACATAAATTATTCAAATGAAGGCCACTAGAGGCCATGGAGAGCAGTAAATGGAAATGAGGATTTTATAAAGGAAAGTAATACATCAAATGAAACAGAATCTCTTGACAAAAATAACATTTCATTTCCTAACGAATACAAAATACAGCAATGAATTTACGTAAACTGAATATAGAAAAGTTAATGGAATAAAGAGAAATGACAGTGGATTAAAGACCATCTAAAACCTTCTGTTTTAAGTGGTGCCAATTATTTTCCTTCTCTTGTGGTTGTTATGTCTAGGCTACATCAAAATGTCCTTCAATAAAAACCAGTACCTGTGAGAATTCACAACAGTTTCTCCTATCATGCCTCTGCACAGAGAATGTGTTATTTTTGTGCTGTTATATGAGACTACATTAGCTGCTAGAGATAGGCCTTTTTAGCCTCTCTTGGAGGACAATGAAAATTCAATAAGCACTACTTATGTAATATTAGAAACCAGTAGGTTTACACCTCAGAACCATCACTGGGGACTCTGAGTTAGAATAAGGTACTGTAGATCAAAAACAGTACTCCTGAATCAGACACCTTAGTCACTTACCTGAGTGTGTTGCTGTGCTGCATTGCTGGGAGCTCTATCTCTCTAAACCTCACACTCTCGCTGGACCCTGACACCAGTCCTGTCCAGTCCAACCCACGGTCTAAAGGCTTTAAGGCTAAACCAGAGCCACTCTGGCCCTGTGATCCCACTGGAATGTGTGTGTGTCAGAGGAGGCTGGTGGGAGGAGCGACAGGAGGACATACTCATTGTAATGGCTGGGATGGAATAAATGGAACGAGTTAAACATGTACTTTCTATTTGTTTGATACCGTTCCATTAATTTCATTCCAGCCATTACAATAAGCCCGTCCTCCTATAGCTCCTCCCACCGGCCTCCTCTGGTGTATGTATGTGTGCTTGTGGAACTATAGGGGGATTAGCCTGATCAGGAAGACCCACTGCTGAAACTCCACAGCCTTGACAAACTCCTTTCTCTCACCCCCCTGGTCTATCCAATCAGATGCCCCAAAAGTAACAAATCCCTCATTACTGTATCAGATAGAGAAAACACACACACACACACACACACACACACACACACACAAATACAGTCAAATACATTCACATATACAGTACATTTGTGACAACAACACATCTGCAGATGTTTATTTACTGTAACACTACAAGTATTCTCTCCACCATGAATGCCTGAATGGGCCTTCTTCCCAGTTCTCACTGTTGTAGCAGTGGGCAGCTTTCTGTCAAGGAGATTGCCCACTAGGGAGAGCTGATTGGCAAGAGGCCATATTAGCCAGGGCATCACGTCACTCAGATATTCATTGCAGTGAGTCCTCTCTATTAGTGCTCACCTGTCTGCTTCCTGTCTCCACAGCCATTGGTAGGAGTGAGCAGCGCATAACAATCCTGACACCTCCAAGAACAGCTGAGATGGCCTAATGGGGACCTTCTTGGATTTAGTGCAGATTATTATAACATTATCTCTCTTTCCTCTTACCTCCATATACACTCTGGTTCAAAAGATTGGGGTCACTTAGAAAGGCCCTTGTTTTCCATGAAAACATACATGAAATGAGTTGCAAAAGGAATAGCAAATATAGACAAGACGTTGACAAGGTTATAAATAATGATTTTTAATTGAAATAATAATTGTGTTCTTCAAACTTTGCTTTCGTCAAAGAATCCTCCATTTGCAGAAATTACAGCCTTGTAGACCTTTGGCATTCTAGTTGTCAATTTGTTGAGGTAATCTGAAGAGATTTCACCCCATGCTTCCTGAAGCAACCTCCCACAAGTTGAATTGGCTTGATGGGCACTTTACGGTCAAGCTGTCCCACAACAGCTCAATAGGTTGAGATTTGGTGACTGTGCTGGCCACTCCATTATAGACAGAATACAAGCTGACTGCTTCTTCCCTAAATAGTTATTGCAGAGTTTGGAGCTGTGCTTTGGATCATTGTCCTGTGGCTCCAATTATTCGCTGTCCACAGGGCGTGGCATTGCAAAATGGAGTGATAGCCTTCCTTCTTCAAGATCCCTTTTACCCTGAATAAATTTCCGACTTTACCACCACCAAAACACCCCAGACCATCACATTGCCTCCACCATGGTTTACAAATGGGTCAAGCACTCCTCCAGCATCTTTACATTTTTTCTGCGCTTCTCGAATCTTCCTCTTTGTGATCCGAACACCTCAAACTTAGATTAGTCTGTCCTTAACACTTTTTTCCAATCTCCCTCTGTCCAGTGTCCGTGTTATCTTGCCCATCTTAATATTTTATTTTTATTGGCCAGTCTGAGATATGGCTATTTCTTTGCAACTCTGCCTAGAAGGCCAGCATCCCGGAGTCGCCTCTTCACTGTTGACGTTGAAACTGGTGTTTTTTGGGTACTATTTAATGAATCTGCCAGTTGAGGACTAGTGAGGCGCCTGTTTCTCAAACAAGACACTCTAATGTACTTGTCCTCTTGCTCTGTTGTGCACCGGGGCCTCCAACTCCTCTTTCTATTCTGGTTAGAGCCAGATTGCGTTGTTCTGTGAGATTGCGCAGTTTCTTGGCAAATTCTCGCATTGAAAAGCCTTAATTTCTCAGAACAAGAATCGACTGACGAGTTTCAGAAGAAAGATCTTTGTTTCTGGTCATTTTGAGCCTGTAATCAAACTCACAAATGCTGATTCTCCAGATACTCAACTAGTCTAAAGAAGGACAGTTTTATTTATTCTTCAATCAGTACAACAGTTTTCAGCTGTGCTAAATTAATTGCAAAGGGGTTTTCTAATGATCAATTAGCCTAAAATGATTAACTTGGATTAGCTAACACAACGTGCCATTGGAACACAGGGGTGATGGCTGCTGATAATGGGCCTCTGTAGATATTCCATTAAACAAATCTGATGTTTCCAGCTACAATAGTCATTTACAACATTAACAAAGTCTACACTGTATTTCTGACCAATTTGACGTTTTTTTAATGGACAAAAAAGTGATTTTCAAAAACAAAGACATTTTTAAGTGACCCCAAACTTTTGAAAAGTAGTGCAAGTGTGTTTGTGTTTGTTCGTGTTCATGTGCATGTGTTTGAATTTGTGTGGCTCTTTGTTTTTTTTGTGTAAGCAGGAAGTAACACAGAAGGCCATATTACAATTTTGTGTTCATATGTGTGTTTAGTGTATGCATGTGTGGTTTGTGTATTTCCCTCAATTGTCTGTGTACGTGTGTTTGTTTGAGTAGGATTTTAATTTAGTGCAGATTAGAGTATTATTAGAGTGTTATTTCACCGGTTTCCCCCCTGTTCAGGCTAATTAAAACCGGCCCATATTACTTTTAAAGCTGTATAATCCCTGGATTAGCAGACCAAGCACAGACAGGATATAAACCAGCACTTCAAAAGAGCGGTGTAACAGCTTGACCTCGCCAGCTACCCCCAACAGACCTGCCCTCTGAGCAACTTTCCATCCGAAGAAATGGCTGGGGGAAGTAAATGCTAATTTTGCAACGTATCCTGCGTTAGCCATACACATTGGCCTATGTGTATTATACTTATCAGCGTAGCATTCTGACGTAACTGTTGAATTGGCAAAAAAAAGGTGACATCTTGACCCCATCAAGTTAAATAAACAGAGAAATCACTTAAATACTTTATCTAAACACTTTGTTTAATATAGGGCAGCATCAAATTACAGTGGCCATCTGAGAAAATCTAGACTTGTCGCAACCCATGAGTATGAGTATGGGAGTGTAGCCAGGTACATAATGGACAAAATCCAGTCAACATTTTCTCAGTTTTGAGGATTCAATGTGGTAAACTGATCTTGAGATTTTGACAGAACTTCCACTGGGAATATTAGACAACATTTGTGACAGTAAAAATCCATAGTCAGAATGTGATATGTCTCTTGGGAGGTCAGGAAGGCTGCTAATCTGCGAGCAATGATTTTCAAATAGCCAACGAGAGCTGAGAAATCCTGCAGACACACTCGCCTAATGGTCCTATAGAATGAGTTCAGTTCCTCAGTTTCATCCATAGTGTGTCCAGCATCACCAGCTTCCATGTCAATGTAATTGGGAGTGGAGAGAGCAGCTAATGATACAACACAAAGGAAAAGCATATGACAGGGACATGATAAAACAATTCTAACAAAGCCTCGCCTATTCTCCAAACTCCAACATGCCACAAAAAGGATGCCAATAATGAAATAAAATGGATGCCAACATCAAAACAAAAGCTACTCTGTATTCCGTATTCCGCTGAGAATGAGTGTTCGTGAACTTAGAAACGGGATGCCCAAACAGATTAAAAACTCTGTCGGTTTTCTTTTAATGGACTTTTAATGGACTGAGCGTCGGCAGGATGTGTTTGTCATGTTGAAGTTCCATTTCTAAAGGATCCAATGTGCCTCAACGGATGATAATTCAAGGTCCTTTTACCCCCAAAAACAAAACACCAAACTGTTATCTTCCAACCAGTTGATTTTGCTGTGACCTGAATGCTTTTACGCAGAGTGGGGAGAGGTGGACAATAACACCTGGAAGCTGTTTTAATGGGGAACATTTCCAAGAGAGGATCTGAAATACCTCATGATGGTTCAAGCCCCACATGTACACACACTCATTACAGTGCCTTGCAAAACTTTTCAGACCCTCTTGGATCTGACACACCGTTTTACCTTCATAGGCACACTGGTCAAGGTCGTTGCATTTAAAGCATGCGAGCTGGTTACTCGGCAAGTGGATGGAATAGAGGAGTGGGTGGCAAACATATCTCCCAGTGAGAGGTCTAGAATCAGCTGTTCAGTGAGTAACATACTGCCAATCCAGACCTCCAGCAGACTCTTCTGCTATATTGATGCCTATCATCAATATGTCATGAGCTGAGCTGCTATATGTACTTCACCCAGACCTTTCCTGAACTATGGCCTCTAGAGAGGAGGTGGCCACTTCAGAGAAGTGCTCCAGCTCATTCAATTTGTATGATATTAGCTGTACACATGAAGGGCCATGCACTCTGCTTTACCTTGGGACCATTCTCTATACCATACATATTAACATTCTCCCACACTCATAGTAAGCATGAGACCACGTCCAGTGCCTTCAGAAAGTTTTCACACCCTATGACTTTTTTTGTGTTACAGGCTGAATTCACAATGGATTAAATGAAGTATTTTCTTTGTCACTGCCCTACACACAAGATGTCAAAGTGGAGGTATGTTGTTGAACATTTTTACGAATGAGTAAAAAGGGTGTGAACGATGCTGAATGGGTGTTGTCAAAGAAGAGCTCTCCAGTAGGTTTACCAAAGTATTCTAGGGCCATTTTCTCAAAAGTAAGGTTACAAGTTTTTCAACTTTCGAGGCAATCCGTCACACATATTGAAGGATTTAAGGGGTATAAATACTATCTGAAGGCACTGTACTGTACAGTACATAGGTGATTGTGACAGAAAACCATGCCCTCCAGTCATTGAACACACAAACACACAGACAAAGTGATGCGCACAAACACACAGTGATGGGCAAAAATCACAAAATACAAAATACCATAAAGATCAATGTATCAAATAAATACATAAAATGTATTTCATAAAAATACATGTATTTTCTATTTTAAAAGACAGAAACAGATTTGTAAGTAATCGGCCCGAACAGCAATAACATTCTCAGTAACGGTTACAAAAACATTTTACATGCTATGACTGTGATACGTTGTTGTTTTATCTACCTTAGTTGAATGCGCTGACTGTAAAGGTGTCCTCATGCTTCCCATCCGAAACAGTGCAGAACAGTTTGTGGATTTATTACAACATTTTGTGATGTTTTTGTTCATTTTGGTCTTCGGCAAGGGCATTTTCGGCTGTTCATGTAGACTACATTTTTTCTCAAGGCAAGCTGAAATCGGTAGCCAAAGTCGGTAGCCACTACGTGTCACGCCCTGACGTTAGAGATCCTTTTAATTCTCTATTTGGTTAGGTCAGGGTGTGACTAGGGTGGGCAATCTCTGTTTTCTATTTCTTTGTTGGCAGGGTATGGTTCCCAATCAGAGGCAGCAGTCTATCGTTGTCTCTGATTGGGGATCATACTTAGGCAGCCTTTTTCCACCTGTAGTTTGTGGGATCTTGTTTTTGGTACTGTGCTGTTTAGCCCTACTAGACGTTACGTTTTGTATTTGCTGTTTTTTTGGTGTTCATTTAATAATTTAAAATGTACGCCTACCACCCTGCACCTTGGTCCGATCCTTCCATCGACGAGCGTAACACTACGCCTCAGTAGGGATTCTTCAATTAAGTGTTTGTTGTTATTCAACTAGAAACATTTAATTAAAAATTAATTCAATTGAGAGACACTGAACCAAACAACTTCGTTAGATGTACAATTGCACTACCAAGATCAAAAACGTCAAAATTAATGAAAGATTAATTAGGACAATTTTGAGGAATTGTGTACTAGCTACGGCGTCTCAAGATGGACAAACAGTACTATTGCCTCTTTTTTCTTGTTTATCAAGCGAACGTCTTTTAAGGGAGTATGCGAGCCCACTCGTTCGGTTCGCCTAGCCAAGTTGATCTAGGCGCCAGCCAAACCAAAGTCTGAGGAAGTATTAAGTTACTCTGGATAAGAGTAACTGCTAATTGACCAAAGATGTTGTGCACAACATCTTTAACAATAACTACAGAACATTCCATAAAAGTTATCATTAGGTTTCCAGGTAACGTAACAACACAATGTACAAGTAATGTTTTTCCCAGCAAACCAAAACCGGTTTTGTGAAAGTTCCCAGAATTTTTTTTAAGTCGTGGCAAATGTTCTCATAACATGAAAACTGTCCATTCATGGTGATGATAATAGAACCTAACATTCTCAGCATGCAAATTAAAGCAGATTGAAAAACATCCCCATTATGTTTCTCCCTAGATTTAATGTCAATTCGCATTTGAGGACTCTATTGTAGGTTATATTAGAGACACATGGTACTTTCATTTAGGACATTTGAACAGCATGTTGTGACGACCCTCCCACTCTGTCTGCCGTATTCTCTCTTTACTCTTGTCTTCCTTATTAGGATCCCGAGTTGGGAGGGTCGGCAGCTACATGGGAAACACCTGGGCCCGGTGTCTCCCAGGATAAATAGACCTCTTCCACATTCATGGAGGAGACTCTCTCCATGCAGACACCTTTCTAGATTTTGTTGTGTTTCTTGGTGGCCTTTTGGTTGTTTGCTTTGGTACCTTTCAACACCTGCATTATCACATTCATGCATGCAAAACACTCACTAACACTACTGATTATTATGCAAACACAACCATATTTACACTACACCAGACTGTTCCCACAACCTGGCTTATTTTTTATGATCTGAAAAGAAAAATGATCCTAGATCAGCACTCATAGTCTTGGATACCTTGTAAGTATGGGTCCAGAAGTACCCAGCATATAAAGAGGATGCGCGAAGTGATGGCTAACCCAGTTACCAGTATTTCGCTGAGTTAGTTATGTCTAAGAAGATAAAAAGGCATAGAATTCCTGATTGACCATACCGCCATTGCTTTATACCAACAGATGTAAAGAGACGCAAGCATGTTTACTTGGTGGCGCAAAGGATATAAGACCTGGGAAACAAACACTGCAGGTTCAAACCCCATATGTGCAGATTGTCAACACATGAAGCATAAAAAATATGGTCGTCTTTTTATGATTAAACGCTGTTCAATTGTCCTGTGAATTAAAATAAAATGCCATGTGTCTCTATACCACCACCAATAGTCCTCAAATGTAAATTGCCAATAAATCTGAAGAGAAACATAATGGGGATGTTTTCTAATCTGCTTTAATTTTCCTGCTGAGAATGTTGATAATTATATTAGGTCAAATTTAAATATACAATTGTATAAAGTACCTCCAAGACAAGATAAAATGTATATTACATAAATGTCAGTTGACAATTTTGTTAAACAAATATGATATAAAAGTCATAAAAACAGACTTATTTCATTCTTAAAACATTAAGGGAATGTCCTGCGCAACTAAAGTTAAACATTGTTTGAATGTCATCACAGCTGAACATACATTGCATTCGGAGAGTAATCAGACACCTTCACTTTTTCCAAATTGTGTTACGCTACAGCCTTATTCTAAAATGGATGTAAAAAAAAATATCCCTCAATCTACACACAATACCCCATAATGAGTATATGATAATCATATTTGCATAAGTATTCAGACCCTTTACTCATTACTTTGTTGAAGCACCTTTGGCAGCGATTACAGCCTTGAGTCTTTTTGGGTATGACGAAACAAGCTTGGCACACCTGTATTTGGGGAGTTTCTCCCATTGTTCTCTGCACATCCTCTCAAGCTCTGTCAGGTTGGATGGGGAGTGTCGCTGCACAGCTATTTTCAGGTCTCTCCAGAGATTGATTTGGTTCAAGTCAAGGACATTCAGAGACTTGCCACTCCTGCGTTTTCTTGGCTGTGTGCTTAGGGTTATTTTCCTGTTGGAAGGTGAACCTTTGTCACAGTCTGAGGTCATGAGCGCTCTGGAGCAGGTTTTTATCAAGGATCTCTCTTAACTTTGCTTTGTTCATCTTTCCCTTGATCCTGACTAGTCTCCCAGTCCCTGCCACTGGAAAACATTCCCACAGCATGATATTGCCACCACCATGCTTCACCATAGGGATGGTATTGGCCAGGTGATGAGCGGTGCCTGGTTTCCTCCAGACGTGACGCTTGGCATTCAGGCCAAAGAGTTTCATCTTGGTTTCATCAGACCAGAGCATCTTCTTTCTCATGGGACTCCTTAAGGTGCCTTTTGGCAAACTCCAAGCGGGCTGTCATGAGCCTTTTACTGAGGAATGGCTTCTGTCTGGCCACTGTGCCAGAAAGGCCTGATTGGTGGAGTGCTGCAGAGATGGTTGTCCTTCTGAAAAGTTCTCCAATCTCCACAGAGGAACTCTGGAGCTCTGTCAGAGTGACCATCGGGCCCTTCTCCCCCGATTGCTCAGCTTGGCCGGGCGGCATGCTCTAGGAAGAGTCTTGGTGGTTCCAAACTTCTTGCATTTCAGAATGATGGATGCCACTGTGTTCTTAGGGACCTTCAATGCTGCAGAAATGTTTTGGAACCCTTCCCCAGATCTGTGGCTCGACATAATCCTGTCATGGAGCTCTATGGGCAATTCCTTCAACCTCATGGTTGGTTTTCATTCTGACATGCACTGTCAACTGTGGGACCTCATATAGACAGGTGTGTACCTTTGTCCAATCAATCAATCCAATCAAGTTGTAGAAACATCTCAAGGATAATCAATGGAAACAGGAAGCACCTGAGCTCAATTTCGAGTCTCATAGCAAAGAATCTGAATACTTATGTAAATAAGGTATTTCTGTTTTTATTTTAAATACTTTTGCAAACATTTAAAAAAATCTGTTTTCGCTTTGTCATTATGGGGCATTGTGTGTAGATTGATAAGGACTTTTTTTGGCCATTTTAGAATAAGCCTGTAATGTAAAACAATGTGGAAAAAGTGAAGGGGTCTGAATACTTTCCGAATTGTGCTGTTTTTTGTGTTTTAGTAACCTATATCTTGTAATGTACCCACACGGTTAACACAACCTAATTAAATGTTCTGTCAACATTCTTGCAACATCAAAGGAATGTTTTGTGCACTCTGATACAAACATTATCTGAATGTCAGCCCAACTTGACAGTTTAGTGTTTTGTTAATCTCTTGTCAAATCCCCACAATGTTCCCACAATCTAAAGAAATGTTTTAGGAACTTTTAAATAACATTTAAAAATATATATTTTAGGACTGTTCTTTCCACTTTAGGCAAATGTTTTTTGAAACCTAATGGAAACATTGTATTATTCAGCACTGGACAGTTTTGATGTTTTGAGAACATATCTCCTGTCATTTTCACACAATGCTCCCACAACCTAATAAAGCATTCTGGGAACCTTTTAAAAGAACAGACTAAATGTGTTCTGGGAACGTTCTTGTAACATCTGGTGAATGTTTTAAACAACCTAAAATCATAACCACTATTGCATAGTTTTTGTCTTTATGAGAACATTTGAGCAACCTAATGGGCTATCACCTAAAGTTTATCAAGGTATGTATATACTGAACAAAAATATAAATGCAACATGCAAAAATGTCAAAGATTTTACTGAGTTACAGTTCATATAAGGAAATTAGTATATTGAAATGAATTCATTAGGCCCTAATCCATGGGTTTCACGACTGGGCAGGGGGGAGCCAGGCCCAGCCAATCATAATGAGTTTTTCCCCACAAAAGGGCTTTATAACAGACAGAAATACTCCTCAGCATCCCCACCCTCTTCAAAAGATCCTGCAGGTGAAGAAACTGGATGTGGAGGTCCTGGGCTGGCGTGGTTATACAGTGCCTTGCGAAAGTATTCGGCCCCCTTGAACTTTGCGACCTTTTGCCACATTTCAGGCTTCAAACATAAAGATATAAAACTGTATTTTTGTGTGAAGAATCAACAACAAGTGGGACACAATCATGAAGTGGAACGACATTTATTGGATATTTCAAACTTTTTTAACAAATCAAAAACTGAAAAATTGGGCGTGCAAAATTATTCAGCCCCTTTACTTTCAGTGCAGCAAACTCTCTCAAGAAGTTCAGTGAGGATCTCTGAATGATCCAATGTTGACCTAAATGACTAATGATGATAAATACAATCCACCTGTGTGTAATCAAGTCTCCGTATAAATGCACCTGCACTGTGATAGTCTCAGAGGTCCGTTAAAAGCGCAGAGAGCATCATGAAGAACAAGGAACACACCAGGCAGATCCGAGATACTGTTGTGAAGAAGTTTAAAGCCGGATTTGGATACAAAAAGATTTCCCAAGCTTTAAACATCCCAAGGAGCACTGTGCAAGCGATAATATTGAAATGGAAGGAGTATCAGACCACTGCAAATCTACCAAGACCTGGCCGTCCCTCTAAACTTTCAGCTCATACAAGGAGAAGACTGATCAGAGATGCAGCCAAGAGGCCCATGATCACTCTGGATGAACTGCAGAGATCTACAGCTGAGGTGGGAGACTCTGTCCATAGGACAACAATCAGTCGTATATTGCACAAATCTGGCCTTTATGGAAGAGTGGCAAGAAGAAAGCAATTTCTTAAAGATATCCATAAAAAGTGTCATTTAAAGTTTGCCACAAGCCACCTGGGAGACACACCAAACATGTGGAAGAAGGTGCTCTGGTCAGATGAAACCAAAATTGAACTTTTTGGCAACAATGCAAAACGTTATGTTTGGCGTAAAAGCAACACAGCTGAACACACCATCCCCACTGTCAAACATGGTGGTGGCAGCATCATGGTTTGGGCCTGCTTTTCTTCAGCAGGGACAGGGAAGATGGTTAAAATTGATGGGAAGATGGATGGAGCCAAATACAGGACCATTCTGGAAGAAAACCTGATGGAGTCTGCACAAGACCTGAGACTGGGACGGAGATTTGTCTTCCAACAAGACAATGATCCAAAACATAAAGCAAAATCTACAATGGAATGGTTCAAAAATAAACATATCCAGGTGTTAGAATGGCCAAGTCAAAGTCCAGACCTGAATCCAATCGAGAATCTGTGCAAAGAACTGAAAACTGCTGTTCACAAATGCTCTCCATCCAACCTCACTGAGCTCGAGCTGTTTTGCAAGGAGGAATGGGAAAAAAATTCAGTCTCTCGATGTGCAAAACTGATAGAGACATACCCCAAGCGACTTACAGCTGTAATTGCAGCAAAAGGTGGCGCTACAAAGTATTAACTTAAGGGGGCTGAATAATTTTGCACGCCCAATTTTTCAGTTTTTAAATATCCAATAAATGTCGTTCCACTTCATGATTGTGTCCCACTTGTTGTTGATTTTTCACACAAAAATACAGTTTTATATATTTATGTTTGAAGCCTGAAATGTGGCAAAAGGTCGCAAAGTTCAAGGGGGCCGAATACTTTCGCAAGGCACTGTACGTGTTCTGTGGTTGTGAGGCCAGTAGGACGCACTGCCAAATTCTCTTAAAACGACGCTGGAGGGGGCTTACGGTAGAGAAATTAACATTACATTCTCTGGCAACAGCTCTAGTGGACATTCCTGCAGTCAGCATGACAATTGCACACGTCCTTAAAACTTGGGACATCTGTGGCATTGTGTTGTGTGACAAAACTGCACATTTTAATGTGGCCTTTTATTATCCCCAGCACTAGGTTTACCTGTGTAATGATCATGCTGTTTAATCAGCTTCTTTATATGCCACACCTGTCAGGTGGATGGATTACATTAGCAAAGGAAAAATGTTCACTAATAGAGGTGTAAACTCATTTTTGAGAAATAAGCTTTTTGTGCGTATGGAACATTTTTTTTTATTTTTATTTTAGCTCATGAAACATGGGACGAACACTTTACATGTTGCGTTTATATTTTTGTTCAGTATATAAATCATACACTGGGAACCCACACTCACAAACCCACACACCCACAGGAAAGGTTATGTTGTACTGTAAAGTGTTATCATATAAGATATCAGAAACTGATTCTCTAATTTGCTGAGGCGAAGAGAAAAGAGGAGATGATATGAAGTTGTATGAAGTTGAAGATACTGTAGAAAATCAGGGAGCGTTGGATAGAGGAGAGGAGGATGGGTGCTCTTGAACTGTCACTGGGCTAGCTAACAGCATAAGCATGAGTGAGAGCTGTGTTCATTGTGTCAGCCCCTGTGTATGCCGAGTTACAGACAGACTTTATTGGCTAGTCATAAACAAATGTGTGCAATCCGAACAGGCCACAAAGCCCCTCTTTCAGTGACGAGGGGAAGGCATTTACTAAAACCCTGACTATAGGCTGTTTGTCAACCACAACAAACACACATTAATCCTTGGGAACAAGGTGTGATTAACCAGCCCCTTAAAATCACCTTACAATGAATGCACCATGCCACATCAAATGGAAAGATAAGATGAGTAAATATGTGGTGTGTATATATATGCGTGTGTATATGTGTGTGTGTGTGTGTGTTTACGTGTGCGTGTGTGATAGAGAGTGCTTTTTTTAGGCTCGTCGTTTTCAATCCATCTCCTGAGGGTAGAATAAGCAGCTCTCTTTCCCATAGGCCTTCACTAAGCCGTGCTAGGCGCTTGCCCAAGCGACCACTAATTAGGAGTGGCAAGGCCATTCTGTCTGAGAACATGGGAGGGGATAACCCTGACCCTTCACAGAGGGGGGAGAGAGACAGAGAGAGAGAGAGCCATGTGAAATAAAGGAATGCCAGAAAGAGACAATGTACAGTATGAGAGTGAGAGAAAGTAAACGAGTGCTGATTGAGTGAATGTAATAGAAAAACGAGAGACAGGGAGAGTGACAGGGCCTTGAACAGTCAGTGCAAGTAACCCTACTTGTGAAACAGCATGGGGGCGGGAAAGGTTGGTTAAGAGAGCAAAGGATAAAAAGATACTGAATATCCATATCCTGGTAATACGTGGAAATAACCATGGAAACAGCCCTCCTGGTGTGTGTGTGTGCTTGAACTGAAATGCAGGGAATCAATGTGGATTCCTACATACAAGATAAAAGTACACATCAAACATAACACATGAGCATACACACCCACACTCCTGCATCTGCATATGGCCTGGACAACAATAATAAGGATCGTCCCATTTTTTTACATTTTCGCCTAACATGACATACCCAAATCTAACTGCCTGTAAGTCAGGACCTGAAGCAAGGATATTTTATTTATTTAACCTTTATTTAACCAGGAAGGGCTCATTGAGATGTAAAATCTTTTTTTCAAGAGTGTCCTGGTCCAAGATAGGCAGCACCAAGTCATTACAAAAATTACTGACAAACATGAAAAAGTACAAGTAATCTAGTAAAACCCATATAATTCACAAGAGTTTAACAAAATCAAAAACAGCCATTTAAAATCATTGACAGGTCAGGGAATCAGTCTCAAGATCATTCATCAGTGATTTAAAAATACCAATCGGGACAAGTACTTCCAGTTTAAAAGTATTTTGTAAGGCTTTCCAAGATGATGGCGCAGAGTACATAAAAGGCCTTTAACCATATTCAGTTCGGACATTTGGAACAGTTAGCAGGATAAAGTCCAGCGAACGAAGAGAGTACCCACAACATTTCTGAACAATAAAAATGCCCAAATAAAAAGGTAGTAAACCCAAAATGGCTTTGTAAATAAAGGTATACCAGTGACTGAGCCTATGAGTGACTAGAGAAGGCCAGCCAACCCTGGTATACAAAGTGCAGTGGTGCGTAAGGGTTTTGCAGTTTAAAATAAATCTCAAAGTGCCATGTAAAGGGTGTCAATTGATCTCAAACACTGAGCGGAACCATTCATATCTAAAATAAAGGCATAAATGTAGATGATACTAGCCTCCTTCTGGCTTCAAAAGAAAAACAGGCCTTATTCCTAAAATAAAATCCAAATTCTAGTTTCAATTTTTTTGTAGGTTGTTGAATATGCAATTTAAAAGAGATGCTGTCATCAATTAAAATTCCAAGATATTTATATGAGGTTACAACCTCAATCTCCTTGCCCTGACAGGTAGTAATAGGTGAAAGGTTCAGAGGTCTATTTCTTGCTTTAGAAAACACCATTAGTTTAATTTTGTCAGTATTGAGGACAAGCTTCAATTGACGGAAGGTATGTTGAACAGTATAAAAAACAGTTTGCAAGTTCTGGAAAGCTTTTGTAAGAGACGAGGTACAATAGTAAATAACAGTATCATCAGCATAAAAATGAAGTTGCCATTTTGGACATTTGTCTAAATCATTTATATAAATAGTGAATAAGAGAGGACCAAGTACAGAGCCTTGGGGCACACCATTAAAGACAGACAATTTAACAGACATAAGCCCATCAAATTGAGTGCACTGAGTTCTATCAGACAGATAGTTAGCAAACCATGCAACTGCATGCTCTGAAAGACCTACACTCGACAATCTCTTGCCTTAGTATAGCATGATCAACTGTATCAAAAGCCTTAGAGAGATCAATAAAAAGTGAGACACAGTGCTGATTCAATTAACCTTTGCATTTCTGTTCATAATGTTGTATCAAGTTTGCCCAAATATGCCTAAATGGCTTACTGATACATTGATACACGTTCATAACTGTTCACTCTCCTCAAACAATAGCATGGTATTCTTTCACTGTAATATATACTGTAAATTGGACTGTGCAGTTAGATTAACAATAATTTAAGCTTTATGCCAATATCACATTAGCGCACATTAGCTCAACTGGGGGGGGGGGGGGGGGGTCACCAATCCCATAGAGGTTAAACTAATAAAGTAATCAATGTCCTTGCAGCATGACTTAACAGATGTCTCTACTTGGGTTGTGTTCATTTGGCACCAAACGGAAGAAAACAGACTGAAACAATTCGGGACTACCAATAAGAAACACACATTTTCATCTTCTGTTGCAAAACTACAGTTGCTCTGTGAACATTAGCCTTGCCAACACTTTTTTCTCCATTGATGGATTTACAATTTCATTGTTCACTATGGTTCACTGCATTACACACCACACATCCATACAACCAGAGATACTATGCTAGCGACTGGGCTCTGCTGCACCATGTATAGTTTACAGTTGTGTGCAGAAATGGCTCCAGTCTGTTAAATGGCTTTCTGTGTGCTCTGCTGTGCTGTGCTGTACTGTCCTATGCTATGATGGCTTTTTAGAACAGTGTGCAATTTCGTTTCAGGTGTTGAGGTGGCACGACTCTGAGAGCTGTGAAATTGCTTCTTATGCGGTCTGACTCAGTGGGTGGAGGTATGGGGGGATACAGTCTTAATAATAAAAAGAGTCATGGCATAATACATACTTCCCCTCCCTTTCCCATTTCACCTTGCTCTCTCTCTGCCTCTCTCTCTCTGTCTCTCTGCCTCTCTCTCTGTCTCTTTCTCTCTTATGATGATTCTATTGGTGTAGATAAGGTAAAAAACTGTGGTGATTCACATAGCACACTTTTAGCTGAGGACACACAGCGATTCGCATCTGACGCCATTAACCGTAGCCTTGGGGCAGAACAGCCGTCACAAATCTCACTGGGACAGAATCTTCTTTAGGATCTACAGGAAAATCAAACTTAGACCACCACATTTTTTAGATGAATCTCACTAGAGTAGCCTTTATCAAAAAAAGCCCTTTACGATCCATTTGAGCTCAATAAAATAATCAGAATTAGGTGATTTATAATGTATACTCATTGCCATTTCTAGAGTATAGGGTTAGGGTTATAGGGTTAGGGTTTAGAAAAACATTTCAGAGACAAAATAGAGTGAATCAGAAATGCATGTTTTTCTTCTGGAACAAAAACTCTATTTCTGGGTCTCTCGCAGGAAAAACATAGAACATTCCCCTTCCCACATCTCATTTTGGGGACAAAAGTGAAAATGCAGTTTCAATTTCGTGGACATAATCAAACTTGAATGTAGTTACCGAGCAAAAGCAGAGATAAACAGCTAGGCTTAAATCAATTTGCCATACACACGCAAAAGCGCACACACACATACACACACACACACACACACACACACACGAGGAGGCTAGTGGAACTATAGGATGACGGGCTCATTGTAATGGCTGGAATGGAATTGATGGAACGGTATGAAACACATCAAACATATGGAGACCACGTTTGACTCCGTTCCATTCATTCCATTTCAGTCTTTACAATGAGGCCGTTCTCCTATAGCTTCCTCTGGTACACCTCTGGCACACACACAAGCATGTAAGTATACACAAGCATGTACGTATATTCATTAAAAGGTGTATTACTCTATGTTGGATGGCAGGTAGACTAGTGGGTAGAGTGTTGGGCCAGTAACCAAAGTTTGCTAGATCGAGTCCCTGAGCTGACAAGGTAATCTGTTGTTCTGCCCCTGAACAAGGCGGTTAACCCACAGTTCCAAGGCTATCATTGTAAATAAGAATTTGTTCTTAACTGACTTGCCTAGTTAAATACAGGTTACATTTTTTTTTAAATGTCTTCGAAAGGGGATGCCTAGTCAGTTGCACAACTGAAATGTGTCTTCTGCATTTAAACCCAACCCCTCTGATTCAGGGGGCTGGGGAGCAGGTGTTGATGGGTTGTTTAACTGCATTGCTCAAGGGCAGAATGGCAGACTTTTCAACCTTACCGGCTCGGGATTCGAAATAGCAACCTTTTGGTTACTGGCCTAATGCTCTTAATTGCTAGGCTACCTGCCACCTTGTGGCACAGCAGGAACAGCTGACAGTGACAGATCTCATCTTCTGGCACAGCATCAATGATATCCCGCACTTACATACATACACACACCCACCCACACGCACACACAGTCCCACACGCATACAAATTGCCTGAGAGTCCCCTGAACACTCTCACACCCCAACACAATAATGCAAGTCTCAACCACTCTGGTGTTATAATCACATAATCAAAGGCAAAATATTGAGTATTGAATTTAGTGTCATTCTGCTCTTGTCAGAACTAGTTCAATCAGTTTGGCTGCATGGTTTGCAAATCCCCTAATCTGCCTTGTTCGATAGATTGCCGTGCTTGGTTTAGTTATGTGCTTGGTTTAGTCATTCCTGATTTAAAGAAATGTCCACATCATTGTGTTAGAGACCCTGGGTAGACAGACAGCTAAAGAGCATCACACACCACAGTGGATCCAAGCCCAATCTCATTGGAATTGCCACAGGGACCAGACCAGGTAGCCTTCAAGAAATCACACTGTCAACCCCAGTAGCATTTCACTGTGAAATATAATACCACATCACATTTTAGAAGTTGATAGCTACTCTGCAACATTCATAATTCTATTACCTTTTCCCCTTGACATTAAACCAGTTTACTTCACATTTCAATCCTAATTCATGGGTTGCACATTTCGTCACAATATTGTTTCGAACATCCGTATTAGGACTGATGCCCGGACTGAGCATTTTACTTAATACATTGTCAATTGGCGCTGATGAAGACTTCATCCAAAGTGCATTACAGTGGCTTGGAAATACAATTACATTTCAAAAAGAGGCAAATAATTAGTTGGAAAACCTTTAGTCATTGTATAGTGATGTCGCAAGATTGATTTTTGATGCAGAATAACATTAGCTAGCTAGCTCAGATTGAGGGAAGACCGCCAGATTTTAGCTAGCTAACGTTAGCATTTCTGGCTATTTTTCACTAACTTTACTAGCTAATGACAACATTGCCATGTGTCTAAAGACAATTTTACAACATGATCATGATGGCAAAGTTGTTTCCTACAAAATATTTGCCTACATGTTGAATGGGGAAGGTGGCCACCTCTCTCAACCACACACTAGGTGGTCCCTGAAACTGCAGGGACAACAGGTGATGGCCGATCGTAGTGTGTGTGTCAGGGCTTTGAGAGACGTTCAAAGCCTATAGGCAAAGTATAGAGGGCTATGGTGACCAGATGCATTAGGGTGGGAGGAAGAGGGAAAAAGGGAAGCAGGGGTGGATGGGCCACTGGGCTAAAAACAGACCAGCCCATCTGGCATTTGCCCGAAATGCTAGATGGGCCGGTCCGTTTTTAGCCCAGTTCTTTGTCTTGTTTTTTTTTGTGAAATACGATCATTTTCTGGCTAATAATGGTCGCCTCAAGGGAAAACATAGGCAGATGTTGGGGCCTTTAGGAAAAAAATAGCTGGTGTGGGAACAAAATGGTCTGGTGTGTTAGAAATGCCAGGGACAATTTTTTTGGGGTCCCAGTCTGAAAGGAAGCAAAATGTAAATCTCTCTAGACTGGTGGAGTGGTCAGTGACAAGACTAACCCTCTTAGCCTTCTGCTAGAGCGAGAGAGCGGTTCTGTACTGGCTGAGCCCCAGCCCTCGGGGTGTCTCTCTAGACCAGGTCCCTGATCTGGTGGGGTGCTCTCATTTTATATAACACACTAACCCCTCGTCACCCACCATCCTCTCTTCTCTTCTCCTCTATCAACTCTTCTCCTCTGTCTCCTCCCATCTGCCCGACTTTCCTCTCCTGCTCTGCTATGTGTTGTGTTACTATGAATAATGAAAACTATGAAGCTCAGCCCTTATCCTCCCTCCCAAACCCCCTCAGGCATAGCTGGGAATGAGGGCAGTACATGTCAGGAGCAGACATGTGCACATGCACAGACTTTAGCAAAATATTGTGGCTGAAATGTAAAATCGGAAACACCTGCAATGTTTCTTTTTCCACATCAGAAATGGAAACTCCTCTAGCAGGACGCCGCTCAGGCCTGATGGATGTTTCCCCGCCTTGTCATCTGTCCCTATCCAAATGGCCTGTGCTACCTGGAACTTGTCTGCCAAGGAAGTTGTCTCCATCTGCTTCTCCTCCTCTAACTAGTAGTGGAGAAGATGGAAAACAGCAAGAAGATTGATCCAATCATCACTGGTTCCATGTCACAAGTCGTGAAAACCGGAGGCAGCGGCATGCTGCTAAGCGGGAGTGACTGCGAGAGGGTCGGAGCAGATTGACATAAGGAATAGCTTCGCTGCACTGGTGCCTGATCTACCTGCGCCTTCATCGCTGGGATTTCCTGTGTCTGAGACGGCTGCGCTGACTCCAACTACGCTGACTCCAACTACGCTGACTCCACCAGCGGCTTCGTCATAAAGATTGTCTTCTTTCCCTCTCTCTGGATCTAATGGGGCACTGCCTGCTGTGGGAGGTCTGGACCTATCTCCGGGAGCAGCAGGCGTACTCGATCCTGCTTCTCGTGAGCCCGTGAAAGGTTCAACGAATTGTGTGAGTGGTAGAAATGGCTCGGTTCCTGGAGCAAGAAATGGTGTGCTGTCCAGGAGCACGAGTACAAGACATCAATAAGCTGCTGCCAAACATTTTCAACCAGCATCAGGAAATTGAGTCTATCATAGTTCATGTGGGATTTAAGCACATTATGAAGGGCAGCTCAGAAGATCTGAAGATGGATTTCAAAGAACTAATTGGGTCTCTACTTGACACCAACAACCGCCCCATAATGTCTGGCCCTATGCACTACCTAAATTGGGGTATTGAACGTTTCAGCAGACTTTCAGCCCTCCATAACTGCCTACAAGACTTTTGCAGCTATGTGGGTGTAACAATTATTGACCATTTTGATACCTTCTTTACAAGGAGGATGAGATCCCCCCAAATCATTTGGGTTCCTGGATCCCTTCACAGCATTATAAGTGTTGAGACAATGACTTATCAATGACCCAAGCTCAGTTAATCCCTACCATTTGGGTTGCTGAGTTGTCATAGTTCTCCAGCAAATGTACATTATCCCAGGGGCATTGGAAGACACAATGTAAGTAACCTAATGTATGTCCCTGTAACTGCCCTGAATGTCTCTAATGATCCTACAGCTATTGTACAGAGTGATTATGTGCCTATGAACCAGAGTTATACTGTTAGCACTGAGGCGGTGTGTCCTAGTAGGACGTCTACTGTGTGCAGCTCACCCTGCAGTAACATAAATAACATGAGCATGTGTACTTCCGCTAAGCTTCCCTGTAAAGCAATGAAAACAATCAATCATCCCAGAAAAGTGCTACAAATAGTCCAAGTTAACACATGTAGCTTAAGAAACAAGGTTCATGAAATCAATCATTTTAACAGATGACATTAATATTCTGACTATCTCTGAAACTCACTTAGATAATATATTTGATGATACAGTGGTAGCAATACATGTTTATAACATCTAAAGAAAAGACAGAAATGCCAAAAGGTGGATGTGTTGCCATTTATATTCAGAACCACATTCCTGTAAAGATTAGAGAGGATCTCATGTTAAAACTTCTTAGGGCTATGCCCTTCAGCTAAAGCCCAACAAATACAGTACAAATAAACAATCCAAAAAAAATCAATACATTCAGGAAATTCGATAAGTATTCAGACCCATTGACTTTTTGCAGATTTTGGTACATTAAGCCTTATTCTCAAATGGATTCAATTCATGTTTTTCTTCATCAATCAACACACAATGCCCCATAATGACAAAGCGAAAACAGATATTTGGAAATATTTGCAGAAGAATGCACACCCTTTGCTATGAGACTCGAAATTGAGCTCAGATGCATTCTGTTTCCATTGATCATCCTTGAGATGTTGCTACAACTTGATTGGAGTCCACCTGTGGTAAATTCAATTGATTGGACATGATTTTGAAAGGCACACACCTGTCTATATGAGGTCCCACAGTTGACAGTGCTCGTCAGAGCAACAATCATACCATGAGGTTGAAGGAATTGTCCGTAGAGCTCCGAGACAGGAATATGTTGAGGCACAGATCTGGGAAGGGTACCAAAACATTTCTACGGTGTTGAAGGTCCCCAAGAACACAGTGGCTTCCATCAATCTTAAATTAAATGTAAGAAGTTTGGAACCACCAATACTCTTCCTAGAGCTGGCCGCCCAGCCAACTAAGCAATTGGGGTAGAAGGGCCTTGGTCAGAGAGGTGACCAAGAACCTGACTGAAGCCACTCCTCAGCAAATACACATGACAGCCCGCTTGAAGTTTACCAAAAGGAACCTAAGGGACTCTCCGACCATGAGAAATAAGATTCTCTGGTCTGATGAAACCAAGATTTAACTCTTAGGCCTGAGTGTCAAGCATCACGTACGGAGGAAGCCTGGCACCATCCCTAGGGTGAAGCACGGTGGTGGCAACATTATGCTGTGGGGATGTTTTTCAGCGGCAGGGACTGGGAGACTAGTCAGGGTCAAGGGAAAGATGAACGAAGCAAAGTAAAGAGATATCCTTGATGAAAGTCTGCTCCAGAGCACTCAGGACCTCAGACTGGGGTGAAGGTTCACCTTGCAAAAGGACAACGACCATGAGCACACAGCAAAGACAACACAGGAGTGGCTTTGGGATAAGTCTCCGAATGTCCTTGAGTGGCCCAGCCAGTGCCCGGACTTGAAAGCAATCGAACATCTCTGGAGAGACCTGAAAATAGCTGTGCAGCGACACTCCCTATCCAACCTGGCAGAGCTTGAGAGGATCTGCAGAGAAGAATGGGAGAAACTCCCCAAATACAGGTGTGCCAAGCTTCTTCCGTCATACTCAAGACTGCCAAATTACTGTAAAGGGTCCGAATACTTATGTTGTAGCGGTATTTATTAGAGAGGGGTAAAGAAAGATTTTGTTTGGGCGCCAGGCAGGTATTAACCATGCCGAAAGGAAAAGAGTAGACTAGAGAGAACCACTACCAGACCCACACACATCAGCAGAAGAGACTGCCTAGAGTGTAGCCTGTTTACCAGATAGCCAGTGGAGAGAAAAAAAGAATACACACCATATAAAACCCACATCACAGCACAGGGGTAACCCAAACAAGAATACCTCATACAATAATACTAATACTAATAATGGCATAGCAATTCAACAGCAACTTCATACAAGAACGAACCCAGTCATCAACATAGGATTTGCAATAATCTGTATTATTTTCTAGTGGAGGAGTGCAAAGGGTATGAATGTGGGGGGTGTTCATCGACACAACAAAGGCCTTAAAAAATGTCCAGTCTTCTCGGCCACATGTCATTAGTACATCTCAATACAGTTCACATAACAATACACAATTTGCAAGCAACCTCCCTTTTAACTGAAATGTCCAAATACTTCTGGCAGGGCAATAATAGTCCAGCTCTAATGAACTTCAATGGGAAGTGCATTGGAAAAATAGAGAGTCTGTTGCAGGGTAAAGCACTGGAACGATAGAGGGAAGAGAAAAAGAGAGATCTTAGCTGTGGTCTTCAGGCGTGCAGGTGTACTGTCTGACTGTCCGATGGTTTGTATGTTAAAGCTTCGCAACAATGTTGCTACTAATCCATGCGATCCATAATGGGCGTGGTCCCAAACGAAAACAACCACGACCTAGAGCAATTACACCGATGATTGAGTTAAACACTCTATAAACTACACACGCTGAAAACAAACAAAACTTCTGCAGCACAGCACACACAATCAAACTGTCGCGCCACCAAAGAGCCCCTCCCCAAAGAGCTGAACGAGCTCTCTTTATTTTCTCCTTCCTTACTGCTCATGCGCTCTTAAAGTGGCAGTGCACGGTGAAGGCTCCGTGCAGATTTCGCCACAATGTTATGTATTTTTTCAGTTTTTTGATTGATGAGAAAAAAACTACAATTGAATCAATTTTAAGACTGTTATGTAACAAAATGCAGAAAAAGTAAAGGGGTCTGAATATTTCCGAATGCAGTCCAGATATGGATGGAGACAAGTTGGCCAGGTGGGGTTGCTGGAATGGGGTGGAGGCCCACTTCTTTTCTGTTTTCTTTTTGGTGGATGGAGACATGTTGGCTGGGTGGGGTTGGGGGGAGTCTGATGGGAGATTGGGGGTGGAGGCCCACGTATCTTTTCTTTTCTTTTCCTGTTTATTCAGATCTTTTGGGAAATGTCAGCCTACAGGTAGAAGATTTATACATTTCTAATTTGAAATGGATAATGTATCTGTAACCTCCCCCACAACAATAAACAACAACACAAACAAAATTAAAATTGTGTGTGTGTGCGTGGGGTGTGCAGGTGTGCTCATGCATGTGTGTACAACATTACCCATGCAAAAACACAGTACCTTCATCCTACAGTACCAGTCAAACGTTTGGAGACACCTACTCATTCAAGGGTTTTTCTTTATTTGTACTATTTTCTACATTGTAGACTAATAATGAATACATCAAAACTATGAAATAACACATATTATTGTAGTAACCAAAAAAGTGTTAAACCAATCAAAATATATTTTATATTTGAGATTCTTCAAAGTAGCCACCCTTTGCCTTGGTGACAGCGTTGCACACTTTTGGCATTCTCTCCACCAGCTTCATGAGGTAGTCACCCGGAATGCATTTCAATTAACAGATGTGCCTTGTTAAAAGTTAATGTTGGGTTTGGGCCAATCAGATCTGTTGTGACAATGTAGGGGCGGTATACAGAAGATAGCCCTATTTGGTAAAATATCAAGTCCAATTTATGGCAAGAACAGCTCAAATAAGCAAAGAAAATGTACAGTCTATCATTACTTTAAGACAACTTCAAGAACTTTGAAAGTTTCTTCAAGTGCAGTCGTAAAAACCATGAAGCGCTATGATGGAACTGGCTGTCTTGAAGACCACCACAGGAAAGGAAGGCCCATAGTGACCTCTGCTGATGAGGATAAGTTCATTAGAGTTACCAGCCTCAGAATTTGCAACCCAAATAAATGCTTTACAGAGTTAAAGTAACAGACACATCTCAACATCAACTGTTCAGGCCTTCATGGTCGAATAGCTGCAAAACAAACACTACTAAAGGATACCAATAAGAATAAGAGACTTGCTTGGGCCAAGAAACACGAGCAATGGACATTAGACAGGTGGAAATCTGTCCTTTGGTCTGATGAGTCCAAATTGGAGATTTTTGGTTCCAACCGCCGTGTCTTTGTGAGACGCGGAGTAGGTGAACTGATGATCTCTGTATGTGTAGTTCCCACTGTGAAACATGGCGGAGGAGGTGTGATGGTGTGGGGGTTCTTTGCTGGTGACACTGTCAGTGATTTATTTAGAATTCAAGGCACACTTAACCAGCATGGCTACCACAGCATTCTGCAGCGATAAGCCATCCCATCTGCTTTGCGCTGTTTTTCAACAGGACAATTCCCCAACACCTGATTAGGGACATGGCTTTAGGTGATTGTAGAGGATATGTGGGGACAGTAATGTGTGTGATCTCCCCATGGAACTACCATATAGAGTGGGCTCCGAATCACGCTCCATCAGAGCTCCGGTCTGTCTGTGTTGGCTCTACGTTGCTGTGACGTGTCCATGCTTAGACCCATCCTGACATGTACTGTATCTCCCTGTTGAGCCTGGACATGATCTGCTGTCCTGTCTCTCTCTGTCCTACCAGCCTCCACTCTACTATGGAAAAGCTTCCGATGTAGCTAATATCAATATTTTATTTTAGGACATGCAGTACAACTTGTGGTTTCCATGGATATCCTGCTGACATAGGTAGATCAGGAAGTCACACAAACACAGAGGGGGAGGGGATGTCTGATGATATCCATATTCAAGAGCAGATGCCATTTAGGTCTGTGACAATCAGAGATTGTGTCATCATGACACACTCACACGCACTTGTACACACACTTTAACAACATGCTTTCTAGGTATAGAGAGAGTGTCATTTAAATAAAGTTAACTTTTTTTATGGTGTCCCGACTTTCCGACAGCATCAGAGCTTGCCTCGGAATTTCTAAAGATTAACTTTTGTCTTTGTCACGCTGATCAAGGCGAGAGAAGATAACATATTGTTTGCAGCTCTTCTGGCTCACTCTCCATTTGCGAGGTGCCTGTTCTCTCTCTCACGCACGCACGCACGCACACACACACACACACACACACACGCACACGCACACACAAATGGTTACAAACATTTCAGAATATTAATAAATATTTGGTGTTTTATATGACTTGCAACTCTGGAGGCCATAACAACATAACATAACATTTTAAATAGATGGAGCACTATAACCACATAGGAGTTAAATTGGTACATCAATCTCACTCATGGGTGCAACAAATATATTATCTTACAAAGCAACGTATGTTAATTAACCAGAAACAACAATACCATTCACCCACTAGTGGCCAAAAGGTTTTTGATGCGCCAAAAATTCAGTAGGGTTCTGTATTCTGTGGGGTGGAATTACAGAACCATTTGAAATACAACAATTCTGTCCACACCCACAACATGTTCCTACAATGCACAATAACTTACAGTATGCTGCATTAAAAAGTTTCAGTCTATTTTTCTGTTGACAATACCAGTTTTTTTCATCACAGTGCACTGCTGGCTCTCTCTTTGTATTTGAGGGTGGCTGGCTCTATTCTATTTCTCTGTGGGTGGTTTTCCTCTTGTGTGCTGGAGACGCTGCTGTGGTCCTACACCCTCCCATTAGTTAAATTAGGATGAACCCATGTCTATAGACAAGGCTGCTGGTTAGGAGGAACACAGCTAACGCTCATTAAAACAAATGTCCCTTCAATACTTTCACACAACTCAGACTTAAAGACTTTTGCAGCACAGGCAGGAAAGAGAGAAAATGAGATAAGAGAGGGAGAAGAAAGACAGAAAGAAGAGATAGATAGAGAACCTTACAGGATGTATATGATCATTTGATTAAAGTGTTTTTGTCACGTCTGTGACGTCATCCACTGCCACCGTCTGTCACACCTGTAAGCTCTGTTGCCACATCCGCTGTGAGGACAGCAGTCTATGGTACATGCAGACACACACACACACATGCACACACACAGGTTTTCACAGAAACTTAAAAGGCTCTGGCCATGTACAGTGGGGAGAACAAGTATTTGATACACTACATTTATGCTGCAGTAGTTTATGTGTCGGGGGCTAGGGTCAGTTTGTTATATCTGGAGTACTTCTCCTGTCCTATTCGGTGTCCTGTGTGAATCTAAGTGTGCGTTCTCTAATTCTCTCCTTCTCTCTTTCTTTCTCTCTCTCGGAGGACCTGAGCCCTAGGACCATGCCCCAGGACTACCTGACATGATGACTCCTTGCTGTCCCCAGTCCACCTGACCGTGCTGCTGCTCCAGTTTCAACTGTTCTGCCTTATTATTATTCGACCATGCTGGTCATTTATGAACATTTGAACATCTTGGCCATGTTCTGTTATAATCTCCACCCGGCACAGCCAGAAGAGGACTGGCCACCCCACATAGCCTGGTTCCTCTCTAGGTTTCTTCCTAGGTTTTGGCCTTTCTAGGGAGTTTTTCCTAGCCACCGTGCTTCTACACCTGCATTGCTTGCTGGGGTTTTAGGCTGGGTTTCTGTACAGCACTTTGAGATATCAGCTGATGTACGAAGGGCTATATAAATACATTTGATTTTGATTTGATTTGATACACTGCAGATTTTGCAGGTTTTCCTACTTACAAAGCATGTAGATATCCAGAAAATCACATTGTATGATTTTTAAGTAATTAATTCATTTCATTTTATTGCATGACATAAGTATTTGATCACCTACCAACCAGTAAGAATTCCGGCTCTCACAGACGTGTTAGTTTTTCTTTAAGAAGCCCTCCTGTTCTCCACTCATTAACTGTATTAACTGCACCTGTTTGAACTCGTTACCTGTATAAAAGACACCTGTCCACACACTCAATCAAACAGACTCCAACCTCTCCACAATGGCCAAGACCAGGGAGCCGTGTAAGGGAATACCCCCCTGAATTGTACAAAAATGAATGGCAAGATATTGGCATTGGACAAACCATGTACAGGTATGTAAGGACATCAGGGATAAAATTGTAGACCTGCACAAGGCTGGGATGGGCTACAGGACAATAGGCAAGCAGCTTGGTGAGAAGGCAACATCTGTTGGCGCAATTATTAGAAAATGGAAGAAGTTCAAGATGACGGTCAATCACCCTCGGTCTGGGGCTCCATGCAAGATCTCACCTCGTGGGGCATTAATGATCATGAGGAAGGTGAGGGATCGGACCAGAACTACACGGCAGGACCTGGTCAATGACCTGAAGAGAGCTGGGACCACAGTCTCAAAGAAAACCATTAGTAACACACTACGCCGTCATGGATTAAAATCCTGCAGCGCACGCAAGGTCCCCCTGCTCAGGCCAGTGCATGTTCAGGCCCGTCTGAAGTTTGCCAATGACCATCTGGATGATCCAGAGGAGAAATGGGAGAAGGTCATGTGGTCTGATGAGATAAAAATATAACTTTCTGGTCTAAACTCCACTCGCCGTGTTTGGAGGAAGAAGAAGGATGAGTACAACCCCAAGAATACCATCCCAACCGTGAAGCATGGAGGTGGAAACATCATTCTTTGGGGATGCTTTTCTGCAAAGGGGACAGGACGACTGCACCGTATTGAGGGGAGGATGGATGGGTCCATGTATCGCGAGATCTTGGCCAACAACCTCCTTCTCTCAGTAAGAGCATTGAAGATGGGTCGTGGCTGGGTCTTCCAGCATGACAACGACCTGAAACACACAGCCAGGGCAACAAAGGAGTGGCTCCATAAGAAGCATCTCAAGGTCCTGGAGTGGCCTAGCCAGTCTCCAGACCTGAACCCAATAGAAAATCTTTGGAGGGAGCTGAAAGTCTGTATTGCCCAGCGACAGCCCCGAAACCTGAAGGATCTGGAGAAGGTCTGTATGGAGGAGTGGGCCAAAATCCCTGCTGAAGTGTATGCAAACTTGGTCAAGAACTACAGGAAACGTATGATCTCTGTAATTGCAAACACGGGTTTCTGTACCAAATATTAAGTTCTGCTTTTCTAATGTATCAAATACTTATGTCATGCAATAAAATGCAAATGAATTACTTAAAAATCATACAATGTGATTTTCTGGATTTTTGTTTTAGATTCTGTCTCTCACAGTTGAAGTGTACCTATAATAAAAATTACAGACCTCTACATGCTTTGTAAGTAGGAAAACCTGCAAAATCGGCAGGTTATCAAATACTTGTTCTCCCCACTGTACATCAGAAGAGAGATATGGAGTGAAAGACAGATGACATCACAGGGGTGGGAATGACCTTTGTTGAGTAAAGGCCTGCTCAGACTTCACAATTGTGTTGTCCCAGACAAAATGTCCACGTCATGGGCAAATTCTTGGGTCGTAAACAATTGCTGGACTTCTTGGCTCATTCAATGTGACAAGGTCTGCAAACGTAGTACCACTAGGTGCGGTCGTAGGCTCTGACGAAGTTCTGACAGTGTCCGAAACTTTGAGCCTTTATCGTGTAGTGTTACGAGCTGATCCCGGTGACTGACCAATAGGAACACAGCAACAACATGATGTTGTTCTTTCAACAACATCAATGCTTGATATGCCCAGTTGACGTAGCCAACATTGCAGTTGGCGTAGCCTACATTGCAGTTGGCGTAGCCTACATTGCAGTTGGCGTAGCCTACGTAGCAGTTGAAGTAGCCTACGTCAGCTGACGTAGCATCACAAGCCAATCGCAGAATGTGAGGAAAAGAACTGAAGCAAATCGTACAATCTGGCCAGGTTGATATCAAGATATTAACTTGGTCAGATCGAGTAGTGTGGCATGTGTGGGAAGGACTTAAGGTGAAAAGAGAACACCTCAACACATCCCTGTCAGAGCCGTCATCATCCATCCGGGAGATATTACCACTCTACCTGCAGTCTGCCATCAGTACAGTATGCTGTACATACTGTGCATTAAATCTAGAAGCTATCAGTATGAATTATCTGCTACATTTCAGATGTAGGATTTCACTGCATATTTCAGAATATGTACATACTGTACATTAAATCTAGAAGCTATCAGTATGAATCATCTGCTACATTTCAGATGTAGGATTTCACTGCATATTTCAGAATATGTACATACTGTACATTAAATCTAGAAGCTATCAGTATGAATCATCTGCTACATTTCAGATGTAGGATTTCACTGCATATTTCAGAATATGTACATACTGTACATTAAATCTAGAAGCTATCAGTATGAATCATCTGCTACATTTCAGATGTAGGATTTCACTGCATATTTCAGAATAGATCAAGCTTTGATGAGCCGTGCAGGGGAAATGTTGCTGTGCTTCCAACTTGTCCAGATTACTTGTTACTGTAGGTTACAGCATAAACAGGTATTAGCAAACATGAAAATTGAGAAGATGACTGTGTTTATGTACGACTGGCTGTTCCAGTTTTGTTCCCTAGCGTTTTATAAATGGGTTTTATAACATGATACTTGTCTAATTTTTAATGAAGGAAATGTTGACGGTGATTTTGTGTCCTCTCTCCTCTGTATCGAACCACCCATTCATTCCATGTATCTGATTAATTCTATGGGTCCCTTCATCTGTTATTTGACTGTCGCTCTCTCCCCTTGGAATAAAACAGCATAATTGGCACGACAACAGGAATCGTGTGTTGCCTAAGCAGAGACAAGATTGAAGAATGACGCTGCAATGGATAGTTAACATTTTACAGGCTCCTGACTAATTCTGTTATTTTGCGTTTATTTTGCGTTGGTCTTAAATTTTTTTGTACATCATGTTTATGCCATCATTTCCTATGACTGAAAAGAGCTTCGGACATCAGAACAACAATCACTAACCTCGTTTTGGATTAAGATATTTGGAAGGACATACTATTCACCCCGGACCAGGCCGTAATAAGTTGGCAAGGAATATGCTAGCCCTAAATATTTCTAAAACTTAAAGCATTGCAATGTGGAACAAAACACTCACTAAACCTTAAACGTCAACTAAATCTTGTAATAAATAATGTGGAAATTGAGCAAGTTGAGATGAATAAACTGCTTGGAGAAACACTAGATTGTAAACTGTAATGGTCAAAACATATTGATGCAGTAGTAGCTAAGATGGGGAGAAGTCTGTCTATAATAAAGCGATGCTCTGCCTTCTTAACAACGCTATCAACAAGGCAGGTCCTACAGGCCCTAGTTTTGTCGCACCTTGACTACTGTTCAGTCGTGTGGTCAGGCGCCATAAAAAAGAACTTATGAAAATTGAAACTGGCTCAGAACAGGGCAGCACAGCTGGCCCTTGGATGTACACAGAAAGCTAACATTAATAATATGCATGTCAATCTCACCTGGTTGAAAGTGGAGGAGAGATTGACTTCATCGCTACTTTTATTTATGAGAGGTATTGACATGTTGAATGCACAGAGCTGTCTGTCTGAACTACTGGCACACAGCTCGAACTCCCATGCATACCCCACAAGACATGCCACAAGAGGTCTCTTCACAGTCCCCATGTCCAGAACAGACTAAGGGAAGCACACAGTACTACATAGAGCCATGACGACATGGAACTCTATTCCACATCAGGTAATTGACGCAAGCAGTAAAATTAGATTTAAAAAAAAAAACAGATTAAAAAAGCACCTTATGGAACAGCGGGGACTGTGAAGCAACACAAACATTGGCACAGACACATGCATACACACACACATACATGCGATAACATACGCACTATACATACACATGGATTTAGTACTGTAGATATGTGGTAGTCGTGGAGAAGGGGCCTGAGGGCACACAGTGTGTTGTGAAATCTGTGAATGTATTGTAATGTTTTAAAATTGTATAAACTGCCTTAATTTTTCTGAACCCCAGGAAGAGTAGCTGCTGCTTTGGCATCCATAATAAATACAAATACAAAACCTATGAGCCTCATGGTTCTCACCCCCTTCCATAGACTTACACAGTAATTAGGACAACTTCTGGAGGACGTCCTCCAACCTATCAGAGCTCTTGCAGCATGAGTTGACATGTTCTCCACCCACTCAAAGGATCAGAGAATTAATCTAGTACTGAAAGTTTTAAGATACAGCTAGCTAGCACTGCAGTACATCAAATATGGTATACAAATACAAAATCCCTGGGACTCAGAAAAGTAAGAGATGGCGTAAGAGAGGCCGATGCCAGACGAAACGACATTGGCGATTAAATAATCCGCCTCTACCTTCCGTTCTATTGGCGAACGTATAATCACTGGAGAACAAACTGAATGAGCTCTGTTTGAGACTATCACATCAACGGGACCTGAAGAACTGTAATATCCTTCAATAAGCTGTGGCTGAACAAGAACAAGGATGATATACATTTAGCTGGTTTTTTTAATGCATCGACAGGATCGAACGGCAGCCCCAGGTAAGCTCAAGGGGGAGGTGTGTCTCTCTTTGTTAACAGCTGGTGCGCAATCTCTAATATTAAGGAAGTCTCAAGGTTCTGCTCGCCCAGGTCAGAATATCTCCTGATAAGATGTCGACCAAACTATTTACCAAGAGAGTTTTCATCTACAGTGCATTCGGAAAGTATTCAGACCCTTTTACTTTTTTCATGTTTTATTACGTTACAGCCTTATTGTAAAATGGATTCAATAGTTGTTTTTTTCTCATCAAACTACACATAATATCCCATAAGTCGGAACTTTACATACGTCTTAGCCAAATACATTTAAACTCAGTTTTTCACAATTCCTGACATTTACTCTTAGTAAAAATTCCCTGTTTTAGGCCAGTTAGGATCACCACTTTATTTTAAGAATGTGAAATGTCAGAAAAATAGTAGAGAGGATGATTTATTTCAGATTTAATATCTTTCATCACATTCCCAGTTGGTCAGAAGTTTACATACACTCAATAAGTATTTGGTAGCATTGCCTTTAAATTGTTTATCTTGGGTCAAAAGTTGCGGGTAGCCTTCCACAATCTTCCCAAAATAAGTTGTGTGAATTTTGGCTTATTCCTCCAGACATATCTGGTGTCAGGTTTGTAGGCTTCCTGGCTCACACACGCTTTTTCAGTTCTGCCCACACATTTTCTATAGGATCGAGGTCAGGGCTTTGTGATGGCCACTCCAATACCTTGACTTTGTTGTCCTTAAGCCATTTGCCACAACTTGGGAAGTATGCTTGGGGTCAATGTCCATTTGGAAGACCCATTTGCTACCAAGCTTTTTAACTTCCTGACTGATGTCTTGAGATGTTTTTTTCAATATATCCACATCCTTGTCCTACCTCATGATGCCATCTATTTTGTGAAGTGCGCCAGTCCCTCCTGCAGCAAAGAACCCCCACAACATGATGCTGCCAACCCCATGCTTCACAGTTGGGATTGTGTTCTTCGGCTTGCAAGCCTCCCCTTTTTCCTCCAAACATAACGATGGTCAAAATGGCCAAACAGTTATATTTTTGTTTTATCAGACCAGAGGACATTTCTCCAAAAAGTATAATCATTGTCCCCATGTGCAGTTGCAAACAGTAGTCTGGCTTTTTTATGGTGTTTTGGAGCAGTGGCTTCTTCCTTGCTGAGCGGCCTTTCAGGTTATGTCGATATAGGACTCGTTTTACTGTGGATATAGATACGTTTGTACCTGTTTCCTCCAGCATCTTCACAAGGTCCTTTGCTGTTGTTCTGGGATTGATTTGCAGTTTTCACACCAAAGTACGTTCATCTCTAGGAGACAGAACGTGTCTCCTTCCTGAGTGGTATGACGGCTGCGTGGTCCCATGGTGTTCATACCTACATAGTGTTGTTTGTACAGATGAACTTGGTACCTTCGGTCATTTTGAAATTACTCCCAAGGATGAACCAGACGTGTGGAGGTCTACAATATTTTTTCTGAGGTATTGACTGATTTATTTTGATTTCCCCATGATGTCAAGCAAAGAGGCACTGAGTTTGAAGGAAGGCCTTGAAATACATCCACAGGTACACCTCCAATTGACTCAAATGATGTCAATTAGGCTATCAGAAGCTTCTAAAGCCATGACATCACTTCCTGTAATTGTCCAAGCTGTTTAGTGTTTGTAGTCAACTTAGTGTTAGTAAACTTCTGACCAACTAGCATTGTGATACAGTGAATTATAAGTGAAATAATCTGTCTGTAAACAATTGTTGGGAAAATTACTTGTGTCATGCACAAAGTAGATGTTCTAACCAACTTGCCAAAACTATAGTTTGATATGAAGCTAGGGGGCACTATTTTTATGTTTGGAAAAATAACGTTCCCAAAGTAAACTGCCTATTTCTCAGGACCAGATGCTAGAATATGCATATAATTGACAGATTAGGATAGAAAATACTCTAAAGTTTCCAAAACTGTCAAAATATTTTCTGTGAGTATAACAGAACTGATATTGCAGGCGACACTCTGAGGAAAATCAAACCAGGATGTGGATTCTATTTTGAAAACTATATGTTCCATAGCCTGCCTTTGCTCCATTTAAAGGGATATCAACCAGATTCCTTTTCCTATCGCTTCCTCAAGGTGTCAACAGTCTTTAGACATAGTTTCAGGCTTTTATTTTGAAAAATTAGCGAGAAAGATAACACCACGTCATTGTATGGCCGGGTGCCAGCAGCGTTTTGCTTGGCGCAACAGAGTTTGGGCAGCCATTGCCTTTCCCTCTCCTACTGGAAAAGAGAGTTGCGGTTGATATATTATCGATTATATATTTTTAAAACAACCTGAAGATTGATTATTTAAAAACGTTTGACATGTTTCTGTGGGCATTACGGATAATATTTGGAATTTGTCTGCGTTGTCGTGACCGTTCTTTCCTGTGGATTTCTGAACATAACGCGCCAAACAAACTGAGGTATTTTGGATATAAAAATAATATTTATGGAGCAAAAGGAACATTTATTGTGTAACTGGGAGTCTCGTGAGTGAAAACATCCGAAGATCATCAAAGGTAAACGATTAATTTGATTGCTTTTCAGATTTTCGTGACCAAGCTACTTGATGCTAGGTGTTCATAATGTTTTGTCGAGCGATCGACACGACAGGTGGATTAACATAAGGCTAAGATGTGTTTCGCTATATTGCACTTGTGATTTCATGAATATAAATATTTTCAGTAATATTATTTGACTGGGACGCTACGCAATTCAGCGGTTGTTGATGACAATTATCCCGCTAAAGGGATGGGTAGCGTCAATTAACAAGACATTTGTGGAGTGGTTGAAAAATGAGTTTTAAATCAACCTAAGTGTATGTAAACTTCCGTCTTCAACTGTATATATCAGATTTCAATAAGTATTCAGACCCTTTACTCAGTACTTTGCTAAAGCAACTTTGGCAGCGATTACAGCCTCGAGTCTTCTTGGGTATGACGTTACAAGCATGTTACACCTGTATTTGGGGAGTTTCTCGCATTCTTCTCTTTAGATCCTCTCATGCTCTGTCAGGTTGGATGGGGATCGTTGCAGCATAGCCATTTTCAGCTCTCTCCAGAGATGTTAGATCGGAATCAAGTCTGGGCTCAGGCTGGGCCACTCAAGGACATTCAGAGACTTGTCCCAAATCCACTCCTGCGTTGTCTTGGCTGTGTGCTTAGGGTCGTTGTCCTGTTGGAAAGTGAACCTTTGCCCCAGTTGGAGGTCCTCTGGAGCAGCTTTTCATCAAGGATCTCTCTGTACTTTGCTCCATTCATCTTTCCCTCAATCCTGACTAGTCTCCCAGTCCCTGCCACTAAAAAACATCCACACAGCATGATGCTGCCACCACCATGCTTCACCATAGGGATGGTACCAGGTTTCTTCCAGATGTGACACTGGGCATTCAGGCCAAATTTTTCAATCTTGGTTTCATCAGAACAGATAATCTTGTTAACCATGGTCTGAGAGTCTTTAGGTGCCTTTTTAGCAAACTCCAAGTGGGCCTTCCTGTGCATTTAACTAAGGAGTGGCTTCCGTCTGGCCACTCCACCATAAAGGCCTGATTGGTGTGTGCCTTTCCAAATCATGTTCGATCAATTGAATTTACCCCGGGTGGACTCGAATCAAGTTGTTGCAGCTTCTCAAGGATGACCAATGGAAACAGTTTGTACCTGAGCTCAATTTCGAGCAGAATTTCATAGCAAAGGGTCTGAATACTTACAGTGGCAAGAAAAAGTATGTGAACCATTTGGAATTACCTGGATTTCTGCAAAGATTTGTCCTAGAATTTCATCTGATCTTCATCTACATCACAACAATAGACAAACACAATTTACTTAAACTAATAACACACAAACAATTATACGTTTTCATGTCTTTATTGAACACACTGTGTAAACATTCATAGTGCAGGGTGGAGAAAGTATGTGAACAATTGGATTTAATAACTGGTTGACCCTCCTTTTTGTAGCAATAATCTCAAACAAACGTTTTCTGTGGTTGCAGATCAGACCAGCACAATGGTCAGGAGGAATTTTGGACCATTCCTCTTTACAAAACTGTATCAGTTCAGCAATATTCCTGGGATGTCTGGTGTGAACTGCTCTTTTGATGTCATGCCACAGCATCTCAATCGGGTTGAGGTCAGGACTGGGCCACTTTAGACGGTGTATTTTCTTCTGTTGGAGACATTCTGTTGTTGATTTACTACAGTGTTTTTTGTCGTTGTCCTGTTGGATCACCCAACTTCTGTTGAGCTTCAATTGGTGGACAGATAGCCTTACATTCTCCTGCAAAATGTCTTGATAAACTTTTTCCGTCATTGATAGCAAGCTGTTGTCACGACTTCCGCCGAAGTCGGTCCCTCTCCTTGTTCGGGCGGCGTTCGGCAGTCGATGTCACCGGCCTTCTAGCCATCGCCGATCCACTTTTCATTTTCCATTTGTTTTGTCTTTGTCTTACACATCTGGTTTCATCCCCCAATTACCTGTTCATTTTTTAACCCTCTGTTCCCCCATGTTTGTTTGTGAGTGAATGTTTCTATGTAGGAAGGTCTGTTATTGTGGGCTCTGTTTTTGTATTGCATTTATTATATGTTGAGTAAAATACGTTTATTTACTCATATCTGCTGTCCTGCGCCTGACTCCTATACACCAGCTACACACAGACCTCCTTACAGCTGTCCAGGCCCTGAGGCAGCAAAGCAGCCCCAAACCATGATGCTCCCTCTACCATACTTTACAGTGGGGATGAGGTTTTGATGTTTGTGTGCTGTGCCTTTTTTTCTCCACACATAGTGTTGTGTGTTCCTTCCAAACAACTCAACTTTAGTTTCACCTGTCCACAGAATATTTTTCCAGTAGTGCTGTGGAACATCCAGGTGCTCTTTTGCGAACCTCAGATGTGCAGCAATGTTCTTTTTGGACAGCAATGGCTTCTTCCATGGTGTCCTCCCATGAACACCATTCTTGTTTAATGTTTTACGTATCGTAGACTCGTCAACAGAGATGTTAGCATGTCCCAGAGATTTCTGTAAGTCTTTAGCTGACACTCTAGGATTCTTCTTAACCTCATTAAGCATTCTGCACTGTGCTTTGCAGTCATCTTTGCAGGACGGACACTTTTAGGTAGAGTAGAAACTGTGCAGAATGTTCTCCATTTATAGACAATTTGTCTTACCATGGACTGTTGAACATCAAGGCTTTTAGAGATACTTCTGTAACCATTTCCTGCTTTATAATAGTCAACAATTCTTAATTTTAGATCTTTTGAGATCTCTTTTCCTCAAGGTATGGTTCACATCAGGCAATGCTTCTTGTGAATAGCAAACTCAAATTGTGTGCCTGTTCTTCATAGGGTTCGGCAGCTCTAACCAATATCTCCAATCTCAGTTCATTGATTCTAATCCAGGTTAGCTGACTCCTGACTCCAATTAGCTTTTGGAAAAGTCATTAGCCTAGGGGTTCACATACTTTTTCCAACCTACACTGTGAAAGTTTAAACACAGTGTTTGTATATTGTTGTGACTTAGACAAAGATCAGATCAAGTTTTATGACCAATTTATGCAGAAATCCAGGTAATTCCAAAGGGTTCACATACTTTTTCTTGCCACTGTATGTAAATAAGCTATTTCTGTCTTTTGTTTTTAATACATATGCAAACATTTCTAAGAACCTGTTTTCACTTTGTCATTATGGGGTATTGTGTGTAGATTGGTGAGGGAAAAATATATTTGAATCCATTTTAGAATAAGGCTGTAACATAACAATATGTGGGAAAAGTCCAGGGGTCTGAAAACTTTCCGACTGCATTGTATATTTTTCGTAGCATTTTGAATGAAGAGCAAAATGCTTTTACACAAATGTGTCCTTTCAACTTCCTTCATCTTCACTTGATGAAGGGTTGTGATATCCTTTTCCTTAAAAATCTTGTAAACTTATCTGCAACACAAAAACAATCTTACGAAGGACAAATTACACAGGACGAACTATGGTTGGAAATTGACTCCTTTCAGACTGGGAAAACCCCTGGCCTTGATGGTATTCCAATAAAAATATATGAAACATTTTATGAATTGTTATTTATGAAAATCCACGTTTCAATTATTCATATATATATGTGAAACTATCTGACACACAAAAAAAAGAGATGATTACTCTCCTACTGAAACAGGAGCTAGGTGGACAGTATAAAGCCACAGTGTCTAAGTACAAAATATTGGCAAAAGGTATTGGTCATAGAATTATCGGATATTATTCATCACAATCAGACAGGAATATTGAAATGAAGATATTTTGGAGATAACATTAGACAATTGTTAGATATAATGCAGGGAAACGAGGCATAATCTTTATTGCAGATTTTGATAAACCCTCCGATAAAGTACAGCTACAATGTATTTATTAGTGGCTGGATTATTTACATTTTGGGGAATGTCTTATAAGATCGATAAAAGTAATGTATAACAACACTCTTATGTAAAATGATAAATAATGGTTATTTCTCTGACAATTTGAGGTTGCCCTTTTCACCATTTCTGTTTGTTATGGCAATTGAATTATAGCTATAGAAATCAGATCCAATGATAAAATTAAGGGGTTAGAAATGAATGAATTAGAAATAATGATATCAATGTATGCCGATGTTTTCTCTTGAGTCCACAATCTTAATAAACCCTGAATGTGTATATTGAGGACCTGGATAATTTCACCAGTTTATCTGGACTAAAACCCAACTATGATAAATGTTCTTTATTACGGATTGGGTCTCTAAAAGACACAAACTTTAAATTTCTATGTGGTCTCCCAATTAAATGGGGGGGGGGGCAAAAAAAATTTATTTGCTCGCGTTGAAGATGTCTATATCGGTCTGCTAATACAGGACCAGTGCACTACTTTTGTGAAATGTAAACTAAATGTATTTTAGTGCTTAGCAAAAGTGTGTTAACTTCCCATTTATCTGCCCGCATAAAAACAGAATTTCCCATTGGGAGTAAATAAAATATCTAATGCAAACATTTCACAGTTTTGCTATAGGATTGCCGTTACACTCTAACTCACATAGTAATGATTTTTTTTAAACCATCTGTAGAATAGACTTGAGAACAGCGAACAGAACAATTGAGTGTAATTCCCCCACTAATGGTTATTTTGAAATTGTTTGTCTCAGCATTCCTGAAATTTTACATACCAGTCTCAAGCCAAACGAATGCAAAGCTGATAAATCGGGAACTGAAGTTGATGGAGAAGTGTATAAGGAGATGGTGATACAGCCAAGTCGAGGTGTTTTCACAATGACACTGGGCAACGATACTGATCCTGGTATGTGTTCGTTTTTCACAGTAATAAAGTTAGAGAAGGATTTAACTGTCAGCCTCTTCATTGGGGTAGTCACTTTGTATAGAGCTATATTGCTTTCTCACGTTCATTTGGAATGTCTGTCTTTGTCAAAACCTTTACAATAATCAACCACTTTGTGGGACAGTATCTTCCCAGATGACTTCCTCCTTTGCCAGTTCTTTGTTGGAGATCTCCTCCATTGAGTCGATTGATACTGTCATTCTGAGTGATGATATGATGGGAGCCCTTCAAGAAAACAACAAAGAGCTGAGGATGAAGCTAAACATGTACATTTCTGAGTGTAATGTAATGAGCCTCTGTTTAGAATCATTAATTTGCTAACCTCTCTTTCTACTCACTAATGTTCCATATATCAGCTTACCCTTCTGACAGTTGGGAGCTATAATCCAGTGCGTGCATTTTTACCAGCGGTGTCCGATGAGAGTGGGTAAGGTTGGTTCTGGATTGTGCTCGATCATTTTCTTTTCATTGTTAATCCATTACATACTGAAGAAGGAATCTGGTGGCGATCTTGTCATAAAGGAATACTCTCAAACCAAAGGGCTGACTGATGGCACCTGACGAAAGATGATTAATATTCTCACAGCAGAGATGACCAGTAACCACTAAACCAGGCAAGCTAGAAAGCTGTCTGTGTCTAGGCTGTATTTCAGATACCTATAGCAATTTCAGCAACCAGAACCAACAGGGAGCTTCATTGCAAATGGATTTGTCATAAGAAACTAGCTCACTGGTATACAGAAAATACCAGAGCCCTGAAGCAAGGTTCCAGGAAATTGGAATGGAAATGGCACTACAAATCTTCTAACTAGCTTTGAAAGACAGTACCGTGCCGTATCGAAGACACCTCACGGCTATTCGATCATCCTAATTTTCCAACTTAATTGAGGAGAATAAGAACAATCCAAAATGTATTTTTTATACTGTCGCAAAGCTAACTAAAAAGCAGCATTCCCCAATAGAGGATGGCTTTCACTTCAGCAGTGATAAATTCATGAACTTCTTTGACGAAAAGATCATGATCATTAGAAAGCAAATTACAGACTCCTCTTTAAATCTGTGTATTTCTCCAAATCTCAGTTGTCCTGAGTCTGCACAACACTGCCAGGACCTAGGATCAAGGGAGACACTCAAGTTTTTTAATCCTATATCTCTTGACACAATGATGAAAATAGTCTTGGCCTCTAAACCTTCAAGCTGCAAACTGAACCCTATTCCAACTAAACTACTGAAAGAGCTGCTTCCTGTACTTGGCCCTCCTATGTTGAATATAAACTACTGAAAGAGCTGCTTCCTGTACTTGGCCCTCCTATGTTGAATATAATAAATGGCTCCCTATCCACTGGATTTGTACAAAACTCACTAAAAGTGACAGTAATAAAGCCTCTCTTGAAAAAGCCAAACCTTGACCCAGAAAATATAAAAAAAACTATTGGCCTACATCGAATCTCCCATTCCTCTCAAAAAAAATTGAAAAAGCTGTTGTGCAGCATTGTTTGCCTTCGTGAAGACAAACAATGTATACGTACCACTTCAGTCTGGTTTTAGACCCAATCATAGCACTGAGACTGCACTCGTGAAGGTGTTAAATGACCTTTTCATGGTGTCAGACAAAGGCTCTGGATCTGTCCTCGTGTTCCTAGACCTTAGTGCTGCTTTGATACCATCGATCACCACATTTTTTTGGAGAGATTGGAAACCCAAATTGGTCTATACAGACAAGTTCTGGCCTGGTTTAGATCTTATCTGTTAGAAAGATATCAGTTTGTCTGTGTGGATGGTTTGTCTTCTGACAAATCAACTGTACATTTCGGTGTTCCTCAAGGTTCCGTTTTAGGTCCATATAGTGTCTGTGGGGTCATTTTGCACTTCCTAAGGCTTCCACTATATGTCAACAGTCTTTACAACCTTGTTATCAAATGAGAGGGGATTGAGCCAGGTGTCTGGCAGAGTGCCATGGGCTCGTGACGCGTGTTCATGTGAGAGTTACCATTGCTTTACTACAGACAAAGGAATTCTCTGGTTGGAACATTATTGAAGATTTATGATAAAAACATCCTAAAGATTGATTCTATACTTCGTTTGACATGTTTCTACGACCTGTAATATAACTTTTTTAACTTTTCGTCCGACCTTTCGGCTGGACCTGCCCGCGCGTCGTGAGTTTCGATTTGTGAACTGAACGTGCTAACAAAAGGAGGAATTTGGACATAACTTTATCGAACAAATCCAACATTTATTTTGGAACTGGGATTTCTGGGAGTGCATTCTGATGAAGATCATCAAAGGTAAGTGAATCTTTATTATGCTATTTCTGACTAATGTCATGGTAGATATCTGTGTGGCTTGATTTGTCGCCTGAGTGCCGTACTCAGATTATTGCATGGTGTGCTTTTTCCGTAAAGATTTTTTTTAAATCTGACACAGCGGTTGTATTAAGGAGATGTTTATCTAAAGTTCCAATGTGTAATAGTTGTATCTTTAATCAATGTGTATTATGAGTATTTCTGTAAATTGATGTGGCTCTCTGCAAAATCACCGCATGTTTTGACACTACTGAACGTAACACGCCAATGTAAAATTAGATTTTTGGATATAAATATGCACTTTATAGAACAAAACATACATGTATTGTGTAACATGAAGTCCTATGAGTGTCATCTGATGAAGATCATCAAAGGTTAGTGATTAATTTGATCTATATTTCTGCTTTTTGTGACTCCTCTCTTTGGCTGGAAAAATGTCTGTGTTTTGCTGTGACTAGGTGCTTACCTAACATAATAGTTTGTGGTGCTTTTGCTGTAAAGCCTTTTTGAAATCAGACACTGTGGCTGGATAACCTGTTAGGCCTAGGCAGAATACTGCCCCCTTTGGAGGAATTGCGTGCCAATAGTAAACTGAAAAAAAATCTGTCCAAAATTGCTAATATATGCATATAATAATTATTATTGGATAGAAAACACTCTAGAGCTTCTAAAACCGTTGGAATTATGTTTCTAAGTATAGCAGAACTCACAGGGCAGGCAATCTCCCAAACTAGTTTTGGGATCATGAAAGTTGGGGGAACTTTGACGCCATCGCCCCCACCCTTCCCAACCAGCTATGGATCTGGGGACACTTTCTATGTCTTCCACTAGATGTCCTCATTCAGTACAGCGTTTAATTGTTCAAATCCCGCGAGTTTTGACCCTATGGGAGTGAATTGAGTGCGTGTCGCGAGAAAATACCTGTGCGTTAGGGCGCGAATTGGTCACATTCATTCCTTTGTTCCAGCTCTCCTGGGAAGAAGTAACAATGACCGGTTGAATTGAGAATTGTTTTGTACGTTTAGAACATCTTAAAGCTTGATTCTGCACTTAGTTTGACCTGTTTAGTCGACATATAATATGTAATTTTGAAGTTTTGATGCGCAACTTTTCGGGACCAGAGGAAATTTTGGGTGCATTTCAGCTGATACTGCTAGCAGATGCTAATACAAAGACACAAGACTTGAAACCAAACGATGTTTTGGGTAAGTATGACCCCTTCCAGTACATTCTGAACGAAGACCATCAAAGGTAAGGGAATATTTATGTTGAAATTTTGTGTTTCTGTCGACTCCAAAATAGCGGAGAAATATTGCTTATGTCTGAGCGCTGTCTCAGAATATTGAATAGTGAGCGATTTCTGTAACGTTAAAAAGAAATGTGACAAAGCGATTGCATTAAGAAGCAGTGTATCTTTCTAACTATATGTAGAACGTGTATATTTAGTCAAAGTTTATGATGTCTATTTATGTTATCTTGCGGCGCTATCTATATTTTCTCCAGACATTTTTCAGTATTTTCTGAACATGAATTCAATGTAAATGGACATTTATGGATATAAATGGCACATTATTGAACAAATTGTTTTACTGTGTAACATGTCCTATTACTGTCATCTGATGAAGATTTTCAAAAGGTTAGTGAATGATTTATTTTTTAATCCTGCTTTTATAATTTTATATTTTCTGGGACAAAATGGCTGCCTCTTGTCTTTGTTTCGGTGGTGGTCTAATATAAATATGTGGTGTGTTTTCGCCGTAAAACATTTAAAAAATCTGACATGCTGGGTAGATGAACAAGGTGTTTATCTTTCATTTGAGGTATTGGACTTGTTAATGTGTGGAGGTTAAATATTTCTAAGAATATTTTTGCATTGCCTGCGCCATGGTTTGAGCTGGACGGGGGGGGGGGGGGGTGGCGTTCCCCGAGAGGGACCCCTCGCTTTAACAGGTTTTAACAAGAATTTTATCTTTAAAATGGTATAAAATACTTGTATGCTTGAGGAATTTTAAATATGAGATTTTTGTTGTTTTGAATTTGACGCCCTGCACTTTCACTGGCTGTTGGCGGGGTGGGACGCTGCCATCCCACATTTCTCAGAGAGATATATCTTCTGTTGGATCTGACAATTAATCTTGATGGTTGTACAGTCGTCTCAAATAAAACTGCGAAGGCCCTCCGCGTTACTCTGGACCCTGATCTCTCTTTTGACTAACATATCAAGAATATTTCAAGGACAGCTTTTTTCCATCATCTTAACATTGCAGAAATCAGAAACGTCCTGTCCAAAAATGATGCAGAAAAATGTATCCATGCTTTTGTCACTTCTAGATTAGACTACTGCAATGCTCTACTTTCCGGGAACCCGGATAAAGCACTAAATACATTTCAGTTAGTGCTAAACAAATGTTATAATCTTACTCCAGTGCTAGCCTCTCAACACTGGCTTCCCGTTAAGGATAGAGCTGAATTCAAGGTTTTACTGCTAACCTACAAAGCAAGACATGGGCATTCTCCTACCTATCTTTCCGATTTGGTCCTGCCGCACATACCTACACGTAAGCTACAGTCACAAGATGCAGGCCTCCTTACTGACCCTAGAATTTCTAAGCAAACAGCTGGCTGGAGGCAGGACTTTCTCCTATAGAGCTCAATTTTTATGGAATGGTCTGCCTAACCATGTGAGAGACGCAGACTCAGTCTCGACCTTTCAGTCTTTATTGAAGACTCATCTCTTCAGTGCGTCCTATGATTGAGTGTAGTCTGGCCCAGTGGTGTGAAGGAGAACGGAAAGTCACTGGAGCAACGAACCGCCCTTGCTGCCTCTGCCTGGCCGGTTCCCCTCTCTCCACTGGGACTCTCTGCCTCTAACCCTATTACAGGGGCTGAGTCACTGGCTCACTGGTGCTCTTCCATGCGTCACTTGAGTGGGCTGAGAATAATGGTATGGTTTCTTTTTTTGTTTTTGTCTTCCGACAGGAACCAGTATCCAGGAACACCTTGATGCCATTGCCCAAAGCAGTCAACCTTACCTCCTTGCTGTCTGGACCAAAAGTAGCAGTATCCATAGTTAGTTCATCATCCTGGACTAGCAAGCTCGGCCATGCAACTCTACAAGCGCTCTTGGTGCCTTTGATGAGCTATTCAAGACACACTTTGTGTTTGGGACCTCTTATAGTCTGATGCTGCACAGTATGTACATCTTCTTACAGACAACTGTGTACAAGATAGATATTGGGAAGGTTAAGGAGAGTCCACGTGTTGCACAGCTAATTTCCTACACTAATGCAGAAATATTGAGTTCAAATATGATTTGTGTTTGTCATGCTAGTCATAAGAGTACCAACTTGCTTGTGTAGCATCTCAAGTGGATTCATTAACTTTGCCTGGTAAAACACTTAAGTTGAAATGTGGTCAAACAGGTTGTTGTCTTGTATTTGGTACTTTTTCAGGCTTAAGAAAACATTTAGACATGGTACACAAAGGACAAGATGATGTTCTATTAAACACTGAAATGGATGTGAATGCAAATGTTAAGTCAGCCAAGTGGTTTTGATGTCATGCCAATCACGTCTTATGTCTTGCCAATATCCAACAAGAACACCCTTGATTTGTGTGCGTCAGCTATTGCACAACTGCAAGCTGTGGGTGTAGGTCAGACAACTGTAAATAGTTTTGTTACTTCCATGGAAGAAGCAGTTATTGAGATACACGGTCAAGCTAAAGAGACAGCTCTGCAGTGGAGGCTGTTGAGGGGAGGACAGCTAATAATAATGGCTGGAATGGAGCGAATGAATGGCATCAAACACATAGAAACCATGTGTTTGGTGTACTTGATACCATTCCCGTCCTCCAAAATTAAAGTGCCAACAACCTCATGTGCAGCTCTGAAATGTATATATTTACAGGACACAGAAACACAGAAAAAAGTATTTTGCACAGAAATGGGAAACAGGTTAACCTAGTGTAGAAAGTGCTTGGTGTTAGATTTGATAATTGAAGAAACAAAACAACTGGAAGTTATGATCATGTAGACGTAACTGACAAGTTTGCTTCTGTTCCAATTTTTAAGACGTTGCAGAAAATGTTTAAGGAGAAGTGTATCTAAAGTTCCATGTATAACACTTATATTTTCATCATCATTTATAATGAGTATTTCTGTAAATTGATGTGGCTCTCTGCAAAATCACTGGATGTTTTTGGAACTACTTATCATAACGTGCCAATGTATACTGAGATTTTTTACATAAATATGAACTTTATCGAACAAAACATTCGTATTGTGTAACATGAAGTTCTATGAGTGTCATCTGATGAAGATCATCAAAGGTTAATGATTAATTCTATCTCTATTTTTGATTTTTGTGACTCCTCTTTTTGGCTGGAAAAATGGCTGTGTTTTTTCTGTTACTTGGCGTTGACCTAACATCATCGTTTGTGGTGCTTTCGCCATAAAGCCTAATTGAAATCGGACACTGTGGTGGGATTAAATCGTTTACCTTTGATGAGCTTCGGATGTTTTCACTCACGAGACTCCCAGTTAGATAGCAAATGTTCCTTTTTTCATGAAGAGTATTTTTGTAGCCGAAATAGCTCCGTTAGTTCTTCACGTTTGGCTGAGAATTCGACCGGAAATTGCGGTCACGACAATGCCAAAAAATATTCCAAATTAGCTCCATAATATCGACAGAAACATGGCAAACGTTGTTTATAATCATCCTCAATGTGTTTTTCAAATATCTATTCGATAATAAATTAACTGGGACAGCTGTATTTTCAGTAAGACCGGGAGGAAGAATTACTCTGAGAGCACTCAGCCGGCCACTTACGCAATGTAGTCGTTTACGCTCATTCTTCAACATAAAGGCGTGAAACTACGTCAAAATGCTGTACACACCTTGGGGAATACGTAGAAAAAGGAATCTGGTTGATAGCCCATTCACTGCTCAATAGGGACGCATTGGAATGCAGAGCTTTCAAAACATGAGTCATTTCCTGATTGGATTTTTCTCAGGCTTTTGCCTGCAATATCAGTTCTGTTATACTCACAGACAATATTTTTACTGTCAGTTTAGCTGACAAAATAGCCTGTTTACTTTGGGAACGTTATTTTTCCAAAAATGAAAATAGTGCCCCCTAATTTCAAGAGGTTAATGCTGTGTCAGTTTTCAAAAAAGCTTTACGGAAAAGGCAAACCATGCAATAATCTGAGTACGGTGCTCAGAGACCAAACAAGCCAAAGAGATATCCGCCATATTGTGCAATCAACAGAAGTCAGAAATAACATTATAAATATTGACTTACCTTTGAGGATCTTCATCAGAATGCATTCCCAGGAATCCCAGTTCCACAATAAATGTTTGTTTTGTTCGATAATGTCCATCATTTATGTCCAAATTCCTCCTTGCTGTTAGCGCGTTCAGCCCATCAATCCAACTTCATGACGCACGAGCAGACGAAAAGTCAAAATCTTCCGTTACAGTCCGTAGAAACATGTCAAACGAAGTATCGAATCAATCTTTAGGATGTTTTTAACATAAATCTTCAATAATGTTCCAACCGGAGAATTCCTTTGTCTGTAGAATTGCGATGGAACAGAGCTCGCTCTCACGTGAACGAGCTTCACAAGCTCAAGGCATTCTGCCAGACACCTGACTCATTCCCCTTTCATTCGGTCCCACTTCACAGTAGAAGCATCAAACAAGGTTCTAAAGATTGTTGACATCTAGTGGAAGCATTAGGAAGTGCAACATGACCAAAATCCCACTGTATCTTCAATAGGGAATGACTTGAAAAACTACCAACCTCAGATTTACCACTTCCTGGTTGGATTTTTTCTCAGGTTTTTGCCTGCCATATGAGTTCTGTTATACTCACAGACATCATTCAAACAGTTTTAGAAACTTCAGAGTGTTTTCTATCCAAATCGACTAATAATATCCATGTATTAGCAACTGGGCCTGAGTAGCAGGCAGTTTACTCTGGGCACCTCTGGGCACCTTATTCATCTAAGCTACTCAATACTGCCCCCAGCCTAGAGGGGGGGGTACTGTCACGTCTGCTCACACTCTCTCCCCCTCCTGGCGCTTGAGGGTGCCGTGGGGAGCGTGTTTGTGGGTGTTTGTTTCCATGTGAGTGTTTGGGCCACACGGTACAGTTTCGGTTTTGTAAATTCACGTTGTCATTTATTGTTTAGTGTTCTGAGTTTTAATTAAACATCATCATGAACACTTACCACTCTGCGCTTTGGTCCTCCTCTCTTTCTCCCGACGAAGAACGTTACAGCCATATTCCTTGGGTAATTTGTGGGTGATTGTCTATGTGTTAGTTGCCTGTGTCTGCACTTTTCATATACAGCTTCACGTTCACGCTCCCGTTGTTGTAAGTTTGTTTGAGTGTTCTTCGTTTCATTAAATAAGAAGATGTATTCATCTCACGCTGCGCCTTGGTCTCATCCATACAACGAACGTGACCGGGAGAAACATTAAGAATGTATGTAACACATTGAATCCTAGCTCTGGACAGATGGGGATAACTCTTTATAATACCGATTACCATTAATAAAAGATGTGCATTTGTAAGTGATTATAAAGCATTTATAAGCATTAATAATGGATGTTCTGAAAGGTATCTAAAGTGTTACAGAGACGGGAAAGGTGAGTGAATAGATTAACAGTGAAAGAGGTTAATAAATCAGTTATGTAACAGTTATGTAATACAGCTGTGGAACTGTGTTGGAATAACTGAATAGTGGTGGAATAATCACGAAACAATGTTGGCTGTTCCTCCCCTACTGTATTTGCCGCTAATGTTAATTGGAATTATAAGTATATTGCAAAAGATCTGCTTTAAAGCGGCAATCTGGGATTTAAACAACAAAGTGTACGAATCCCAGATTTCTCCTTTAAGGCTTTAGGACAGGGATGAGGAAGATGAAGAGAGGCCATCCGTTTATTGACACTCCGTTCCCATTCCCTCCTCCCGTGTGTGTTGTGTATCACTGGGCGACTTGATATGCCAAGATTAGTGGTGTGACACCAATGCTATGTCCCCAAAAATGAACTGTCAGCCCAGCCAGGTTTAAGCAGACAGCCCCATCCTCATCACTCCGGCCAACTAGTGAGGCCACACAACACTCCTACACACCCACATACACTCGCATCCGTACAGACACAAATAGACACATGCCTGCAATTACACACACAAACAAAAAGAAGAAGAAATTGTATTATGAAGTCAAGATAATAATAAAAAATACTACTTTAAAAGAAACTATGGGTGGAGAGACAAATTCAACTCCATCTTTCATCGAATCAGATGGCTTATTCATTACAAAACCATTTGAGGTCACCAATTATTTTAATGATTGCTTCATTGGCAAAGTGGCCAATTTAGGCAGGGAATGCCAACAACGAACAGTGCATCATGCATGTATAAAAAACTATGATGAAAGAAAAGCATTGTAAGTTAGAATTTTGTAAAGGTAGTGTGGGATAGGTGGATAATGTTTTGTTATCAATCAATAATGACATACCTCCTGGCATTGACACCTTAGATGGAAAGCTACTGAGGATGTTAGCTGACTCTATAGCCACTCCTATCTGTCATATCTTTAATCTGAGCCTAGAGGGAAGTCTTTGTCCTCAGGCCTGGAGGGAAGCCAAAGTCATTCCGCTACGCAACAATGTTAAAGTGGCCTTTACTGGTTCAATCAGCTGACCCATCAGCTTGCTGCCAGCTCATAGGAAACTGTTGGGAAAAAAAATGGTGTTTGACGAAATTCAATGCTATTTCTCTGTAAACAAATTAACAACTGCCTTTCAGCATTCTTATAGATAAGGGCACTCAACATGTACTGCACTGACACAAATTACTTGATGATTGATTGAATACAATTGGTAATAAGAAGATTGCGGGAGTTGTACTGTTAGTGGCATGGTCCCTCCTGGCACCAGAGGGCGGCAGAGACAGCTCTAGAGACTTTTATCTGACTCAAGTGTTTCTTATTATTATATGACTGTGTCCCGGTTAAAAGAGGTGTGTTTTCTGTGGTCCTTTGCAGAAGCTTGAATTGTTTACCGTGTGCATTCGTTTCCTGAGTGAGTTTTCGAGACTTAGTATTTGTTGTTTTTTTAAGTGTACTGTGATCCTGCGGCTACCGTTTCTCAGTAAAGAATTCTCTTTATCCCTAACCACTGATTCCTCATCTGGTCTCTTCTCTGCATCTGGGTCCAACCTTACCAGATCACAGTTAGATTTCAATGCAGCCTTTGCAGTGTTTAATTTGGGTGGGGTTATCCAGGGGACACTGAGGCACCGGAACAAATGGAGAAAAAAAGTGTCAAACACAGCGTAGCAGCGTGCCACAGTTGACAGTGCATGTCAGAACAAAAACCAAGCCATGGGGTCAAAGGAATTGTCCATAGAGTGGGAGGCCCCGGTGCACAAGAAAATCTAATGGCATGATTGGGACTGTGAAGAGACACACAGGACATTTTTATACATTCTGAACTGTATTTTGCATTGTATTATGTATGTGATACATGGTTGTGATACGACTGTGATATATGGTTATAATGCCTAGCTATATTAAGATCAATGCATTAGCTGTGGGCCGCTCTGGATGGGAGCGTCTGCTGAATGGCTAAATTGTAATATCTACATGTACAGTGCCAGTCAAAGGTTTTCTCACGTTCTGATCTTAGTTCCTTTGTTATGTTTTTTGTTTAGGTTGGTCAGGGCGTGAGTTGGGGTGGGCATTCTATGTGTTGTTCTAGTTTTGGTTTTCTATGTGTTTGGCCTGGTATGGTTCTCAATCAGAGGCAGCCGTCAATCGTTGTCTCTGACTGAGAACCATATTTAGGCAGCCTGTTTTTCCCACTTGATTTGTGGGTAGTTGTTTTCTGTTTAGTGTATGTCATCTTACAGAACTGTTTCGTTACATTCGCCGTTGTTATTTTGTTTAGTGTACTCTGTTTAATAAATATGAACATGGACACGTACGACACTGCATATTGGTCCGATCTCTCCTACTAGTCCTCAAACCAGGACGGCGAACGTTACAGGTTTGGACACACCTACACATTCAAGTTTTTATTTTATTTTATTTATACTATTTTAAAGGGGTTTTCTTTGTGTTTTTGCTATTTTCTACATTGTAGGATAATAGAGAAGACATCAAAACTATGAAATAACACATATGGAATAATGTAGTAACGAAAAAAGTGTTTAACAAATCAAAATCCATATTATATTTGAGATTCTTCAAAGTAGACACCCTTTGCTTTGATGATAGCTTTGCACACTCTTGGCATTCTCTCAACCAGCTTCATGAGGTAGTCACTTGGAATGCATTTCAATTAACAGTTGTGCCTTGTTAAAAATTTATTTGTGAAATTTCTTTGTTAATGCATTTGAGCTCATCAGTTGTGTTGTGACAAGATAAGGGTGGTATACAGAAGATAGCCCTATTTGCTCAAATACCAAGTCCATATTATGGCAAGAACAGCTCAAATAAGCAAAGAGAAACGACAGTCCATTACTTTAAGACATGAAGGTCAGTCAATACAGAACATTTGAAAGTTTCTTCAAGTGCAGTCGCAAAAACCATCAAGCGCTATGATGAAACTGGCTCTCATGAGGACCACCACAAAAAAGGAAGACCCAGAGTTACCTCTGCTGCAACAGGATAAGTTCATTAGAATTAACTGCACCTCAGATTGCAGCCCAAATAAATACTTCATAGAGTTTAAGTAACAGAGACATGTCAACATCAACTGTTCAGAGGAGACTGTGTGAATTGGGCCTTCATGGTTGAATTGCTGCAAAGAAACCACTACTAAAGGAGACCAGTAAGAAGAAGAGACTTGCTTGGGCCAAGAAACACGAGCAATGGGCATTAGACCGGTGGGAATCTGTCCTTTGATCTGATGAGTCCAAATTTGCGATTTTCACCATGGCTTTCGGAGAAGCAGAGTAGGTAAACAGATGATGTCCACATGTGTGGTTCCCACCGTGAAGCATGGAGGAGGAGGTGTGATGGTGTGGGGTACTTTGTGGTGACACTGTCAGTGAATTCTTTAGAATGCAAGGCATTCTTAACTTGTTATGGCCATGTTATTGTCATCAACAACCGCTAAATTGCATAGCACTACATTCAATGAATATTACAAAAAATATTTATATTCATGAAATCACAAGTGCAATATAGGAAAACACAGCTTAGCCTTTTGGTCATCCACCTGTCATGTCAGATTTTGAAAATGTGCTTTACAGCGAAAGCAATCCAAGCGTTTGTGTAAGTTTATCGATCGCTCGACAAACATTAATTACACTTAGCATCAAGTAGCTTGGTCACGAAAATCAGAAAAGCAATCAAATTAATCGTTTACCTTTGATGATCTTCGGATGTTTTCACTCACGAGACTCCCAGTTACACAATAAATGTTCCTTTTGTTCCATAAAGATTATTTTTATATCCAAAATACCTCAGTTGGTTTGGCGCGTTATGTTCAGAAATCCACAGGAAAGAGCGGTCATGACAACGCAGACAAATTCCAAATAGTTTCCGTAATGTCCACAGAACACATGTCAAACGTTTTTTATAATCAATCCTCAGGTTGTGTTTAAAATATGTAATCGATAATATATCAACCGCAAATGTCTATCAGTAGGAGAGGGAAAAGCAATTGCTGTCAAAACTCTGTTGCGCGAGCAAAACTCATGCCACCACTTGACGCGATGTTATCTTTCTGGCTCATTTTTCAAAATAAAAGTCTGAAACTATGTCTGAAGACTGTTGACACCTTGAGGAAGCAATAAGAAAAGGAATCTGGTTGATATCCCTTTAAATGGAACAAAGGGAGGCTAGGGAACATGGAGTTTTCAAAATAGAAGCCACTTCCTGGTTTGATTTTCCTCAGGGTTTCGCCTGCAATATCAGTTGTGTTATACTCACAGACAATATTTTGACAGTTTTGGAAACTTTAGAGTTTTCTATCCAATACTAATAATAATATGCATATATTAGCAACTGAGACTGAGGAGCTGACCGTTTACAATGGGCACCTTTTCATCCAAGCTACTCAATTATGCCCCTGCAGCCATAAGAAGTTAACAAGCATGGCTACCACAGCATTCTGCAGTGATACGCCATCTTAACTGGTTTGTGCTTAGTGGGACTCTCTTTTATTTTTCAACAGGACAATGACCCAACACACCTCCAGGCTGTGTAAGGGCTATTTGACCAAGAAGGAGATTAAGAGTGCTGCATCAGATGACCTGTCCTCTACAATCACCTAACCTCAACCCAATTGAAATGGTTTGGGCTGAGTTAGATCGCAGAGTGAAGAAAAAGCAGCCAACAAGTGCTCAGCATATGTGTGAACTCCTTCAAGATTATTGGAAAAGCATTCCACATGAAGCTGGTTGAGAGAAGGCCACGAGTGTGCAACGCTATCATCAAGGTGGCTACTTTGAAGAATCTAAAATATATTTTGATTTGTTTAACACTTTTTTGGTTACTAAATGACTCCATATGTGTTATTTCATAGTTTTGATGTCTTCACTTTTATTCTACGATGTAGAAAATAGTACAATGTAGAAAACCCCTTGCATGAGTAGGTGTGTCCAAACTTTTAACTGGTACTGTATGTAGTGTTATGTACAGTATGTATATTTATGTATATTATGTATTTTAATTGTTGTGTTGTTTCCTTTTTGGTCCCCAGGAAGAAAAGGCCACTCCCTCGGCAGAAAGGTCATTGGGGATCCTAATAAATACTAAATATACTTTTCCTTAACAGAGGCATTATTTTAAAAGCATGGGAACTGGTTAGAAACTTTATTTTACGTTCCAGGCATTTGTTTGAGTCCCACAAAAATGCAACAAAGCGCCTATGCCAAGCCCTCCCTCTATCGATTGCCTGCCAGCTGAAAATCTTTGCGAATGTGTGTGCTTGTGTAGGCTATCAGACTCTCCACTCTGAAGCATAAGTGTGATTCAGAAATTAGGGAGATAATTTTAATTACAGAAGAATGAATCAACTTTTTCAATGCTATTTAAAAATAATATACTTATGACATTTGACATTGGATTTATTAACTACAGAAAGGTAAAACATGTTTTTTATTCTGGTGTCTCTCTGCACAGTCAAACATGTTAAGCCAACTCTCGGAAGTACAAAGACATTCAAAGTTACTCCATGAAAGCCATTCCTCCCAATATTTAATTCTGTGGGCATAGCTACTATAATTGAGGTAATACATATCATAACGAGATGGCCAGTTCTTTAAGCCAAGCCCCTTCCTCCACCCTCTCTCGCTCTCTCCCCACCCACAAAATTTCAGTCGCATCTCACTTCTTACACTTGTCTGTCCATCGTGCATGTAAACAACTATAGCTTGACCGCTCTATAACAAGCTGCTCTATCCACACTGACTCGTGAAGTATTTTAATGCCGAGCTAAATGTAAAAAAAATTGATTGAAGAGGTTTAAAAAGGAACAGAACGGGACTATATAAATCTTTTTTTTTTTGTTCGAACCTTATTTTGCAGGTCGGAACATTGGAGCGGAATGAAAAGAAGAATGATTCTGTTCAGAACGAAATGATTGAAAATAATGTTTGTTCCAAACTCTGAATATGATGATGATGAAAGAGGACACATAGCTATCCTACAGATGCCAGCCTTTTAACAGTAGATACACAACATCAATATTTCAATCTAGCTGCAAGCAGCCATGGCAGGGTTCAAGCTGTAGCCCCACAGTGCCACCATCAGGCCAAATTGGACACATCGTCCTAAAATGAGCGACTTCTGTACTTATCACACTTGCCAAATATCAGAACTCAAAATCAAACAGATCATGCTGTATGCTTTTGATGCATTTTGGACAATTTGTTATGATTGGCCTACTTCAAACTTATTTTCCAGGACCGTTGACCCAATCGACACCAACTTTGGTAAATAGCATCTAAAGACGGACATCTTTCGATGCAATATTTTCCAAGACTCTAGCTCCAAAAATATGGCGGTTATAAGCCAATGAGCTTGCATAAACAGTTTATCCTGTCCAACAGTGTCCCCATATGGCCAATTCATCAGGGACCCCTCAAAATCAGAACACAACTCCGACTTTAGAATGCCATAGAAATAGCATACTTTTACTATTTTACTATGACTGCTGCAGCGCATGGACGCCCCCCTCTTCACATCGGAAAATGTAGCAGTTTTCAAGTTAATTTCCTGCAATTCTACACATAACATTTCATAACATTTCACAGTTTTCAAGCTTAAATTAGAGTGCATTTATTTCCAAAACAACATGTCTAGGGAATATAAGAAGTATTGAGTTGAAAAATGTATCATTGATGGAGGACTGTGGATCCATGTTAGCCTCCCAGGCCCTGTTGTGCATCTAAGGGTAGCCTATATTGTAGATTAATAATATTACATTGTATTGTATAGTACCCTCTAAACGTGTTCCACAGACCCCTTATGTTGTTGCTAGCAATATAGAAGAAAAAAAAGATATCTGGCCACCGACCCCCTGCTTTACCTCCGCGGACCCTCAGTTTGGAAGCCACCAATCTAGTAGATTTGTTCTAAACCACAGCTAAGCTAGTGCAATAGCCTCCCTATAACCACATGTTAAATGATCCGATGTACATTTTTTCTGCTTAAGTGACATAGTAAAATGCTTATATTGTCACACCTTGATCTGTTTCACCTGTCTTTGTGCTTGTCTCCACCCCCCTCCAGGGGTTGCCTATCTTCCCCATTATCCTCTGTGTATTTATACCTGTGTTCTCTGTTTGTCTGTTACCAGTTCATTTTGTTTGTGAAACCTACCAGCTTTTGTTTCCCTGCTCCTGCCTGTTTCTTGCTCCTGTCTTCTAGTCTTTCCCGGTTTTGACTGTTCTGCCTGCCAGGACCATGAGCCTGCCTGCCGTTTTGTACCTTACTGGATTATTGACCCCTGTCTGCCCTGACCCTGACACTGCCTGCTGTTCTGGACCCTTTGCATCCTCTCTGGATTATTGACCCCTGCTTGCCCTGACCCTGAGACTGCCTGCTGTTCTGGACCCTTTGCATCCTCTCTGGATTATTGACCCCTGCTTGCCCTGACCCTGACACTGCCTGCCGTTCTGGACCCTTTGCATCCTCTCTGGATTATTGACACATGTCTGCCCTGACCCTGAGACTGCCTGCTGTTCTGGACCCTTTGCATCCTCTCTGGATTATTGACCCCTGTCTGCCCTGACCCTGAGACTGCCTGCTGTTCTGGACCCTTTGCATCCTCTCTGGATTATTGACCCCTGTCTGCCCTGACCCTGAGACTGCCTGCTGTTCTGGACCCTTTGCATCCTCTCTGGATTATTGACCCCTGTCTGCCCTGACCCTGAGACTGCCTGCTGTTCTGGACCCTTTGCATCCTCTCTGGATTATTGACCCCTGCCTGCCCTGACCCTGAGACTGCCTGCTGTTCTGGACCCTTTGCATCCTCTCTGGATTATTGACCCCTGCCTGCCTTCAACCTTTTGTTTGCCTGCCCCTGTTTAAGAAATACATTTTTGTTTCTTCGACACTGTCTGCATCTGGGTCATACCTGAAACGTGATATATATGTAAGCATTTTTACATGTTCATGATGCTGTTTTAGTCCTGGGCATAATAAATTAAACAATGTCCCCAGCTCTGAGCTCCCAATGTGAAACATGTGGACAATGTTTTGATCCCTATTGGGATGTTTGTAATAAATAAATAATGATAATAACTGTAAGAAATTGCTTATTTGATGAAGACAAAAAAATTAAAAATTGTACAATATATGGCTAATTTGACTTTTCAGCTGGCCCATCTAAAGGAAATCGCTCTGCCTCCATGACAAGATTCATCCCAATGTACATCAACCTACAAATTGAAGTGGCTTACCATAACACACTCTCTCTGTCCCCTCCCTCCCTCCCTCTCCTGAACACAAATCAAACCGTTTAAAATATACCTTTAAGCCTATTTTCACACCTGTGGTGGGCGAAATTACATCACACACACCAGTGACTGGCTCCTTGGAACTGGGGAGTGGCTTCTAAAACTCATCAACCCAGGGGTTAATCTGCATCAGTAGTTTTGTTACACATCGTAACCTCAGACAATGCAAACACGACGCCTATAACGTAACCCGCCTGTTAGCACAAACTGTACAGTATGTACCCAAACATTTTAAAGTATTTTAATGTAACGGACATTACACAAACAAGTGGTGCTGATCTACGTGCACTGCAGCATAGCCTTCTTATCAGTGGCCCTTGCCAGTGGCCTATGGTCAGAAGTGTAACACAGTAAGTTCTATTTCTGAATGACTGAGAATGGCACAAATTGTGATGCAACACAGATCTGAATCAAGCCATGTGTCTGTAGGGCATGTAAAGCTCTTAGACCTTTGGAACCGGAGCTGGAGAACCCAGTGCCTTGGCAGGCAACCCCGTCTCACTGATGGGATGGGGTTAGGGCCTCTTTCCAGGCTGATAGGTAAGAACCACACTGCATTGTGGGTACATGCGTGTCTTCCATGTCTGGACAAGACAGATAAGGCAAGGGAGAGCTGGCGCAGGATCATTGGGGGAAAACCTCTTCTATCACCCCCCCTATCCTTTTCTCTCTTTACTTCTCCTTCCATCTCTCCATTTCCTATTAGGTCTTTTGACCTGCATTTCTCTCTTTTGGTGGTTGTCCTCCGCTGCCCTTCTTCTGTACTTCCTCCCTCACCAGTGTCTTTTTAATCTCTTTCTGTGGTCTCTTGTGACAGACTGTTAATATAAATGTGAAAGTCTGTACACTTCGTGCAGAGTCTGTGATGGGGGGGGGTGAATTATTCTTGTGCAATGGTTTAGTGTCACTGATTCTTTTGACAAATCCTGATTTTGCAGAGGTGGCACTGATAATGGTCAGCATCGAAAACATTGGAATGGTAGGTGGCTGCGGGACGGGCTTTGGCAGAGACTTTTAGAGTGGGTGGTAAGCCTACTGTTCTGCTACCGCTGTTCCATACAGATTTGAAAATCTCAGCCCTGAAAGCCAAATTGAGTAGCTGGACAGTGCACGTGAGATTTGATTCTGGGTTCTAAGTTTGTTTGTTCTGGTACCACTTTTCCTCCCGTATCATTTCGCTCTATTTTCCTCCCTCTTTGACTTGGATCCCACTCTCCCTCCATCTCTCTCAAGAGCTTGGCTCCCAGGATGATCGGCTAAGAATGAATGGAAATGAGGAAGTGTCTCAGTTACAGGATTAGAGGGAAAGGCTGCCCATGTAGAGAGGGAGCAAGAGAGGGGGGGGTACCATGATCACACATCATTTTACTTTCTGATTCCACAAGTCAAAGGCGGGAGACAACTACTGACATTACCTGCATTGATTTATGAGGGCTATAATCAACAAAGTTGTTATACACATCACATCAGTAACTTCCAAACATAACATATCATCCTCCATCATCTATGTAGCTTGCTATAATAGGCAGGTGCAACATTTACCATTTCTTTCACAATATTTCTAGAATGTAAGTATATTCAATGAGAAATCCAGTACTAAGAGCAGTCCTATTGAACTGCCTGCATTGCGCTGATTGGCTCACCACTTAACAGAAGAAGAAAAAAATAACACTGTCCTAATTTCTACCGTTTCGGGCTCCACAGTAGCAGATGCATTGTAGGCACTGGGAATTTTACCCATGATACCCAATGGCAATCTACACGTTCACTTGTGAAAAGTGTCTGAATGTAGTGACAGAGGGGGAGAGAGGGTAGGAGAGAAAAAGAGAGAAAGACAGTTGGGGGAGAAGGGGTGAAAGAGTGAGATCCCTGTAATTCTATCAGATGACTGTGTTAGCAGTTATGGCCCAGAGAAATTATGTAAATTGCTGCTATACATGAACCCAGATGAAATATGACCTTCACACGTAATAGTGTAACAACACAGAGTACAGGAGCAGACATTACCATTAGAATAGCCGCACGTGTCTCGCTGGTGCAGAAATTACTTGTCTCATGGCAATGCCAGCACATAATTAATCCTGGGACTTGACTCTATCCCATGCTCATACATTTATGTGCCGTGATAATTCATCTGGAAGTTTAATTGCTTTTTTCCCATCCCACACCCCCCTCCTATCAATCCATTACATTCCAAGGGGAGAAGCTGAAACACAAACATGCAAATAAATACAGATGCGAGAAAGTGAGAAGGAAGAGAGATGGTTTGTGTATGGGTGTCCCCCATATAGGAAAAAATATGTATTGGAATGTAGAAAAAAATGCATTTTTACATTTCTTTGTGTATTTGCTGAATACATTTAACCAATATATTAACATATATTTCTATTGGATAAATGTCAGCAAATACACAAAGAAAAAAAAGATATGTGCATATATGTGACTCGTTTAAGGAAACTAGGCGTATGCAATTCTCGCCTCAGAAGGAAAGTGAATAAAATAATGTATTTAAAAAGTTTTTGGGCAGTTATGCCTTCTGGAACGTGTGAACTTTCATGTGCCTTAATAACAAACTTGTATGCCATCTGTAAATATGAATACAATTGATATATTACGAGCCAAGTTGGTTTAGCCACAAAAAAAACGACAGTAACCATCCCGCTAGCCATGATTGGCTGAGATAACAGATGGTCTAGACATGCCAAGAGATTAGTTCTGATTGGTCTGCCATGTAGCACGCTTATGTCTATAACATGAGCTGGTCAGAATGTGTAGGTGACCTCAAGGTGTAAGTTAAAGATTCACTGTCACAGTATTTAAGTTGTGTTTTGTACACAAAGCTACAAAATGTGTTTTTAATTAAGGATGTCATTGTAAAACATAAATGGAAATTTTGTTCCCATATGGTTGATGTTTGAAATACTGACATTTTAATCAGTTTTACAATTTGGAGATTTCATCAAGGTAAAACCATTTTACCACAGGTATTTAGAAAATTCTACCTAGGTCTGTCTGCACAGTATGGTTGTTATGACATCACAATGCTACCTGCATCACTGATAGTCTACCTGCAAAACCTTGCAGTTTATTTTGAATGGATTTCTATTGTAAACTTTTATGGGAACTTTTGGAGAAAAAAAAAAATCAAAATTTGACAATTTATATATTACAAAGGTAATTTGGTGGCATCCATCGGCAGTGTTTGTGAACTGGGAAATGTTATGGGAAAAACTAGTAAAGATGTTCAGATTACATGATTATTGGAGTTGTAATCTCTTTCTTTTTTTTTTGCATTGTAGCCAACATTTTAGTTTGACAAATATCCCACAGTGCAAACAAGCTATTTGAGACTCCATGAGACCCCATTATTATAAACTCAGTAAAAAAAAGAAACGTCCTCTCACTGTCAACTGCGTCTATTTTCAGCAAACTTAACATGTGTAAATATTTGTATGAACATAACAAGATTCAACAACTGAGACAACCTTAACAAGTTCCACAGACATATGACTAACATAAAATGAATCGTGTGTCCCTGAACAAAGGGTGGGTCAAAATCAAAAGTAACAGTCAGTATCTGGTGTGGCCACCAGCTGCATTAGGTACTGCAGTGCATCTCCTCCTCATGGACTGCACCAGATTTGCCAGTTCTTGCTGTGAGATGTTACCCCACTCTTCCACCAAGGCACCTGCACATTCCCAGACATTTCTGGGGGGAATGGCCCTAGCCCTCCGATCCACCAGGTCCCAGATGTGCTCAATGGGATTGAGATCCAGGCTCTTCGCTGGCCATGGAAGAACACTGACATTCCTGTCTTGCAGGATATCATGCACAGAACGAGCAGTATGGCTGATGGCATGGTCATGCTGGAGGGTCATGTTAGGATGAGCCTGCAGGATACCACATGAGGGAAGAGGATGTCTTCCCTGTAACGTACAGCATTGAGATTTCCTGCAATGACAACAAGCTCAGTCCGATGATGCTGTGACACACCGCCCCAGACCAGGACGGACCCTCCACCTCCAAATCGATCCTGCTCCAGAGTACAGGCCTCGGTGTAACGCTCATTTCTTCGACGATAAATGCGAATCCGACCATCACCCCTGGTGAGACAAAACCGTGACTCGTCAGAGAAGAGCACTTTTTGCCAGTCCTGTCTGGTCCAGCGACGGTGGGTTTGTGCCCATAGGTGACGTTGTTGCCGGTGATGTCTGGCGAGGACCTACCTTACAACAGGCCTACAAGCCCTCAGTATAGCCTCTCTCAGCTTATTGCGGACAGTCTGAGCTGATGGAGGGATTGTGCGTTCCTGGTGTAACTCGGGCAGTTGTTGTTGCCATCCTGTCCCTGTGCTTCAGGTGTGCTGTTTGGATGTACCGATCCTGTGCAGGTGTTCTGCCACTGTGAGGATGATCAGCTCTCCGTCCTGTCTCCCCGTAGTGCTGTCTCAGTACAGACATTGCAATTTATTTCCCTGGCCACATCTGCAGTCCTCATGCCTCCTTGCAGCATGCCTAAGGCACGCTAACACAGATGAGCAGGAACCCTGGGCATCTTTCTTTTGGGGTTTTTCAGAGTCAGTAGAAAGGCCTCTTTAGTGTCCTAAGTTTTCATAACTGTGACCTTAATTGTCTACCGTCTGTAAGCTGTTAGTGTTTTAACGGCCGTTCCACAGGTGCATGTTCAATAATTATTTATTGTTCATTGAACAAGCATAGGAAACAGTGTTTAAACCCTTTACAATGTAGATCTGTGAAGTTATTTGGATTTTTACTAATTATCTTTGAAAGACAGGGTCCTGAAAAATGGACATTTATTTTTTTGTTGAGTTTAGTTATCAATGGTTTCCATGAGAGTATTTTGGTTCTTATGAAGTCTATGGAGTTGAAGCTCTGTTCTATCCCAGATGGTTCTGCCCACAGAGATCCTATACTAGCTAGTGTTAGTGTTCTAGTTCCTAATTCTACGGTTTTGCCTACCTGCAGCAATTAGAACGTACCTGCAAAGTTGATTGCAATTCTGTAATTTGACAACTAATAATTTGAGAATCATTTCTGTACAGTTTAATAAGAGCTGTTTTGCAAGCCGTTGATATTTAAACAACGATATTCAAGGATTCCTGGTGTCCTGATACCTTGATCTGATCGAGTACATCCAAAGTAAAAATGTGAACCTTTCCGAGTTGGTCAAAATATAATGTAACAATAAGTATACACTGCAATGGGAAATTATTCAGACTCCTTCCATTTTTCCACATTTTGTTATGTTACAGCCTTATTCTAAAATATATTAAATAAAAAAATGTCCTCATCAATCTACACATAATGGCAAAGCAAAAACAGGTTAAGAAATGTTTGCAAATGTATTAAAAATAAAAAAGTATTCAGACCGTTTCCTATGAGATTCAAAAATGAGCTCAGGTGATCCATTGATCATCCTTGAGATGTTTCTACAACTCTATTGGAGTCCACCTGTGGTAAATTCAATTGATTGGACATGATTTGGAAAAGCACACACCTGTCAATATAAGGTCCCGCAGTTAACAGTGCATGTCAGAGCAAAAACCAAGGCATGAGGTCAAAGGAATTGTCCGTAAAGCTCCAAGACAAAATTGTTTCGAGGCACAGAGTTGGCGAAAGGTACCAAAACAAATTCTGCAGCATTGAAGGTCCCCAAGAACAGTGGCCTCCATCATTCTAAAATTGAAAAGTTTGGAACCACCAGGATTCTTCATAGAGCTGGCCGCTCGGCCAAACTGAGCAATCATGGAAGAGGGCCTTTTGTCAGGAAGGTGACCAAGAACCCGATGGTCACTCTGACAGAGCGCCAAAGTTCCTCTGTGAAGATGGGAGAATCTTCCAGAAGGACAACATCCCTAAGCACATTCAAGACAACACAGGAGTGGCTTTGGGACAAGTCCCTGAATGTCCTTGAGTGGCCCAGCCAGAGGCCGGACTTGAACCCGAACGAACATCTTTGGAGAGAACTGAAAATAGCTGTGCAGCAACCCTCCCCATCCAAGTTGACAGAGCTTGAGGATCTGCAGAGAAGAATGGGATAAACTCCCCAAATACAGGTGTAACAAGCTTGTAGCTACATAACTCAAAGCTGTAATCAGAGGACTCAAAAGACTCAAAGCTGTAATCACTGCCAAAGTTGCTTCAACAAAGTACTGAGAAAAAGGTCTGAATAGTTATGTAAATATGATATTTCATTTTTTTTTGCAGAGATTTCTAAAAACCTGTTTTTGCTTTGTCATTGTGGTATTGTGTGTAGATGGATAAAAAATAATAAAATGATACATTTTAGAATAAGGCTGTAATGTAGCAAAATGTGGAAAAAGGCAAGGGGTCTGAATACTTTCCGATTGCACTGTATAATAGGATTAATCATTCAGTTAATAAGTTTCATGAATCTATTTGAGTTCAATCAACTTAATTAAATCGTTTTAATTCTATT